>NW_026641724.1:0-600000 GCF_028554395.1 Pezoporus wallicus | reverse complement strand
CTGACTTGGATATTGAACTTTTTCTTGATCCTGTCTAGAACACTGATGGCTGCTGGGCTCATAGCTGCCAGCAACTCCTGTGTAATATGAAGTCCAGTCTAAAATGGAGAGGGTCAAACCAGTCTAGAAATGTCATTGCTTCACTGCAATCAGTTGAAAGGGTACTCCAGTACTGCACCTGTGTGTGAAAGCTTTCCTTTTGTTGTAAGTGTGAAAGGCAGTAGAATTGGAGAGAGATTATGCAACTGGGAAGATGGCTTTAGTACATGACATTCTAGGCATGCGATTTTAGTACCACAGTTAGGTACTGAATCCCAGCTGCCATGCGGTGTAGTTTAAAAATAAACACATTTAGAAAGTAACTTATTTTCAGCACTAGAAATGGGTCAGGCAAACACTAATTAAAATTTCTGAAAAGCAGTGTTTTCTCTGGTCCTTGCAGTAGGTCAATGCTGTTTCTGGCATTTGTGAGGAAGAGGAAGCTCAGATTACATAGCTGTTATCCCACTCTTCTTTTCATAGTTGTGATTTTAGTATGTTCAAATATTACTTTGAAGTATTCTTTGCTCAATTATAAAATGAATAATAGCACTAAACCAAATAGTATCACTGTTTTGTTTTGTTGCCCCTACATAAACTGTAAACACCATTTTTGCAGATAATAATCAGATTTGTCCTAGTTTCTGTTTACTTGTGCTGGATTTGTCACTGTCCAAGGTTTATATGCAGCAGATGCTGTACAAACATATAAGAAAGAGTGAATTCAAAGGTAATACTCTAGATAAATGTGAGAAAGCACAGAAACTAATTTTTTACCTGTCAATGGTGAGATGCTTCCCACCTTAGAATCATACAATAGTTTGGTTTGGAATGGACCCTCAAAGGTCATCTAGTCCAACCCCCCTGCAATCAGTAGGGACATCTTCAACTAGATCAGGTTGCGCAGAACCACATCCAGCCTGGTCTTGAATGTCTCCAGGGATGGTGCATCCATCACCTCTCTGGGAAACCTGTGCCAGTATTTTACCACCCTCATTGTAAACAATTTCTTCCTCATATCCAGGCTGAATCTCCCTTCTTTTAGTCTAAAACCATTACCCCTCATCCTATCACAACAGGTACTGCTAAAAAGTCTTTCCCTATCTTTTTTACAGGCCCCTTTTAAGTACTAAAAGGCCACAATAAAGTCTCCCTGAAGTTTTCTCTTCTCCAGGTGGAACAACCCCAACTCTTTCAGCCTTTCCTCACAGGAGATGTGCTCCAGCCTTTGGATATGATATGCACCTTTGGTTTTTTGATCATGTTTCAAACTGAAGCCTAAGTGACACTCTTGAAAGCACTAGTGAACAGGTATGGATTTAATTTGTGTTTGGAATTAGGCATAATCTTAAGCATTGTACTATACACGAGAGATCTCTTACAGCTCTCCAACTATCTCTGTGCTACATGTCTTTACATGGCCAGCCCTGCTGCAGTGGGTCCCAACATGGGCTTGACTGCCAGACTGCAGACTGAGCAGAGCTGCCTGCACATCCCTAACCCTGTAATGTCGAAACCATTGCAGGTCATGGAATCTGCTCCCTGTGCATTAAATACTGCAGTTTTCAGGGACACGTATATTCCCTGCTACTGCCCTTAGGAAGTAGACATGTGCCATTCCTGTTCGTGAAAACCTGAAATTATTTCAAGTTCTGCTGATCCTTCATGTTCAGCAAGAGATGCTCTTTCACCCGGAAGACATTCACCATGAAAGCTTCCCGTTTCTCCTTCTTCGCCTCTCATTATCTTCTGCAACAGCTAATAGAATGGCACCGTATTCTGTGCCGTTCTGAGCTACTGAACTACATAATAAAGGGTTCTTAGGAGGGCTGAAATGGGCAACCTGAACTGTTGGCTTCTGGTAGTCTTGGACACGGCATGCTTCCAGTGGTAGGGCTGTAAAGGCTGCAGAAACGAGCTGGTACCTGTACCTCTGTACTTAACATCTTTGTCAGTGTCATGGATACTGGGATTGCGTGCACCCTTAGCAAGTTTGCTGATAACACCAAGCTGTGTCGTTCAGTAGATATGCTGGAGGGACCTTGACACGCTTGAGAGGTGGGCTGATGCCAACCTCATGAAGTTTAACCATGCCAAGTGCAAGGTCCTGCACCTGGGTCGGAGCAATCCCAGGCACAGCTACAGGTTGGGCAAATAAGAAATTCAGAGCAGCCCTGTGGAGAAGGACTTGGGGGTGTTGGTCGACGAGAAACTTAACATGAGCTGGCTTTAGTGTGCACTTGCAGCCCAGAAAGCCAACTGCATCCTGGGCTGCATCAAAAGGAGCATGACCAGCAGGTCGAAGGAGGTGATCCTGCCCCTCTATTCTGCTCTCGTGAGACCCCACTGAGAGCACTGTGTGCAGTTCTTGTGTCCTCAACATAAAAAGAACATGGAACTGTTGAAACAAGCCCAGAGAAGGGCCACGAGGATGATCAGGGGACTGGAGCACCTCCCGTATGAATATAGGCTGAGGAAGTTGGGGCTGTTCAGCCTGGAGAAGAGAAGGCTGCGTGGAGACCTCATAGCAGCCTTCCAGTATCTGAAGGGGTCCTATAAGGATGCTAGAGAGGGACTTTTCATTAGGGACTATAGTAACAGTAGGGATAAGGCGTAACATTAAAACTTAAACAGGGGAATTTTAGATTGGATATAAGTAAGAAGTTCTTTACTGTGGGGGTGGTGAGGCACTGGAATGGGTTGCCCAAGGAAGTTGTAAATGCTCCATTCCTGGCGGCATTCAAGGCCAGGTTCGACCAAGCCTTACGGGACATGGTTTAGTGTTAGGCGTCCCTCCTCATGGCAGGGGGGGTTGGAACTTGATGATATTAAGGTTCTTTCCAACCCTAACTGTTCTATGATTCTGTGATTCTACAATAACCCAGGGTTGAGCTACCTCTAACCCCTGGAAAGGTGGAGCTAGGGACTGTATGATCTGAGTTAGACTCATTTGTGGACTCAGTTTTCCCCTTGGATTTACAATTCATTTGTATGTACGATAGCACAGAAGGATGAAGCTCTGATGAAGCCTATTACATATCAGACTGTGAACCATTGCTTCATCAGATTCTGCCCAATTGGCTGGCAGGTGCTTGTGCTTGCAGCTTGCTTCCTCTAAGAGCCCAGAAGTTTGGAGGGGCTATGTCAACAGACCTGTGGCCAGGTGTAACTATGTAGGAGGATGCACTTAACAGATGAATTAGACAGAAAACCTGCAGCACTCATTTATTTCCCCAGATTACATCTTCACTTTTTTTTCTTTTTGGAATGGCTGACAACATTATTCCCATCTCTAGGAAAAATCACTTTTGCTGAATTTCTGCCAATTACAGTTAACCATCAGTTAATATCTTAATCACTGCAACACTATTCATTTTACTCAGAGCATCTCACTCAACATTTGCTCAGACTGTTATGATGTCTTAGCCCCCAGCAGACAACTTTTAATTTTCTTTCCTCTTATCTGTGTTAGTCATTATAATACATTTTGCGTTGAAAGGTTTTGGTTTTTTTTGGGGTTTTGTGTTTTTTTTTTTTTCTTAATTTAACTGAACACACAATCATGCTATCACTTGTAAGTATCTTGAATCAAAACTTCCACCAAACTGCAGTGCCGCAATTATGCAAATAAGTGGACTGAACAACTTTAGCATTACAAAATTAGTATACTGTATTTAAGAATAAATAAAGTTGTAATGGATTTTAAATATTTATGATATGTTGTTTATCAGAGAAAATCAGCACAGCACCAATTTTATGTGTTACTTCCTGTACTAATTTTCTCTTAGTATACAGTATGCTGTTATGACTAAGAGATTTGAGACATGATCCTCAGCTGGTTTAAATTACAGGAACCCTACTGATTTTGATGAAGTTCTGTGGATTTGCATTAGCCACAAGACTGCATCTCTTCTACAACATGCTATGAGAAAGCCTCACAGTGGACTGGACTTCATGTAATAGGCTGTGCTTATTCTTTTACCGAAATCTCTTTTTTCACTTCCACTTTGTCAGGCTGCATTTGGAGATAAATTAGCATTCCGCATTTTTTTTTTTTTGCACTCTGGAGGTTTCTGCTTAGGTGCTCCATTAAGTCCTAGCCCTTCTCTGAGCAGACTTTCTTTAAGATACCTCTTGACTCTTTCTCAGGCCTACTGTCTTACACTGGAAGAAGACTCACCAAGCAAACCTCCTTACTTGCAACCACAACAAAACCTTCAGTTGGTGTTTAATCACGTCTGAGATTTAAAAAATGTTGATTTGCCATTATTAGCCTCCAAACTTTGTCCCTTGGATCAGGACTTCTGAGTGCCACTCCAACAGCTGCTCAGCTGCATTAGAAGCATAAATTCAGCATTCTCAGGTGGCCTCATCCTGGAGGTCACCATTTACTCCCTGCTTGCCACTCCAGTCACTGCAGATGAGAAAAGGCAGATGAAATTATCCGTTGCTGTGAGTCATGGCTGTGATGTGGGCTAGACAGGTGAACACAGTAATTCAGGACGGATGGAATTAACATATACTCTTACCAACTTCAAATGTAACTTACTAGCTAGAGGACAATCTAGAGGACAATAACAGTGTCACAGCACTTGTCCTGCTTATTCCTTGATTATTTTGAATTGTCCACTTTAAGTGAAAGGGTCAGAGGGAAAATGAGTGGTGCATTCAGAGCTAGAACTTACATCAAAACCGGATGTCCTCCAGACTTTGCTAATTAAGGGTCTAGACCATTTCTTCTACAGAGAAGCAGCTATGACATTTTCCTTCCCTACATTTGGCAATCTCTTGTGCATCCTAGCAGAAGCTCTTAGGAACTCCTGTTTTGTTGTGGTTTTTTTTTTTCCTAAACTCTTGGATTGGCTATTCTGCCCCCCTACAACTGAGTTTTCTGTTTTCCCCTGAGCTCAATTAATGCCTAATCAGACTATGAGGTCAGAGCTCACTTGGAAAGCAATGATTTTTAGTTAATCTTAAATGTAGCCTCAAGGTGCAATATAGAAAACAACAGGATGGGACTCGGGAGCCTAACTTGATGGAAACATAGAGATCTGCCTGTATTCCTTGTACTTGTGTATGCAGTAGGGAACACAATACTTGCTGTAGTAAGTGTGGTGGGTTGGCCCAAGCTGGAAGCATGCGAAGCTTCAAACAAAACTTTGTATCAGGCCTTTCTTAGGCAATTTTCTGCAAAAAGTTGGAGATAAGCGCTGTCTTTTCACTCTCTGGCTCTTGCTTTGGCTATTTCAGCTCCTTGTCTCTGAATCTTGTTTCTAGTAAATTAGCTGATTTCATAGTGTCAATTCAGGCTAATATTTATTAACAATTTGGCTCACTTCTTTAGACTCCAGATAATTTAATTTTGAGCAGGACTCAGATGAGGGCTCACCTTAGATCCCTGAGGATGGTGGTGGTGTTCATGATGGAGCCTCAGGAGAGAAATTACAGAAAGAGGCATTGAAGTATGCAGAGACTGGGAAAATTGTTCCCAGTGTAATTCCACACCTCTGGGCATCCCAATAATCATGGAGCTAACTGATGGCAAATAGCTCTGCACTGAGCACTGGTCCAACTGATCCATACCTCTGTTACAGCCAGTTTGTTACATGCCTGTCATCTGAACAGTAATGGAGTCTGACAACACATTATAAAACAAATCTTAAATGAGGCAGTAGGAAAGATGAACAACAATGTGCCCATAGAGCAACTTACCCAATCACCAACAGCAAACACAGTATCATAAGTGATTCTATGGCTCTGGGAGACTGTCAGGGATACTTAGTTAGCATCCAGGTCATCTTGCAGCAGCAGCCAAGCATGCAAATATCTTTTGAATGTAGGTAAAAATTGTGCCACCCCTTAGCTCCCCTGATGGTAGTGTGATTTGAGAGAATTATACATTGTAGGGAAGGTGGGAAGCATTGTGCCTAGTGAAGCCAATGTTGATTTTGGAGCAGAGTGTCAACACCTATTATTTTTAAAAGAGAATCATAAGGGTAGGATCTTAAAGAATTAACATTTTCATTTTTATTTTTTATCTCTATGGCGTTTAAAAATTGCAGATTTTAACATCCCAGAGATGTACAAGACTGTATTTAATTTTTCACTCTGCCATGACTATACAATTCACTTGGGAGTGGGGAAGAAGCATGTTTTACAGAGAAATCCACAGAACTGGACTTTGGTCCCAGACAGACTTCTGCTTGAAATTGCTGGCTGTTTGTTGAGTGAAAAGTCTTCTATTACCTCCTGGGAACTTAATATGGGCTACTTAACTAAGAAAGCTTTCTGGTTTATTTTCCTGAAAACTGCAATATAAATAGACATAAGGTGTCATCAGACTGCTGGATAGGAACAAATACCATCTCTTAAGGAAATTATCTTGGTAATGTTCAAGAGATTTTATTTACATACATATATACTGCACCTTTGTCTATATGTTCAGCAGCCTGGGTTTGCAGTAGAGCTAGAATTTTGGGTGCAGGTGCCAGATCATGATAATCTCAGACAAAAAAAGTCTTTCAGCTTCACCATATATCTCAGCCATAGGTGATTATCTTTTTTCTTTTGTTTTTGTTTTTAGGCTTTATCAGACTTGTTTGGTCATTTTTGAGCTATGAAAGTAGGAAAAAAACCTTTTACCACAGTTCACATTTTAAAATATTAACCTTGTAATCTGCCACAGACTTGGGGTCTCTGGAATGCAAGAAATCATATGTGCGCCCTAGAATGTTTTTGATGTCAGAGGAAAAGTTGTTGGACACACTGCAAAACATATTTCCAGTTGTTCTACAGCATCTTTGGAGCATGAAATAACTGCTCTGCCTTAGAAACAGAGGTGTTTTTTTTCCCAGAAACATATTTTTCACTGCCTGAAGGAGACATATTCTAGGAATTACATCTGTAACATGAAGATTACTCCTTTTATAGTTACTAAATTTCAGAAGGTTTAATAGAAGAACCAATAGTTTTATTCAATGATATAAATAAGCTTTTCTTTAAGATTCTCCCCTTCCCCCTTCCCCATTATTAGGTATCACCTTCAATATATCATTATGATGCTGTTATTAATGGAACATTTGCAAAATCTCTACAGTTTAGAACCTACACTGCTGATGATGAAAGTATTGAATGTTGGATGAATGGGGAAAATCGGTTGCTCATTAGGTGAATTCTTCACCAACAAAATGTCTACAGCAGACTGGCAAAACCAAACCTTATTCCTTGGAAAGGGCATCACATTAAACTTCCTGTGAAATGTATTGATGTGATTATGCATTAGAAGATACACAGTCATGGAAATTACAGACCCAAGGTTGTGGGTGCTTCCAGGGCTAATACAAGAGCTTTTTGAAAATACGATGAATCACCTTAGCTGGGAAAGGACAGAGTAAATTGCCAGATAGTCAGAATAATGTAGCTATTATGGAAATAAAATCACCTGTGGTAGAAGAAATTTTCATCTGTTTGCTTATTCACAGGAAAGTAGAGGACACAAAGGAAAGAAAAAGAGCAAAAGGTCTCAATGTCCTCGTACAAAGAAGATAGAAACAACAGCTCAATTATTTTCATACCCAAAAGCTTGTGCTAAGTCAGCAGGATGTAGCCCCTCAAGTGCATGTTAATAGAGCTTCTCACTTCCTAAATAGGACACTGAGAGGATGACAGTCAAACCAACATTTTAATATTTTCAGTAGTATGTCTTAATGTGTAAATTCTTCAGCACGCTACATTGCCTTACTGTCCCCTAATCTCTGCTGCAAATTTATTCTGAAGGAGAAGCTCCCAAAAGCAGCATCTTCTTAATTTCTTTTACCATCAAAAAGACCTACAGAATTCAAACTAAGCAAACCATAAAACCCATCACTATGCTAAAAAAAACAGAGGTATGATTATGTCACTGACAGTCTGATCCATTTGACATTCAGATACATTTATGGTCTTAATACCCACAAGGCCATGACAGACTTCTGGTAAAGTAGTGATGACATGAAGTCTTTGGAAGAATGCTGTATCTTATGTACTTGCATGACCAGAGCGCTGGAGGCTGATGGATGGTACAGGTGTACAGATTGATGGACACCTGCTGTCCTTGTGGTCTGTAATTTTGCTTTGGAGGTAGTGGTTCACAGCCCAGGGAAACTAAAAGTGCTCTGCAACTTCCTCTTAAGAAGCCAGAGACGCTGGGGGAGCAAACGGATGAGCCAACCTGCTTGCAACAAAGTGACCAATTTTCCTTGTTTTCAGGGAAAACAATCAAACAGCAATAGATATTTCAGTAGCTGAAGCAGTGGAAATACTTTTTATTTGTTTGTTTCAAGTATCCTAATTTAAAAACAGGCTAAACAGTATGTATCCAGCTAGGCAGAGCAGATTACATGAGAAACAGGTAACTACCTGGTAGAGAAAGCTGAGAAAGTGGTGTGTGCTTTACAGCCAGAAAACTGTAAGCACAGAAACTCAAGCTATGTACTTTTGCAGCATTAAAGACCAAGGTACTATCATAAACTGATAAAAGTGGAAAATGCCACTTACGGCTATTCTATGTAATGAAATAGGATATTGCTAGGCAATGAAAGGAGGAACAATAAGGAGTCAATTTCTGTTCAGGTAAATAAAGATGCTGTTACATTGATTCAATCATAACACAAAAATCCACGCCCCCCCCCCCCCCCCCCCCCGACTGACTCCCCCCCCACCCCAGTTTTTGGTTTTTCTTTTTTTCTTTTTGCTATCTGGCAAAAGCATGGAAAATAAGATGCTATTCCCTCCATATCCAATCCTTTCTAACATCTGCCTAGAATTTATTCCAAATGATTACAGTGTCCAGGAACCTGGCTGATAAACACAGTCAAGATTTAGCAATCTTTGGAACTGAAATTTCTGTCCGCTTCTTTTTATGAGTGAGATGCATATACGCAAATACCATTCCCAGATTCAATTTATAGCACTCAGAGTTTTCATTAGTTAAATTTAATTTCAAAATCTAGTATTTTCTGCTAACATTTAAATCACTTTATACAAACATTAATTCAAGGCAGCAACTAAATTTCACAGTCACAATTATACTCAAGCCTTGTACGCTGTATGTACTTACATTTGACATTCAATTGAATTTCTTGCTGACTGGAGATGAGTGAACTTTTTCTTATAGTCAATAGTGTCATAAAATCCCGAAGAGAAGGTTGTGGAGTTCTGATCTGTGTTCCCTGTGCTAATTATGCATTCTTAGCACAACATGCACAGGCTTCAAAGGCGTATGTGGTGAATATGTAATAACAATTTTATTAAATTTACTAATGCTTGCAGCAAACAGCTTTTACTAATGCAAGACAGCAAGTGGGAGTTCTGCGTGCTATGTGCTCATTATTTAATGAGCAGGTTGTACAGTACACAGACTCTGAATATTAATGAATTTCTAAATATAAAAATCTAATTCTTTTGAAGCACAGCTTACAGACACAAAAGTGCCAAGAATAAAAAATGCAAAAAATTGCATAAAGGGGTCACCATGACAGAAAGCGAGACTGGCATTGGCAAAGGGTGATTTGCACTCAATGATGGGAGTATGCCAAAGTACCAGCAGGCAAAAGAAAGCTGGAGTTTGGCTTGGACAAAAGAGTACTTTAGGAAGGAGTGTTTTGGATGGAGGAAGAGCAGTGATGGGAGCCATGGCAATGACATTGATTAACACTGGAGATGAGACTTAGATAATACTGAGAAGTGGTGCATAGGTGTTCCTCTTCTAAATCATATAGCGAAGGAGAGTGACGTACAGTCACTGCAAGTTGCCTTGCCACATGTTACAGCATCCTGAGAAGAGCTGAAACATTCTTTTCTGTATGCACCAGCTAAGGCAGTACATTTAGGGTGTATGTGATGATCTTCTCATCAAAAAAGAGTAACTTCTTATTAACAAAAAAAACACCCCAACATTTAGGAGACAAGACAATTCTGTTAAGAGCTTAGAAGGGCTGTAGAGTTAAAGGCTGTTAGTGCCTTCATTTGATGCAAAGTTTGTTTATACTTAAAAATGTATAAACAACTGGAGTATCACTGCATAATTTGTCTGTAAAGTTCATTCAGGGAGTACATAGCAACAATGAAACCTATCAAAGGAAAAGTTGTGAAATATATAACAAAGCTCCAACAAAGTTCCTCCTGCATAACTATGTTTCTGTCCTGGATAAGAAAGGCCTGGCTGAGATGTCCCCACAAGGATGCAAGCTGTCAGTAAAAGTGACAGTTAAGAAATCCAATACACTGATGTAACAGAAAACTTGCAGTATTGCAGCAATACACAGTATTGTTTCTGGTATTAAAAATGTTTTATTTTTATATGCTGATCTTTTAAAAAATACATTTTCTTTTCTGGAAGAAAAGTGTGCCTTATCTGAAGCGAAGAGCAAGGTGAATATTTGCATCCTACAATGGCTTGAACTGTGTTAGCTCTGTGCTGGATGCAGGGCTGTGATGTCTCTTTTGCTTCTGCTTTTTCTAAAGGAGAAGTCAAATAATTCTTTCATTTACCTGGCATAAAACTCTACCAGCTTCAAAGAGATTTGTGATGCACACAGATAAAAGATGGATACAGTTACTTGGCAACTTCCAGCATACCCGTAGCAGCAACAGAATATACTCTTTACAATCGCTGATAAGTCAAACCCTTGTTCTGGACCACATACTCCTTGCTTTAGTTGTTCTCACACCACCTGGCCTTTGTGTTCCAACTTGTTCTGGTCCTCTGTGCTATAAAATGATTTATTTCACAGGCCTGTGTAGTACTTTTTTGAGAACAGCATCACTGTCTTTTACCTCCATGGAAATTCAGAGCCACAAATCCTTTATTTTGGCCCAAAGGTATCACTTCTCAGAAGACCATCCCTACAAGGGATTATTGAGCCAGTAATTCTCAGTAATGAAAGAGCATTAGCCTTAAATGGCTGGCATAAGAAGTACACAGGTCCCAGATGCAAAAGTTGAACTCTTATTTGCCTTCATAAACCTCCTGAAACTCCCTCTACATCACCAGCTTGAGGGTGTCAGTGAGGCTCTGGAAAAAGGCTGTGCAGATGTCATGCTGGAAGTCACCCACTGGAGCTCTGGGCACCATCCCTGCAGTGGCTCTGTGGTGGGCATTTCGTTGTACTCTAAAGTCATGTTCCATGCACACTGAGAACTTGATGAGCTGGACAGGGACCCTATAGGGGATACTCTGGTTTGCTACTGGCCACCATATCATGCTGCTCCAAGCAAATACTGTGGTGTCTGGCTTCCTGAACCAGGCAGGGTGTGGAAAACACAGATGACAGTTTCTGGGAAGCGCAGTAAGAGCTGTCACCAGCAGCCCCAAAAGCATGACACAGCACCAGCCAAAATCTTGCTTGACTTGTGCACATGCTCAGCAGGATTCCAGGCACAAACCAGGCTGGGCCAGACTCTGCCATTGCCTGGGGAGAAGTATCAAGCCTGATGCAGTCACAGTTTATTATTTGGGTCCATGGCCATACCAGTGGCGCTCACCCTGAGAGTCATGCTGAACCAGCACCCATGCCTCTCCACACTCCTCTGGGGCCTCCTACAATACCTCTTTCCAATTTCTGTCTTCTTCTCAGTATTGGCGTTCTACACTAGTCACCAAGGACTTGGCCATGTTTCCCAGAGCCCCATTAGGTCACTTAGGCATCTTCTTCCTCTCAGTAAGGGATTTTGCTGTTAAAAATCACTCTGTAGCTGCTAAATACAGTTTTCTCAAGGCCTAAGTCTGTCTTGGATGCTTCTGCCTCTTGTTTGTGCCCTCCTTGCAGCCTTCCCCACAGGTTGGTTTCCATAGATGAAACCAGGCATTGAAGAGAAAGCAGAGCAGAAGGTACAGACGTACCAGGGCAGAAAAGTACTGTTTGGTGGATTACTATCTGCTGGATTAGGGCACATTTCTCTCCAAAGCAAAGCAGTTTCCCTCTATGAGGGCAGATGTACCCCTTCTTTGCCAATGATGACCAGTAAAGGAAGGGGTGGACAGTGGGAAAAAGACTGGCAACATGGTGAGGACCAGTTAAAGGTCCATGGATCAGCAGCTTCCCATCGCCGAGATCCCATCTCCCACACTGGCCTGGGTACAAGGCACTGGAACAAATCCTTACACTTGATGGTCCTTGGACTGGATGAGGACACCACATGCTGAACTTAGCAGCTGAACACTGGTAAGAAAGTGTGGGGAAAGAGCAGGATGGGAGATGACAGTGACATAGCAAGTGCTATCCTAACAGGGGAACACTAGATTTATATATGCAGGAAAAGCATTAAACTATTTAAGAGTATTAAAGAAAAACTTTTTTTTTCTGTATAATCAATACACTCACAGGAATGCTATACATATTTCCAGAACTGTGACAGAGGATTGGAATGACAGCCTCAAACTTTTGCCTTAAAAAACACAAGCAAAACAGTAATGGATTTCTATCTTTATTTTTTCTTCTTTTTTTTTTTTCTTTAAGGAAAGAATTTTATTTTTATGCCTCAACAGATGAAATTCATAACTTTGTTTCAAATAAGACAATTAAAACATAGAAATCAATTACAACAATGTGCTTTTGAGCTTTTATTTCTTCACTTAAATAACTGACAATGAAGAAGAAGGACACAGACAGTAGGGCTGTAGCAAAACAGTGTTACAATTAAAATTGAGTTCTATGAAAAACAATTACAATAGCTGTTGAAAACCCAGGAAGGGTTCATCTTTTGAAACAAACTGTATTTTAAGAAAGTATTTGTAATGAAATGAGGTGGTTTGTAGCTTTCTTTTTTCAAACAGGGGGAGAAGAGAATCCTTGTATTGTAAATCTGGAGGGGGCATTTTATCACACTGAGAAAATAATTTTCCCATCAACTTTTCATTCTTACACTGTAAAGCCCACCACAGCAAAATACTTGTGGTTGACCTTTTTTTTTTTTTTTTTGTTTTGGTTTTGTTTTTTTTTCTTTCTGTTAATGCATACCCTCCTCCTTTTTGCAGTGCTTTGTGTTTCTGCTTCAGTGCATTAAGCCTGAAAGGACAAACTGATCCCTCACGTGCCTTTTTATGTGCAGTTCTCTAAGATGGCTTGCGCATTCAGCAAGTATTCCTTTCCGTTCTCACTGGCTCGAACACACAACTTCCAGTGTCTTGAGCTGATGTCAGTCTTGAATGGCAAAATGGACATATGTTTGATAATCTTCTTCCCAAGGATCAGTTGCTATTTTCAGTTGTGTTAGACAGGCCCATACCTCAGAATTAGCTCCCAGTAACTGCAGGATATAAGAGAGTGACTGCCAATTAAATATCAAACATGCTTCCCTGAAATACACAGCAAATTCATCTGACCTCAGTGCTAAAGTAGAAGCAGAGAATGGGAAATTTCCAAGTGTTTGGCTCAGGTATAAGCAAACCAACCTTGATTAAAAGATGAAGTTGGCCACAATTCAGCATTCTGGCAAATAGAGTAAAAGCGTATCAGGACAAATTCCCTATGATAAACATTGGCAGAAGAAATTTGAAAAGTGGATACTTTAGCTATTAAAGAGTTGGAAAATCTGTGGGAATGCTGGCTTGCTTTCAATAAACACGGACTAGAGAGCAGAGAAACTATGCGACCTGGTTTTGGTAGTCTTGTAGAAGGACCAAATGGAAATGTTTTTGTCGTAGTAGTAGTCTGAGTGCTTGGTATTACACTTGACAGCCTGACAATTGGTGTGTGGCTTGCATTCATTTTGGCATCTCTCATCTATAATAAAAGGCAAAGAGAGGAATCTTTATAGATTCTTTAGGAGATGAATCACGTTTTTCAAGCATTGCAAGCCACTAATGAGACATGAAGAGGTTCTTTCATACAATATACCACTGAACTGCAAAAGTGACAATCATCTAGTTTGCATGCATCTCATGAAAATTTTCTTTCATACACTGTCGCTGCTCTGCAAGAGCATCTATTCTACAGCCATTGGAACTGCTGACTACAGGACAGTCCATTGCTGTCACCACATTGCCTTCATCTTCTGGAGTACTTTGGGCAGCAGGCATTGCATTTCTTAAAAAAAGGTTTTTTTTGATAGCAATATATTTTGCCACATACCAACCTACATGTGAAATTGCCATTCCGTCACACAGGTATGTGTGAACCATAGCTCATTGACTTCATAATCCTTAGGGAAATGGCAGAATCCTCATTTTGAAAGGTAAATACTGTTACTGTATTCTCCAGAGACTTAAGAGTCCCAGGTTTTTGACTGAAGCTCAGAAATCCTGAGTTACAGCCCTCTGCTTGCATGACTATCTGACAGCTATGCCTTCCCCAAGTAAGGCAATGCTGACCTGATATCCTTTAGCAAAATGCATCAGCCTGCCAAACTCATGAAAGGCAATGTGAGATTCCGTAAGGTCCATTGAAAGGCAAGCTTTTGTACAAGTCAGATGGCTGTCCTGTCTCTAATCCATTTGCATGTGAAAGAAAAGTATTATCTGCGGTGCATTAGAATTGATGTACTACACAGATGCACCAAAGATTTTAGTTTTTTAAGACAAGATGTTGTTTGGCTTCAGTGATAGTAATAATTTACGTAATGGATGTAATCTATTAGTCTTTGCAAATAGAGCAAAGAGCTCTCGTAGTAAAAGTAAGAGATTAATTCTTCTATCATTGTCTTCCTATAATAAAATAAGTGTGCTCTCCATTACTTGTGCTTTTGAGTTATATAAATAGGAAAGTTATTGGAAAATAGCTCAGAAAAATATAACTTCCACTTACGGACTGATGAGGTAAATATCTTCCAGCTGGTGATTACAGCTTTAACTAGCTGAATGTGTTCCCTAGCTATTAATTAATAAACCGGCTCTTGCTAACCCAAATAATTTCAAAGTTACATAGACAAGGTGCTAAGTACCACTACCATGTAATTTCTAATGCAAGCTTTGATTTATTTTCTTTGCGACTATGCAATCCTCTATTTTGCTAACTTCTTACTGTGTTACATTTCCCATTGAATACTAAGGTTGAAACTTATCTTTCCAAGAACAGAGGCAACATAAGAGCCTTTCATGGGGGATCTCTTATATCTAGGAAGAAGGAATTCAGACCAATTCTCCCAGCCCACTAACAAGTCTGTAGAAAACAAGGTACAGTTCTGTTCAATAACTGTGTTTCTTAAACTAGTAGCTGCAGATTTATTCACACTTTCCCAGCACGATTTACCAGCCTCTGCCCTCGTCCAGATAGTGCAGGAGACTAACAAAGCCCTTTTTTTATAGCGTGTCATCTACTGCTGTATGTGTGAAGGTTTTATGGTGCAGAAAATTTGCTGTGAGTGTTCCCCCATGTGAGAATAACTCACTCTCTGTGAACTGAGTTTATTTATTAGTAAATAGTGCTATTTCCCATTTCCAACTACTTTTTTCAAATACAAAAATGTTAAACCCAGGCGTTTCTTAAAATAAACTTTGGATACCAAGATCTGTTTATTTAAAGGTTACTGTCTTACCCAATATAGGGCTACTAACTGTGAGACAAATCTAGAGTGGATCTGTGAAAGTACAAATATTCTCAAAAATTTGTGAATGTGCTTTAGAAAATTCAGGATTATTTTAATGAATTTGTCAGTGATTGCTTGATTTGATGGTGTTTTTCTCTACCCAGTTATCACAGAGAAGGTTAGTAGTTTCTTCTATATTAGATCCTGTGATTTAGGAACATGTTCCACCTCTTGAGAGAGTGACAGGTAGTCCAAAAGAGAAAATTGAATTGCATAAAAGAAATCTAAAACTTAAGGTGGAGTAAACTTTAGTGAAAACAAACTCAGTGCAAACTCGATGTTCCCAGTGCAGTTGTAGGAGCAATGGCTCCTTTTTCATGTCATACTGAAGGCAGTACTGTAGAATACACCAATCAAATTACAAAATTAAAAGGAAAATAAAAGAACATGAAATAAAATGGATTTTTTACATAATATATAGTTAATTTTAACCTATGGATTCATTGCATTTGACATTCTGCTGCAGAAGAGGGTACAGTGGTGCATGTTAGCCAAAACCTTTTGGAGGTGCCAAATGCAAATGCAAAAGGATAAAAGACAGACAGAAGCATGCACAAAAGAGCTCAGATTCAGTCCCTGTCTGCCTCTGCTCCCAGCAATCCATCTGGGAATCCAACTTCTTCCTTACCTGAGGTAGCAATAACAACTTTGTTTTCCCCTTCTAGTGAATAGGACCCTGATTTAGAGGTTAATGGGCTCATGGCTGATGAATCTTATTTAAGATGATCCCAGAATGCATAAGTAAAATCCTCTGTTGGTGGAAGTACCTAGCTGTGGGAGAATGGGAGTAGCAATAGTTTAGTTTATGGCCTATGTCCTTCAAAACTCATCTCTGGCATAGATTTAGTGGGTTGTGGCAAGCCACAGGGGTTTGGAATAGCTTTCAAGCTCAACAGAATCTAATTTCCATGACTTAATTTTTCTGGTGCAGTTACAGTGGAGTTTGAATACTGATGATTTCCTTAGGAACCATGTTTCAGGTACAGATGCTCAGTACTGGTTGCTTTCTAAGTGACACGCAGCTGGTGAAATCTACCTTTCTCCTGTGCTCTCCGTGGTGCTAGCAAGCGGCAGGTTTTTTTCTTCCAGCATTAACTTAATTGTTATCCCCATCAGTTACCTGTGTACACTGTGCAAGTGAAAGAGAGACCCCAGGCTGACTGATACTTTGCATGGGGAATAAATCCCAAACCACACTTGAATGGGACCTAAGATTTACTCTGTCTGATGGCTGCATGCAATGAAAGGGGGTGAAAGTGAATAGATCAAAAATACCTGTTGGAATCTGCTCTTTCTGACTGTCCTGGTTTACAATCTCAGCTCAAGAGTTTTGGGTCTGAGGAGATTACCTGCTTTGAAGACTTGGCACTAAAGACCTTGGGTCTGGTGCTGAGAAAACTGTATTTTTGTCATCTTAGTTTCTTCCACTACCCGTTGGAAGAAAAGCAATGAGCTACAATAGGAGAAACAATGTATATTTTCTTCACTTTTAGCAGTAAATTTTGCCACTCCACGGAATTATTTATTCATGTTTCATTTTGGATAAGTATGATACACATCATGACATAAGCCCTAAAGTAACTTTTAAAATGACATTCAGGACAACTGTCTTGACAAACAAAGCTTTTTTTTTTTTTTTTTTCAATTTTCTTCCCCCTCCCCCCATTATATTAGCATATTTTGCTCAAACATGAAGCAAACTTATGGACAAACCCAACATGTCGTGTGCTTCATGGATCATAACAGCAAGACTGTTTCATTTCCCATCCATACTTATGATCATATATATTAAAATAAATTACAACACATTTTTTTCTGGTTAACCTTGTCACCTTTTAAAAACAATATACACTTAATACTTGAAATAAGAAAAGAACAAAACAAATCTAATTACTTTTTTTTTTCCACACACAAACATATACATATGAACTACATGTGCTTGCAAATAGATTTCAATAAGTGTGATGATATTTTGATATATATGCACTATGGCATTCCCTCCCTAAACAATGAGAGACTTGCTATCATATGTACTTGCCCAGAAGCCAGCTTTCTACTGTATGGCTGTAAGCTCACCAGATTAGGGTTGTCATTTACTTTCTTCTTACACAGTGCCCACTGTAATGAAGGAAAAGTGTCATTTAATTTTATGTATCAAAATGGAGTAAGTGAATTCTTCATGAAACAATCATATTTTGTTTTCTGAAAGATCGATATTATTAACATGTATACAAGTTGACAACCATCTTCACAGCTGCCTTGAAATTTCAAGCCACTGTTCTTGGCTTGTGTGTGAGGAGATAATGTTGTTGCCTTGCAAATGCCACACATAGAAATAGGCAGACTTCTTTAAGGTTACACATTTTCTTTTCCTTTTGCCTTTTTTTTTTTTTCTTTTCTTCTTCCCAGAATCTACATTTTCACATTCTCCAGCTCAGTAAGCAGTGGTAAATATTAAAGCAATCTAGAATAGAAAGTATGACACAAGGTGAGAAACAACTAAAATGTAAGTTCTGCTTGTTTTCCATTATAGCCTTACTTAGTAGAAAGCAAAAAACCTAGATTTGTTTATCAAATTTCTAGTGTAACAAAGGAGTAAGAGAATGGTGTCAAGAGGATTTCTCCTGATACATATTACCTGACTACGTTCTTAGTCTCTTGCTTCAAGACTTCTGCTTCATGATAATTTTGGTTCCATTTTGTACTCTTTTGTACCCCTCTATGATCTATTTGAATATGGATATTCTTAATTTTAAGTGGAAGTAATGTGGAACATTTTCTTGACTATTCCAGCTATTTCCTTCTTCCACTGAGGCTATAAATACAGATTTTTGTTTCCAGCTGGCCTTATATCCAACCACCTGCTTCTAGTTAAAAAAGAAAAAACGACTAAGACTCATTCAACCTGCAGATTGCTTTTGGCTTGTAGCTATCTCAGTAGCAGCAGGCTCACAGAAGTTGGTATATTTTATTTGCAGGAGAAGGTTTACCCAAGCTTTGTCTTCTTTTTTTTATTTCTATTTTTTGGCTTGAAGAGGATTTAAGATCCTGCTTTGAGGTCTAGATTCCAAAAGCCATGTGAATATGCAGTGAAACTAAACTGAATCCAGAAATCTTTTAGCATCACAGTCATTTGAAACTGAGAAAGGAAGAGGGCAGAGCTAGAGAAAGAAAAAGGGAGCATGTATCACTGAACCAACTGGCTGCGATTCTTCTAAGCTGCCAAGGGAAATTGAGTTTGTAATTCTTATTACAGGTGATAGAAACAGGGCATCCAAATTGCTTAGCTAACTTGAGAAATCTTATTGTTTCAGGGATTCTTCAGCAATCAGGCACTTTACCTTTTCCAAATGTGCTCCTTTAACTCCTTTAGGCACAATTAACTTTTAAATTACTGGATGAAAGTTTTCTTACTTTATTTTAGCACAGTCACCTAGGATACTGAAATGGGGTTAGAAAGCATGTGTCCCACATATTGTCTTATGGCAAAACTACAAATGAGCTGCAGCAGTCTGCCATTTCCAAGACACTGCTGATGCACTGGTTATTTTATTTGAGAAGACCAGAGTTACAGTTCATGGAGGAGGGACAGCCTGACTATGTGCTTCTTTCCCTGCTACTCCATGTCAAGCCACACTGGGAGCTGAAAGGACAGGAATAGACAGCAGTCGTCATGCTACCCCCAGGTAGTACTAAAATCATTAAGGGGAAAAAGGTAATTAGCAAACTGGCCAGAATAGGTTTCCTCTTCCTCACTTCTTCCTGGATGTTTCATTGCTGGGGATGGAGGTGAAACTGTAGCGTATTACACAAATGTTGCCCCCTTTGAAGAAAAATGTATAAAGATTTTCCATTTTATTACTGGCTAAGGATCCTTTTTTTCACAGGATGCAGTAGCAGATGAGGCAAAATAACTGTATGACAGCAGTTTCTTGGCTGTCTTTGCTAGAAGCTGCTGTTATCCTTGGGCATCCAGAAACTGCTTTCACTACTGGATTTGAACAATGATTTGCCTTTTCATGGGTTAAATGTGTGCTTCAGGCATTCACACATCCTGAATGTTTTTTGGGAAAAGTCCAGTATCTAGGACAGACATATAGGCAGGGTGTAGGAAACTCTATTTCAACATAACTTTGGTGTGATTCAGTCGCAACATGGCATACATTCCAAAGTTTCTCCACACAATTTTTTTTCTCCTATCAAAAGGTTTAAAAGATTTTCCATTAAATATTCATGCTGAGTTCTTACTGTGTCTCTTATGCTTCAACTACAATTTGTGGTGTGCAGGATGTAATGTGGTTTTCTTTCTTAATTTTCTTTTTGATAGTATAATTGTTACCATCGTAGGTGGTGCAATACCATGATGCAAGAAATAAGGAAAAAAAGACAGCTACTGTTCACGTAATAAAGGAAAACTTGAATGAGTGACAATAACATCAACTTAATTAAAAAAAAAATTGTTTAAAGAAATATCTAGTGGCATCAGCTTGTATCAACAATTCTATAGGGGGCTCAAAGTCTCCTGCCTGATCTCAATTGTACCTGGAGCTGTTGACCCTGTTGGCACCATGAGGGTGCAAAGGGTGCATGAATGGTGAGGGAAGGGGAAATAGAGGGTAAACGCAGTCTCCTAGTCTGAATCCAACTGAGCTGATGTTGTGGACTAAGCATTTCTGAAAAGAATGCTGCCAATTAATAACAGAGGAAGAAGGGTGGGGAGGGGGGAAGAGAACCAGCTCAAAACCTAAAAATAAGGCTGAGGTGGGGCACTACTTAGTCTTAATCCATTTTACACTATTGCAAAATCTTTTCTTAATACATTGCTACAGGGTCCTCTTCAGGTCACTCACGGGGAATCTGAGCACTTGTACATCCATTCATTATGAGAGAGGAGTACCAGCCTGTGGAAGTGACCATCAAAATGTATTTGTGGGAGGTTCTTTTACAGAAATTATTGACTAGTTTACTGTGGTACCTGCTTTCTCAAGTCACTCTGGTGGTTTTGACATTTTCAGATTTTTCCTTTTCTGCAGAACTATTGCTGCGCCTTAGAGTCTCACTGCACTGACTCCCCAGAGAGTTCAGCCTTGGTCTTGTGCCAGCATGGGGGCCAGACAATATGCATGTCAGAGGTAAGGAAATACACTTCATTCCCTTTTTTAGTGGCAGATATGCACTGTCCACCTGTCTCATTGTATGATAGTGCATCCATGTGGGTCAGATGCCTCCTCACAGCCCAGTCCTTTTTTCCTTTTGCAGTAAGATAAACTGTGGTGTCTCTTTGATCTCTAGCAGAAAAGAAATGACTCCTTCAAGAGGCAGAGTAGGCATTCAGCCACCCTGTTCTTAAAAGAACTGTCACAAAGGTGCTTATATAGGTCTGACCCTGATGCTGTACTCCTTATTCATCCAAAACAGCCACAGTAAGCACGTGTCCCACAAACACATACAAAGAAGACTATGTGGAGCAAGATAAAAGCTTGTCTCTGAGTCTTGCTGTTCTCCCTTCTGTTAAGAGATGCCATATGCCTTGCCAAGTCCATGGTGAAATAAATAGGCTACAAAAAGTAGAACATTGCTAGAGGCAGGAAGCAAACACTGATTCTTAAAAAACGAATACTGACTGAACTCAAGGCGATACACACAATGCTGACAGCTCTGCAAGGTGGTGCTCAGCAAGAGCAAGCGCTGATTTTCATTACCAGCACACATTTCACAGAAGTAACTAAGCACACAGCTGCTCAGGAAACCTTGCAGTGCACTAACAATGCAATCACTTTTTAGAGTCATTCTAAGGGAATAGGGGAATTCAGCAATTCATAATTAATCCTAAAAGCACATTTTTTGATATTTCTTTTGAGATTTATTTTTTTAATTGTGTCATTTAATATGAATCAATCAGCTGCAACTGTCTAGAATTTTGACGAATTTTTGCTTCTAACATTGATTTCAACATTTAACATGAAGTGACTGTGGGGGCAATAGATTACTGTTAAAAAAAAATGACAATTACAAGGGAAAGGCACATGCAAATGTCTTCAATGGGCAGTTCAGAAACACTTTGTTTTATCCCCATTTGTTTCTTTAACTGCCCATATTAAGGTACACTAGAATTTTGGACTTCAGTGCGGTGGTTACTATATCAGCAAAAATAATTTCCCTGGTGTTAGAATTTAGGCAGGGGTTATTCCTTTGTATTAATGTTCTACAAATTGTCATAGAACAAAGAGGATTAGTCTCAAGCATCTCCATAAATCTCCAACTAAGTAGTTCAGAGCATTAAAAAAAAAAAAAAGCAGCAAGAAAACTCACTTCTAAATTTAAAACCAGCTAAAGTGAAGAAAATTCTAACAACCCTTGCATTCTTCTTAGTCTGGCGACCTAAAAGGGAGCAGTGATGCAACCACAGATCAACCACTAAGAAAAGAGATTCTCAAAACTGCCTAGCCTTGGGTCCTACAGCTATGTCAGGGGTACACCAGGGAAGCACAGCTAGATTTTACTTTTGGCACGTTGCCCTTTATAGGAGTGGGAGATTTTTATCCTGCTTAGAAAATCTCTGCCAAAGATTGTGGATACTGATTTTATAAAAGTCTACACCCCATTATAGATCAGCCTGACTTTGGTTTCAAAGTGCTGAAATTTAATTTTAAGATTGGATGCAGGTTCTGAAACCACATTAATCTGAATGTTCTGTCTTATAATATTTTCATATTAATTTTGGCTAAACGTACATAGTCATTATCATCCTTGTTCCAAATTATGTCAAACAATATCTACAAATTGTATTTGTTATCAGTCACTTAGCAACAAACCTATGGCTCATAATTGCTGGAAAATTGAGAGGTGGCTGAATAACTCTCTATCTTCCCTTTACTGAGAATTTCAAAGTAAGATCAGTAGTATCAACGATAAAGAATAAAGTTTCAGTTCTGAGCCTTTTGAGATTTGTTTTGAGACATAAAACAAACTAAAAAGGTTACTTCTACTGAACTAACATTCCACTTCTGTCTTCCCTCCATTAAAAAGCTTTCTAAAACCTGGAAAAACTTGCCCCTCTTCCTCTAAGATACTGCCCCTGAAAGAAACATAACCACATAGTTATTAAAATGGCATCAAGAACAGCTAAGTAAGTAATCTGTTCTTGGAAATTAGTTTTGTGTTTATCTGTTATCTACAAATATACAAGATGAGAATGACTGTGGCTAGAGGTTCATTTATCTGGCAGTATGCTAGCCTTTTTGAGGCTATCATGTTTTAAAAGATTATTTTAGCTTTACGATCCCTGTATTATGCATGGACAACCATAGTTTACTTGGCATTGGAGAAGAGTTCGTTCCTAGTAGCAGAGGATTTGTATGTTTTAGTTTACTTTTAGAAATAGTAAGACAATCATATTTCCCAAGGATTATGTAAAATGCTTTTTTTTTTCTTTTTGTCAAGTATACGTTAACATTTTAGCAGTGGCTTTGAAATTAAAATCAGGACTAACAAAAACAGCTCTCTCTCTTCAAGGTAGAACTCAGCTCCTCTATGCCAGAAATGTCTAGTGGGTTGCCTTCCCTGGGTGGGATCCAGGGCTCTGTTACAGTAAACTGGTCCAGTGTGATATCACAGATATAAAAAATATTCCATTCTGTATCAAAACTAGGCACATGCCTTATATTTATATGAAGAGAAGATCAACAGAGCTGAACATCTTTCCTCTCAACTATTCATCTCTGGCCTTCTACATGAGGAGAAAAATATGTTATTTCTAATTGGTAACTGCAAGAGTCTAATTTGGGTTAGATGGTATTTAAAAGGAAGGTGACATCACACTCGGGTCAGTATTGGTGGATATCTAAAAGCATAACCTCTCATTTGTATTGCTTTAAAATGTACACAGTATAGATGTAGATTAAAAAACAAACAAACAAAAAACAAAAAAAAACTACCAATTTTTTGTGGCGTAGAACCAACTAGAAGGGGTGATGAAAGATTTTATCAAATGAGATCTATAGATACAAATTTCACTGTAGAGTATGTTTTAGACAAATGTGTCTTTTTCCTTAAGTATGTAAATCCTACACTGTAGGCTTTTTTTTTGTTTTTTTTTTTCTTTTATTTTTGTAGTGGTAGAAAATGTTGAACAATTGTCCATGAGCATGAGCCAGTGGTTCATTGCTGATATCCCCAGAATGCCAATATTTGCAATGCAAACAGTTAGTACAATTTCCCAGTTCTATGAAAGGCCCTGACATATCTGCCTCAAGGTCTGGAGGCTCTGCTGTATAACCACAAATAGTCTTTCCATTTTCATGTAACCTTTTGATACAGTGACAGCTGCATTAAGCTGCATCTGCCTAGCAATTCCACATGCCAGGCTGGTTTAATTGGTTTTAATGCCACAGAAAAAGCACTGCTAGCAAAATACCATCAAATCATTTTCATATTGAACCTCCGTGGTCCAGTAACCTCCCCTTCAATCACAGCACCATTGTTTTTGCGAGGGACATACTCAAGGTCAATGCTGGTTTTGTGTTTGCCTTTCCCTCGGCTCCACACAAAAAGAAGGAGGAAACAAAATAAAACCACTCCAAGGAATGTGAAACAGCCCATAGCTGTTGACACCAATATTGTCTTAAGGTCCAGAGAGAAGGTGTTTGCATTAGTTCCATTGGAACTTGTGTCATTGGAGTCTGTCATATACATGGGGGTCCTGTTGGCGTAAAGGAAACGGTCTGAGGTAAACCCCTTTACCATAAGGGAAGCCGAATAGGTGTCATTCCCAGCTGCGTTACTTGCAATACAAACATAGATCCCAGTGTCCTGGTCTTGAGCAAATCGGATCTCCAGGGTGCCATCTCCTAACACAGTGGCTCTTCCGTTAGATTTAGCTGTGATCAGCCTCCGACGTGGGGTAACCCAGGATATGGTAGGTTGCGGATCCCCGTCAGCGTTGCACATCAACTGCACTGTCTGCCCTTCTTCCACTACCAGGTACTGCAACTTCTTGTCTTGTATCTTGGGCTTCTTACAGGTGAAGTAAAAGGAAAGAGCTGTGCTGTGAAAGTCTTTGAATGACCTCTCTTTGACACTGTCTGGGCCAGCACACATTGGTGGCTGGCTGCCAAACTGCAAAGTGGGTTGCCTTTGTAAAATCCAAAGGAGACGGCAGTCACAGGCTAGAGGGTTGTTGTTAATGCAGAGGACCTCAAGGCTTTTAGGAGAATGGAATACATTCTCTTCTAGGGTTTCTAGCAGGTTTTGGGACACATTAAGCACGCGCAAGAATCGGAGCCCTTGGAAAGCATGTGATTCAATGGTACGTAGCTGGGCCCCCACCATGTGGAGTTCCTGCAGGCGCACTAAATCTGAAAGCATGCCTGCTTCAATGGTGCTGATAGGATTGTAAGAGAGGTTTAGATGCGTCAGGTAAACCAGATGTTTAAAAGCAGAGTAAGGTACTGCAGACAGGTTGGTGTTGGTGATAGAAAGAGAAGTGAGGTTGAGACCATACAGACTGTTGGCAGGTAGCATGTCCAGGAGGGGCCAGGCCTCTATCTCTAGGTTTTTCAGGCGAAAAAGTCTTTTAAAGGCATATGCCGGCAAAGAGTTAATGTTGAGCTGTTTCAGATGCAGACTGATAAGATTGTGGAGGTGAGAAAGAGCTTCTGTTGGTACAGCTGTGAGGTTGCATCTTTCCAGGGTGAGCTGCTCCAGGCTAAGCAGTCCACTAAAGGCCCTGTGTGATATATAAACCAAATCATTGTCCCCAACCTCCAGGGATTTCAGGTTATGTAGATCTTGGAACATGTAGTCAAGCAAAATGACAATCTTGTTTTCACTTATATCAAGCTTTGTTAAGTTTGACAACCCAGTGAACACCCCAAGGGGGACCAGCTTCAGACGGTTTCCTTTCAGCCTCAAGGAGCGCAAGTTGAAGAGGTTGTTAAAGGCTCCAGGCTCCACATTAGCGACTATATTGTCACTGAGGTCAATCTCCTCCAGCAAAGGGTACGATGTGAATTCCTCAGGGTTGACAGTCTTCAGTCGGTTCTTGCTGAGGTCCAAGATTTTGGTCTCAATGGGAATGCCCTCTGGGATGGACATCAGACGCCGTCGGTGACAGCTGACAGACTTGTTCTGTGCTGAGCATTCACAGCGGGCTGGGCAGCCTATGGTGTTGCCTGTGAAGACTAGCAGCACAGCCAGACCCAAGAAAGGCTGCCAGCATGATACAGCTGTGTGATGCATGACTCCACTGATCCGGTCTAACCCTCCGTCACGGGCCTGTGGGGATAAGGATGGGAAAGGGGAGAAGTTAAATCTGCAGCTAAAGGAGATCTCTGCCAGTTTTACAGAACCATTTCAAAGCAGGCACATGTGTTTTCACTAGAACCAAAACAACAAAACCTATTGTGAATGGCGAGAGCAACAAAAAAACAGATTTTTCCTTACTATCACCAGGCTTGTTGAAGGATCTGTTTATCCAGCATTTCCCCTCCAGATGTAAGAGGAGATAAAACAGCTTTTCCTACTGCAAAAACTAAAGGAGGCTTTTCTCACTCTCCTAGAACTAAAGCAGAGATAAACACCATACACTGTACAAATAGGACTAATCATGTTTATGGAAGGTTTACGGCATTGGGCCTCTGTAAGGTGGTATGAAACTAGGTTTTTTTGCCTTCCTATTCACAACAGCATCTTAAGGCAAACCTTAATGATGTATTATCTTCAAGAAAAGGAGCTCCTTTAACAATGAAAAGATTCCTTTTAACATTTATTGCATACATTATAGCTATAAATAGATGGAGCTTGTTCGCACATACATGTACACAATGGCTCAGATGAGGAAGGAAGAACTCCTGCATCTCTAATTACAATTTGCATTAAGGACAAATTAATTCTTTGCTTTTACTGCACACAGAGATTTTACATGATTTTTAGAACCAAACACCCGAGAAGGTTTTATAGAATATATCTTTGTACTTCCAAGACATGGAAACTAACTCTGAGGGACAAAAATAGCAAGACAAGATGAGCTGGCTGTGTTTAAGCAGCACAGTGTCCAAAGAAGCACAAAAGATTCCATGGAAATCGCAGTTAGTAAGAGATATATTCATTCTCACCTTCAGGTTAAAACGAGGATAGCAGAAGACACGATAACCTCTATAAAATTAACTATGCTTCTCCAAAGGTGCTACTTCACAGGTTTAGTCACCAAAGGCAAGGACTCTTTCAATGGAGGTGACTAAATGAAGACACTCAATAACCCATTTCAAAAGAAGGAAAAAAAGAAAAAAAAGAATACTGAAGGTGCTCATCAAAGGAGGGTGTGTCTGAGACACTTGGAGAGTAAGTCATGCTGCAAGCAAGGACTGGGGGAAGTGCCTTAACTCCTGTGGTACAGCCAACTGCATGAGGCCATGGGCTAGTACTGGGAGTCAGGCTTCATAGCATTTATAAAACCTAAAAGCCAGCTCAGGCCTTGTGAGAACTCTTCCTAACTGGTTAATTTGAGCTTCATTTTAGCGGTATTTGTACAATTATTTACATAACTCTTGCCTGCAACTTCCTTTCAGGTCTGGAGAGATGAGTATCACCCAGCTGGTCCTACACACAATGACAAAATTAGCCAGTGCCTAGGCATTCGCTGCCTGACCTGCATCTTTCTCCTTTGAGAATCATCTGGCTATCACTTAAGAATTTTTCAACTTAATTTTGAGTCAAGTTTTGTTTGTCTGTGTGCAGTCACGTGGATTGTTTATCATGAAAGAAATCCCCCTGTACACACAGAAGGATTCACAGATTTAAACAAATATGGTATAACTAAATTAGTGCTGCAAACAGACAGGTATATTAGCAAATAAGCTGTCTGAAACACATAAAAATAATATTGAGTAAAACCTTAGACTGATGAAGAAGAAACTCCGACTAGTAACTGCTGCAACAGCACCACACTCCTCTCACAAACAGCTTGGGATGTGATAACATATAAGTCATCCTGTCTGAGGGAGGAGGGCTGTCCTCTGAGATTGTGGATGATAAGAAGGGTGGGGATTCAACATGTGAGAAAAATAGTAGGTACTTGGATCTGCTTATGTTACCGTATCATTAACAATTCTCAACAGAAACTGTGTGGTTCGGATGGACTAAGTAATGAACAGCTGTTGTGCTTTGACTGTTAAAAACTTAATTGGGTGGACAAGAAATTATCTTGGAGCTTCGTAGAAATAGTGTTCTCTGATTGACCATAGATGAATGGTGCTCATATTACTCCTCTCATTACTGTGGAAGAATATAACCCTTGACTGATGCAGCTTCTTCTATCTACTCTAATGCTTCTATGCAGAGACTACTACGAGGCAAATTGCATGCTGTTTTTGTGATGTAGTCTGGGGACCTGGATGAAGGCTATGCTTTATTATGCTACCTATAAAAGCACATTTCAACTTTGTCCTAGAAGGATAACCTGCTGAGATTCGTTTAGTTTTCCCCTTAAGTTGTAGTCTTGCAAGTAACTATTGCTAGTTATGTCCAGCTGTGACAAAAGTTTTCAGGGATAAACTTCACTTCATTAGGCACTAAGTTAAAACTAGAAATCTATAGGGGTCTGTGAGCTAGGTGTTTGCAATGAATTCAGATCAAAGGGGCTTTCGAGCTCCCTGATCAGAGCTCAGTCTGTGAGATTAGCGCTTTCATACTGATACTTCTAGCACACAGAGAATTAATTTCCTATCTTACTCACCTAATGTATGAAACACAAAGTAAACAGGTTCAGTGGAAGACAAGCACCCCTGGAGTGCTCATTTTAGACACCAAAAATATGAAATGCTTTTTGCAGCTATCCAAGCCAGCTGGTATCTAAAACTTTTGAGGAGTATGAAGTAGAGGATGGACAGTATAAAAGATGATAAAAGAATTTTATTTTTACTGTGGCTGGAATAAATAAAGCACTTCAAGCATTAACAGTTGCCTTCTGCAAGACCACGTGCACACAAATGAGGACTGATTATGCATTTATCTGTAAGAGTGCATGCATGTTTGTATATGCAGGCAAACAAGAGTCAGAACTGAGATTTTAACTGGAGTAAATTACACATCAATAAAGAAAAATATATATTCAATCACAAGTCAGGAAAACAAAGATTACTTGGATCAATAAGTATAGGTTAGAAAAAAAATATAAATTAAAGGGATAATTTAAATTTACATTGACCTAGATAATAATTCAATACTTCATGGTAACCACATCTGAGACTATACCCTTAGCGTTGAACTGCTTTGTGCAAAATGAATTTATCTTCATTATGCTAAGAATATAATCTTACCTTATTGTACAAATAATGAATGAAAGATAAAAAGGTCTAGCAAAGCAAATATGGGCAAATTAAAGATTTCTGACTCTTTGCAGGACAAGATGAATGTTGGAAGAAGCTGATAGTGAACTTTGACCAACTATTGCAGATGTTTCATTTAGAATTTGACAAATGTGATGTGGTATTTTCAAAACATTTCTTTAGACTTCTGGGATGTTAATTAATTGGCAACCTCATTGGCACTGTGCTGAACTGTCAGTGCTACTGTTCAACATGGCATCTTTCATTCATGCTTAAACAACCAGCACTACATACTTCATCTTTTGCCAGTATAGGGATTCCCTCTAAATGTCTGCAGGATTACCCCATTATCCTTCTTTGCATCCCTCTGTACAACTTTTCTTCACTGTGATGCATACAAGAAAGTAAAGTACAGTGCATGCATACAAGTATATATATATATACATATGTGTAAGCTAAAAGTATCATCTTTTTGCCCTGTGATTGTTCTACCTTTTGTACTGTGGAGTACTTCTCTAAAATTATGGCTTGTTAGCACAAAATTTCTAAGTATATACTAAATAATTATGCACTGGCAATTTTCATATGCTTGGAAGTGACTATGAGAACATGTAAAATTTTCCTGAACTTTGAGGTATTACATTTTGATACACTATGGACAATGAAATATACCATGGTATTCCTTATTAAAAAATAAAATTAGCTAACTACCTCCTTATCTGTCTTTCTCTGCTTCTGTTTCTTCAGTCCAAAGTCAAGAGTCAAGTTACTGTTAGCTGATGCTCCTTTTCAACACAGGACCTCAGTAAAAGTTCAGCCATACAATTAAGAAAGCTCATTAAAGTTATTAGTTAATACTTCCATGTGATCTCACCCAAACTAGCCATCTCTGCTGCTTTGAAATGCAAATCATTTTTCACAAAGTTCTGTGGCTTTGAATGCACCCATCAATACTTTACAAGAATGTGTATATACCATACCCCATAGCTTTTAAATTGAAGAGCTATAATAAAGAATAAATACAAAGTAACCTGATTATCCCTCAGAATGTGGTACAATTCTGAGTATCATGCCATGCCAAAGTGGTATTGTATCATTTCTCCCTCTCCCCCTGACTAATATTGAAGCCTTTACAGTTAAAAATGGAATGCATTTAACCAGGCTCCACCTGATGTTCCAGTACCACAGGGGACCAGGCTTTGGACAGAAAAGATGAGTCAGAAGATCTGTTTCTGTCGTTAGCTGCATGCTTGACCCTCCAACTTCATAGTTTGATCTCACCTTCTCCCATCCCCCTCTCCCCTCACCCTTTCTCCCAGCCTTTAGGTCAACAAAAAATCCAGTGGATCATACCAGAAATCAAAATTTTTCATATGTTGAGGTCACTTAACACATTCTCTTATAAGATTCACTTTTTTTACTCACAAACTTATCTTTCAGCTACCTACCACAATGATTTGGAAGACCAGATGATCTGGCTTCCCTGCACTCTTCTCTGATGCTGGACCTGACCAGGTAAGGGAAGGGAGGGTGAGGAGTCCCTCCTGCTGAACTGCACCAAGGTGGCAATTGTGGCAAGTTTTGCCCAGAGGATGAATGTGAACAGGCTGGCACTATGACAAACTGAGATGGTTTTACGGACAGCCAAAAAGAAACACAAAAATGTTAGACACTTATGAATGCTCTTACAGTGAGACATAATGCCACAAAAAGGATGAGTGAAATCCTGACTGTGGCATTTTCTGACAAGACTGTGTAACCCTGACATTCTTCCTATCATTCTTCCAATGTAAGAGCCAATGTGTAGCAAAGGCTTTGTATTACCAGGTCTTGTGCCAGGAAATTATCTAAGCTTGGAGTATGGATCCCAGGTTGTATCACAAGCCTGCCTATACACTCTCCAAAGGAGGATTTTTTTTTAAATCAGAGCTTCTCAAAAATGATTCAAGTAAACTCTGGTGGGCTAACTTCCCTGCCTCTTTAATCAAGTTATTTTGCTTATGCAGAGAGTTTGTTCTTCTTCCCTTCATGGATCTCTTAAACATCTCAGTGTTTAAATAAAGTGCAAAACACTAAGTAGCAGTCTATCTGCATTCCAGTAATTAATAGATTACGTGAAACCTTGAATAGCAACTGCAGCAGCAACAAGAAACACAAGTCTGACAATTCATTGAATTGGAAACAAAGTTTTGATTCAATTTTTCTGCAGTCCTGGCTTCATTCTCTACTAAGTCCTAAGGAAAAGCTTCATGGGCTAACAACAGCCCAGAAACTACAGGCATGTTACAATTTTTTTTTTTTTTCCTTTCTTTTTTCAGAAGAAACAGTATTTGTTTTCAACAGTACCCTGGTTATACTTAAGACTGAGACCCAGACCTGTCTGCCATTATTACAGACAGAAATAAACAATCAAAAAACCAAAACCAAGCAAACCCAAACAACCCCCCACCCCCCCAAAAAAAAACAACCCATGAAAAGCTAAACAAAACAAGAAAACAAAACCCAACAACCAGAGGAACCTTTTGAAAGGCTTTCCAACTATTATTGTAAGACCGGTTAAGATCTTTGCACCAGGTGTTATAAAACTAGACAAGTTGGTACAGTTTTTTTCTCCAAATGCTTAGATTATTGTTCAAATGAAAGTGAAAGAAGAAGAGAAGCAGGTGTGCCAAATAACAGAAGGTAAGAAAATTATAATGATAAATTCATGTGATTATACAAATTACCCATACAAGGCTTAGAAATACAGACCGTCTGAAATTAAGCAAAGTAATGAATCCACCAGTACACATTCTGTTCTTAACCCAATGTTTTTAAGACTGATTTACCAATTTATTGCAGTTGTCACAGACGAAATTTGAAGGAAAAGATAATAAACCTTAAGGATTAGCTCACAAGAGATAATTTATGCATAAATGACAGGAAAAGAAAGTGAAAATATTTGCAAGAATTGTACACAAAAATGACACTGATAGTAAATTGAAGGGGAAGAAGTTTACAGAAAACGTATATGACCTGTTACATGAAGGGGTGTAGAAGAGATTTGAGGTAAAGTAAAACTCAGATTTTTTTGCATATGTTAATGATATAAGTCAACCATTCAGGCAAGGTAAATCTACTATCATAACCACACAACTGATTGCCTTATAAAATTTGCAAATATTTCCAGAGAAACAGCTTTTGACAAAGAATTATTAGTTGAATAAATAATACTACTGCGCTTAGTGTATCTTTTCTGTCATCTATTCCTTCCAAATGCAGAATCAAAATTTTGAAAGGTATGACTGCTTATGCCAAATTGTTCACTCATCTTTAGTAAACAGGATCTCTACTTTACTGGTGAAAAGTGATGTCACTAATCGCTAAATATTCAGTGGCAAAAAAGAAGAATAACACTCTTAGGACAAATATGGATGTGTTGATGCACCTGAACACGGTAACACAATAATGAAGAAAGATACAGACTTATGTCTCTGAAAACAGTGCAGCTTCTTGGTAGTTTGATGTTGAGGCTGCTTAGTACTGGAAGAACACCCAACTGTTGTATCTAAACTCCATACCTACACTTGCTTCTAAGTATATCTGCATGGTAGTTCACTGTGCTATGTGTGACTTCAAAATGATGCATACTATATTAAAAAAGTCCACATTTTTCTGAAGTTGCTTTAACCCTAACTAATACTAAGCAAAAATTCATCAAGCTCTGATTCACTGATGGTTCTTGAAAGATTTTAATATTCTAGATACTGAGAATGACTTATCACAGGGGATGAAATGTAGTTACCGTAGTATAGGAGGGAAAACCATACAACAGAAAGGAAAGATCTAAAGCTCTTGGAGAAAGTGTAATTCATAAGAATAAATTCCTTTTTTAAGTTAGGATTCATTATTTCAAAGCAGACCTTGTGTTTCATAGTGTACCTAGGCAGGTGAACCATATAAAACCTCTGCTGCCATGAACAGGACATTGAACAAGAGGATGTTAAATACCATACTTGCTTTTCATAGATGCACTAAATAATGCAGTCTGAATAAATTAACTCAAAACTAAATCAGTAGGAAGGCCAACTGCATTAGAATTATAGAATAGTTAGGGTTAGAAAGGACCTTAAGATCATCTAGTTCCAACCCCCCTGCCATGGGCAGGGACACCTCACACTAAACCATGTCACCCAAGGGTTCATCCAACCTGGCCTTGAGCACTGCCAGGGATGGAGCATTTACAACCTCCCTGGGCAACCCATTCCAGTGCCTCACCACCCTTACTGTAAAGAATTTCTTCCTTATATCCGACCTAAACCTCCCCTGTTTAAGTTTTAACCCATTACCCCCTGTCCTGTCACTCCAGTCCCTAATGAAGAGTCCCTCCCCAGCATCCCTATAGGCCCCCTTCAGATACTGGAAGGCTGCTATGAGGTCCCCATGCAGCCTTCTCTTCTCCAGTCTGAACAGCCCCAACTTTCTCAGCCTGTCTTCATACAGGAGGTGCTCCTGTCCCCTGATCATCCTCGTGGCCCTCCTCTGGACTTGTTCCAACAGTTCCATGTCTTTTTTATGTTGAGGACACCAGAACTGCACACAGTACTCCAGGTGAGGTCTCACGAGAGCAGAGTAGAGGGGCAGGATCACCTCCTTTGACCTGCTGGTCATGCTCCTTTTGATGCAGCCCAGGACTGATTAAAGAGAAGGAAGAGAAGCTTTTGTCAACAGCAGTTTTACATTTAAATATTATCTTTCTTCATCCTGGAAGAAACAGTCTTTCTTCTAAAATTGTCTTGGCATGGAAGTAAAGATGACACCCCTGTTAACCTGGACAGTATCTCTTATGTTGAAAAACAGGGATGGAATTCCCTCTGAAATTTTTATTCTAACATTTAGCTGCTCCTCAGCTTCAAAGAGTGAAGATCTTGATGATGGAAAGCTAATGGAAAACAAAAAGGAAGATGATTGAAATTTGGGCCAGTATCAGACTTTTTAGGGCTAGTACATTCAAGCACAATTCAATCCCACTTCAAAAATCTATTTAGGAAGCCACAAGCAATCCACACTGGATCTAGGAAATCACAAGAAAGGTTTTTGATATAACCTGTCATAAATGGAGGTTTCTTTCAAACATCTGCATGTTAAAGTCCAGAGATATCCATAGCTGCTAGAAATAATGAACTGTTTTGGTAATGTGCTGACTTTCACATTGTGTAAACAGACACACAGTGTTAACTTTAACAATATAGTTTGCAAGGTTCTGCAAATTAGCATAATTTCATCTTTTCTACATTTAATACTAAAAGATCTTGCTTATCTCATCCACATACTATAAGAAATCTAGGTGACAGAGACCTTATTGGTTGTTAGGAAAGTCAGATGGATTAATGTGCCATCTGCATTTAAAGCAGATTTTTTTGCCTTTTTTTTTTTTTTTCTTGTGGCTGCTCTGTGTAAATACTGAAAAAGACAAAAGGGAGACCAAAACTGCACAGTGCTCCACAGGGTATGGACCTGACAGAGCTGATTTTTAATGTCTACCACAATCCTCTGACTGCAGTCATCAAGGAGGGTTTCAAACAATTTAAATCTACCCCCTTGGGTGCCTGCATTTTTTTTCTCACAGCAGCATGGAGTCTGGTGAGAAATCATAGTATGTAAAGGCTAAAGCCTCTACACAGACTGTACCCAGCAAAGCTAAAAGATCAGTCAACTAGTATTACAGTTGCTGCTGTTGCTTCATGACACAACTCAAAGCATATTTAGCCAAAAGACCCTGTATTTTTAAGAAACCTTTTTAGCTATGTACATCTGAAAAACCAAATGCATTTTGCAAGACTAACATTCACCCATCTTGGCTGGAGCCAGATACAATCTAAAGTTTATAGCTCCAACTATTTGAAAATGGCTAAAAATTGAATTAAACTGTTCAATTAACTTTTGTGCTAAGGCAAGAACTTCAAAAGTTTGTGGGTACAGCATATGTGTGGTGGGGAGACAAGCAAACCTGTAACACTCATAATTCCAGCAGAATGTATCAGCTGATACAAGTTAAAAAATAAACCCATCAAATGTGTGGTTTTCTTACACTTCAGTAAGCATGTTTGCACGTTCTACTGCACTGAAACCCTATTAGTCAAAACAAGGGGCATAATTGCTGGGGACTGTCTCCATACTGTCATATGCAAGGCCTTCAGAGCACAGCATTGAAGCAAGCTGCTGAGCTCTCTGACGCTGCTCTTTGTAGACTGCTGGAGTAGCCAGAGTCTGCAGAGACAGTACAGGAGCTGCAGCATTATATTTGGTACATTAAAAATAAGTGAAAGAGAACAAACACATTTCTTAGTCCTAGTCAGAAAGCCCTCTATTGGTACAATGACATCAGTTCAGAGTGGCTATCCTAGCAGAAAACTGTGGCCAGCACTCAGAGGTGGCACAAAGCAAAGAATGGATATATTTCAACTCATTGGTCAACACTAATAGGTTATGCAGGAAGAAACTGTGTGATAGTCCCAACTGTAGCCACTTAATGGCTCAGATAAGGAATATACCCTAAGGACAGTTGTACAGAGCTACTGCACTCTGAATTAAAATAGAGTTGATCATAACGCATAGACATGAGAGAAAAAGAAAATAGTGAATTGCCCTGGGGATTTCCTGTTTGCTAAAGGCATTCTTAAAATATATTCAGACACAAAATCAGCATGCAAGAAGGGTCAAGGCAGGACATTCAGAAATAAGATCTGACATGTTGACAGGTGAACAAGAGACAACCATTAATCTCTGCTTTAGTCAAATCCATACTTCATGAATGTTGCTGCAGATATCGTCAGCATGAGCTGAACAAAGCCACCATATTCAGAGAATGAAGAAAAGAGAGACAGAATGTGGAAGACAAAATACTTGAAATTCAATTTTTTTTCATCTGGGTCAGAGTCATAATGAAGCCCTTGATTTGAGCCTGGCCCACTGTAGAGCTCTTGGTGTCAGAGCAGTGCTGTAGGTAGCTTCGAAATGAAAGCAGTCAGAAAGATGCTAACTCTTGTATGCTTCATGGCCAAACTACTCTTGTTACATTTGAAACCCATTCTTCTGAGTATTTACTGCCACCCACTTGCTTGAAATCTGTACCTACATTTGCTAGGGTGCTGCTAGCAACTTTCCAAGAGCTTTCCAAACCCTGGCAATAGAATCTGTTGCGTAATGACTTTTGTGACTTTGTCTCTATACCAGTTTCTTTGGAAGTTAAGAGGGATTTCCTGAAAACCTGCATCTCATTCAGTTGGTATCAGACCTGATGAAGACACTTCTTGTACAAGGTAGAGCTTCTGCTTGAATTAGTATGTATTTGGTAAATATTTCCTTTAATTATTAGTAAAAGGAATGCTACACTTGCTTCAGATGTAAACCTAAACTACACTCACAGCACATTTGGTGCAGTTTTCCTCCTAGTTTACATCTGCAGACTTCAGGTCAAAGATGAAGCTTTAGCTTACAGTACAGTTTCTATCTTGTCCTATAGCAGTACAGTAAAACTACAAAAATCAGATGTGTTTTTCTCTTGAAAAATATTTTGTTGTTTTTTTTTTGTTGAAAAACTGTTTTCCAATAAAATTGTTCTTTTTTATTTCCCCCCCAGACATTTCTACAACAGTTGCGTTCCATTTAAAACATAATACTCTTTCAAGAAACAGTTTCAACGGATACTTTTCACCCACTTCTATGTCCATACATACTAGCACACGCAAAACTGAACAGATGCTTAGAAGTCTTTAAGATCATTGCTTATATTGTCTGTAATAATGCTCTCTGAGAATAACACACTTGTCCTTGTCCTAAACAGCTTTCTGTTGCCAGAGGACTTTCAGATGGCCTAATTAAAAAAAATAAAATGAAAACTGAATGCTTGAGTCTGCATGGATACATCTATCCATAATGATGTCTCAGTTTTATTTTTAATTAAAAGTTCATTAATATCAAGGACAACTGTAAGAAACCCAGACAAGACCATATCATTTGAGATCTTAACACTGAAGGCACCCATGCTATTGACTGAAATTCACTTACTCAAAAGCTTCTGTAGGTGCTGTGTGAAACAAAGTTTTATACTACAGCAAGCACTGATATACTTCTTGATGAGGGTTGTATGTAATATTTTACTCTTTCAGGTACTTTCTAGCTCTGAAATGTCACTTAGGCCAAACAGTAGTTGGAACAAAATAAGAAAAGGAGAACTGAAGGGGGGTGGGGTGTGTGTGGGAAATTGGTTCACTCTAAAAAGCATATTTTCACTATTATTGGACATCGGGGCAGGGAAGGAAGTGCAAACAAGGAGGATACATGAACAGGAAAGGATGTACACAGATCTTCCTGCATCTTCTCCAGTGGAAGATAACTTGCATGTCTGTGCCGTTTCTGAGCAGACACTATCATAAATGCAAAGTCTCTGTAAATACTGAGGAAAAATAAACGAGACATTTGTTTTACTTGTATCCTGAGAAGATTATGCCTTCTGAATTTGGAGGTGAAAGGACAGCTACAAATCAAAGGTTGCTGGCAATTTCCCTCTGTTCTGAAATATCTGACATGAACTTCTCCAGAATTTGCAGTCTTAAGCTTTATTACTCATCCTAATGACAAACATTGCTAGGATCATCTAGAATTCAAGAATGATTGTAAAAACAGTGTTTATTTGCATGTGTATGTGTAAGGATGATATCAGCATATCCGGACACACTCTAACACTCTGATGTCCTTCTTCTATCAAGGTGTCCAAAACTGCAAACAAGACTCAAGGTGGGGCTGCCCCAGCACAGAGTAGAGTGGGACAATCACCTCCCTCAACTGGCTGACTGTGCTGTGCTTGATGTACCATGGTTGGCCATGGTTGGCACACTGCTGACATCAACCCAGACCCCCAGATCTCTTTCCATGGGGCTGCTCTCCAGCTTCTCTCCTCCATTTTGTATGTATAACCAGGATTATCCTGTCCCAGGTGAAGAACCCAGCACTTGCTCTTGTTAAATTTCATACGACTGGTGATTGTCCAGCCCTCTAGTCTATCCAGATCTCTCTGTAAGGCCTAAGCTCGAGGGAGTCCAGAGCTCCTCCTAAGTTAGTATCATTGGCAAACTTGCTTCATGTGCATTTGATTCCTGCATACAGATCATTTATAAAAACACTGAAGAGAAGTAGGGGTCCCCACTGGTGACAGGCTGCCAGCCTGAGGTAAACCCATTTACTGTAACTCTTTGCATCCAACCCATCAGCCAACTGTTTATCCAATGTGTAATGGGCTTGTCTAGTTCTGTGTTGGATATTTTGTCCAGAAGGATACTGTAAGAGATGGTATCACAGACTTTGCTAAGATCCCTCAGAAACACATCTACTGGCTTCTTCATTCAAGGGCACTAAGACATAGTTGAGTAAATCTAGCATGGGGATTAAAAACAGTTTGTTTTTTTTTTTTTCCTGCAATTTTATCTGTTTTACTTTGAGAAATAATTAAATGGGAAAAGAGTTACAAGCAGATGTCTAGATAGCAAAAAATACATTTAGGTATGAAGTGTCTTTGGGTAGCTTTAGATACTTTGTGAGACTTGTCTTAGCTGATGATTAATTAATTAACCTCAATGAGGCTGCAAAAGGTTCTCAAAAAAGATTTTATCCTTGAAATGCACGCACTAGGATGGAGATTTCTGCTGCCTAAACAGCCTGAAATGCATTGATCAGTACTGTAGAGAAATTTGGTGCACATTGCCAGAAATGTCACTGGAATTACCACTAGTTAACTTTCCATATGGTATGAAATCTCCAGACGTGCAGGTATTCATGGCTTAGGAGCTGCTAAGTGGGATGACTAACAATGAAAAACAATAAAAGCTGTAAAACCAAAAATTTTCACTCATACACATCTACTGCAAAATGGTAGCTGGTGCCAGTATTTGTTTGCATATATCATATTCATGACCTCTAACTGTTCACATGTACCTTTGTAAGGAGAAGCCATAAGCCCTGGAAGCATATTTTTCTGTGCCTAAACTGAGAGTCCTCAAAAATCCCCTAGTAGATCCATGACTTGTTATTGGTGTTCAGGGCCTCACACAAGAAGATCAGTCAAGATATTATACTCAGCCTGTTTCTCACAGTTGCACCCCAGCCAAATTCAGCTTTCCTGTTTGAGAATGCAGAAGAATGATATTTAAAAAGGAGAAACAGGGCTCAGTCCTCCAGTACATCCATATTTTTGTTGGGCATCCAGACTTCAACATATTTTACACAATTCAGAGCCCAGCAAATACTCTGTAAAGCAATAATCCTTGCTCTTGTGCATGACAGAAATACAAAACCAGTTTTCTTTCTTCCACATGGTAATTTTTTTCAAAGGATTCTATGCTTTTCCATTTGACTTCCTGATTCCTTATCCAACTGTATCAAAAACATTACAGTAATGTGGCATGGTGATTTCTCTTGCTTCCTAAATGAAAATGGGGAAGGAAAAAATATAACAATGGCCACTCTTCTGCTTTTTACTTTAGCAGCTGATATGGGAATAAGAGCAGTCAGACATAAACACCTGGCATACTCTTAAGACAGGCTCTCTTGCTCTCTGATTTCTCCGGCTCTCGGAAAGGAAAAGACCAAGCACTGCACAAAACTCAGAGTATTCACACATTTTTAAGTTTTTGTTTGTGAAAGGGGAAGGAGCAATGACTGTTTGCTAGGTTACTGTACATAATTATAGATGCACAGAACATAGTCATAAACTGAAGGAAATCCACGTGACATCCAGGATGTTGATATGAAACTGTGAAAAGGGTTCAGTGTTTCCACAACATATTCTTTGCTGGCTGAGTAAAAACAAAAATGCTTTGATATTTTCCTCCTTTCCTAAAGTTATCATAACGTCTTGATTATAAGCAGTTATATACTATAATTGAATGTGTACAAGAATAATACAGCAATCACTGAAACCTCCATTTTCAAACTCTTAGACAGAACACAAACTGTCAAGTGGCTGCAGTTCATAAAGTAGTACTCCATTGGTGATCACTAAAAGGATAACCAACTTAGTCCCATCACAATACTGTCTAGGAATTCCTTTTCTCGTGTACAACTGCCTGAGCTCCGCTCAACAATTTTTGGGAAGCAGCTGATGTAAAAAATACAGGAATGTTCATAGGTTCATCCTTTTCCCATATATTTAACCTGCCTAGGATATAAACAAGCACTGAACTGACCTATCCACATCTCTCACCAAGCAGTGACATTAGACGTTACATTAAGACCCCTTTTTTGTTGTTGTTGTTGGTTTTTTGTTGTTTTTTTTTTTTGTGATTTTGTGCCTTTTCCATTATAGAAGAACTGGATACTTCAGCTTAAAACGAGGGACAGAGAGGATGTGCTGAAAGGACATCTCCTACCTCCTATGCACACCAGAGATCAGACCTGCTATTTCATGGAAAAAGAATCTCTTTTCCTTCTTAAGATTTTAGTATACAACCTGACACTAACTATAACATGATGGGTTTACTATGATTGCATTGAATGCTGAGCCCAGATTTATAGCACTGTCAAATCGAGCTTCCATGTGTAACACCAGCAGATACTTATTAACTAAGCTACCCTCCGTCAGGATGAAGATGTATCTCTAGTGTGTTGAGTTACTCGAAAAAGTGCGTGGCTGAATTGTTAGTTGCAGTGTGATGCTTCAAAAGATGTTTCAACAGGGCAATGGGAAGAACTGTCCTCTTCCCTGGTGCGAATGTGCACTCTTTTGTATCTCATATTTCTTGGACAGGGTTCCGAGTGCAGGAGTTGGGCTGAAACTCATGAGGGTGCAGATCACTGCAGTGCCACAGAAGATGAACTTGTGGCAATCCTTGAGATGCCTGTGCCTCTTGCATGTGGACACCTGAAGCCTGGGTGTACTTCTCATGCAACTGTGTATGTGAGACCCTCTTCTGTGGTGTTCCAGTCTGTATGAGCATATTGTTAGGCAGCAAACCTACTGCTGAATACAGGCAGACTTGCTAAAATGATGTTGCAGTTTTTTAAGACTGTTGAGTGTTTGGTTTCGCAGACTAGCTTCACTTCCAGTTAAATCTTCTACTAGGTAAAAGGATGAAAAGGATCTTGTTCCCACTGCAGTCAAAGCATTTTGCCAATGGTATTCCTGAAAGCAGAATTGCTGTGAACCAAATTCCAACTAATGTCATCAAGCAAGCAGTTTTGCGAATGGCTGGCATTTGTGTACAAAGTGTACAGTCAGACACATACTAAATAACAGTATGATTTTATTCAGTATCATTATTTCCCTAAGCTTGTAAGCTTCTCCTGCAACACAATGGGACTTCCTCAGGTAATTTAGATACAAAAATACTCTTTTTTTTGACATTACCAGCAGTGGGTATCTCAGATCCAAACACTGGATTTTCCTTCCCTCTTTATTATATAAACTGAGTTCAAATAAAATCCCTTTTCCTTCCACATGGGTTCCTGTGCCCTCAAAGGCAGCAATATCTCATAATACTGAAAAGCAGATGAACTACTAAATGCAACAGGATGACTCATATACAAGAAGTAAGTCAGGTTAAGGATATCTGTTTGCTCAACAGATGATGTTTCTTTTCCAATTTCTGTCTAACCTCCCTATAATTGTCTGGGGCTTTTATTTTTCCCTCCACCATAGAAAATCTTTATTTTTTAATAGGGTGATTTAAACCTAATATTTTCTGCCAGAAAAGAACTCCCCCCCCCCCCCCCCCCCCCCAAAAAAAAAAAAATCAACCAAAAAAGAAAACAAAAACAAAAAGAAAACCCAGACTGAAACTGTGCCATCCCATATTCAATCAGGCAGTATAATGATAACATGCACTTAGGATGTAGAAAAAGGAAAAAATACTGCACTTCTCTAAGTGCATAGATGCATTTAATATGATAAGAATGTCAATTCTGCTAAACTTTGAGCCTCTAGGTTTTAAGCTAAGCGTCTGCATTCCAGCTAATGAAACCAAGCCTACTTTTAAAGACGCAAGTTCAAAATATTGAGCTTGAGGATCTGCAAGCTGTAAAACATAGAAGCAAAGATACACCAAAAGAGTTTGAAAAAGATAAAAAAGAAAAAAAAGGGGGAGAACCAACACAATATTATTTTAATAAAATTTTAGGATTACTTCATGCTAAATTTGTGATTTTTCAGAGAGAGTCTAATTACTGAGGTTTGAATGACAGCCATTGCTTACAGAGTGGCAGTGCAGACAAGTTGGTAAATGGCAATGGTATATGCAGTGGAGAGTAAACAGCAGAGAATTAGTGTGCAATCTGTGCTTGCATGAAATAAAAGCTGCTTCTGTAGAAAACTGAGATGTGAATGGCACAGGCCTAGTGTTGTGATTCTATTCAGAACTCTCCTGCCCAATCTTCATTTCTTCATTTTCAGTGTTTGGGAGCTCTGACAATCACTTCGGTAGGGAAAACTTCACACTACAATTAACTTCCAGCATCTGACAGAGTGGAACACAAGAGTTAATAATTGGAATTATATCTATTTTTTGAATCAGTGATTCAGAATGCCTTATTTTGCATTCTGCTTGAAGGTCTTGATGAACTGAGTGTTCCCCAAATGATTTAAGAAGACTGTTGTATAAAACCAGGAATTTGTAGGCAGTTAGTCACTCTGTGGGATGTTTAATTAAAAATAAAATTATATAATAATAAATATAATACTCTTATTGGATGAGGGTAAATTAAATCCAAAGTTCAGGTTACACAGACTACAGAGCATTAAAAATTACAACAAAGTCTGTATGTCAGCTACAAAGCCTTTGGCTAGTGCAGTTGAGCAAGTAGCTAGCTGTTGTGCTCCAGCCATGCTTGCTTCTGGATTTCTGGAAAATTCATATGGGAATTAGGACACGTTCTGTGATAAACCAAAAGAGTGCACTTTTAGACTAAATGTAAGGAAGAAATTTTTTATAATGAGAATGGTGAGACACCTGAACAGGCTGTCCAGAGAGGTGGTAGATGTCCCATCCCTGGAAACATTCAAGGTCAGGGCCAGATGGAGTGCTCCCTGGATGGGGCTCTGAGCAACCTGATCTAGTTTGAAGATGTCCCTGCAATTGCAGGGTGGTTGGGCTAGATCACCTTTAAAGGCCACTTCCAACTCAAACTCTTCTGTGATTCTGTGAGTCTATGATTATCAAATAAAGTCGAGGTTTGTGGCTGAAGAAGTGACACCTTGGCAGCTGAGCTTTTGACACAGACCACTTGTAGGCTTTCACTATGCATCACTTCTGAAAAGCCACGCATAAACTTATGAAGCCTACAAGATTTGGGACCTTTTTAATTTCAAAAATGTCCTTTGTAAAATCAGCCAGACTGGAAAGGTCACTTTAATCCTTAATGAAATGAGGATTTTTAGATGTCAACTGTGCCATCTGAGACAGAGCCATGAGAACACCTTGTAGAAATGAGTACTGGTAACAGTATGATTGTTACTTCTATGAAGTTTTGACTTAAATTCTTGTGGATTAAAACTTAAAATTGATAAAGAAAACACATTATATCTATCTACAAAGCTGTGAGCATAGTTTATTCTTCTATACCTGTATCTCCATCTTCTTTTTAACACAGATTTTAAACAAGAGTCACTTGAATGCCAGTTCTGTTCATAGTTAGGAAATTTAATGCCTGAAGAGCTGACCACAAGTCAATTAAGACAGCTGGTAAATAGCTGCCTTACTGTTTGAGTGAAAGAAAATTATGCCAGTAAATTTGCATTGGCTTGGTTGACTGGTACATATTTACTATCAATAAAGAGGGTGTTTCTTTTTTAAACACTGCTCTAACTTTGCTTAAGCTGATTTTTATTAGTACTTAACACAAATTGATACATCTTCCTTTAAGAAATTCTGTCTAGCTAATTTATCTTTTTTTCTGCAAGGAAACTATATCCAAATACCAGTCACTGACTGTAAAGGTCTCGTGAACAAGAATTTACAAGATGAAGCATCAGGCAGATGTTTACAGAGTTCAGCTTGGAGTTTGATCAAGATTTTACTGAATTCTGCACTATTAGCTGCACAGAAGAGGAATTTAGGTGGTTTCAAAGAGTGCTGCTATCTGCTTATCACTCAAATAAGTGTACCGTTGGGACTCAGTGACCAGCCCTTCTCACTGGCAGGGAAAAGAAGCAGCCCAAGCCTTCTGGATCATGCAAAAATGTAAAGAGGAGAAAATCAGGGGCAAATGCTGTTTATTCCCCTTTGCCTCCTCTGGGACTGAAATAATATGAGCATTTCTCCTTCTTTTCTAATCCATCCTGCCATATGGAGGAAAGAAAAGAGAATAAATCACTGACTTCACATAGGGTAGGATGATGGGGAAAAAGGCATGGAAGAAATAGGAATGGCAATCTGAATGCAGACCCAAAATCTCCCTAAACAGTTCCAAACAGCAATTGGCAAATGGCCATAATTTGGAATGGTTGTGTACCCTTAAATAAGCACAGGGGAGGAGGACAGAAAGCAGATTAAGCATATTGGTCCTCGATCTACTTCCCACTGCCTGGCTAGCACACATGTCCTCTGCATCCCTTCACACAATCTGGTGTTGCTGGTGGGAGGACCTTCTGGTTGAGATCTTCTGCCATACGGAGCAGCTTTCCCAAATCTGTCTGCTTCACTGACTCACCATTTCAGGCAAGAGATAGTGTTCTTCCTCTTCTTTTAAGGAATCTCCTTGTATTAACTTTTTAACAATGCAAATGTTTTATTTAGCTATGGATATCAACCACAATACCATCTGATCAAATGAACCAAGACAGCGAAGCAAACATTTCAGGCATGTTCAGACTCAATCTGAGTGGCTTTTAGCACTCACAACACTTGAAAAAGGCCTTATGATGACATTTAAGGCACAAGACCAGCATGACAGCGTGTACACAACAACATAGGTTTTGGTAAACATCAGCTCTATCATCTCTCAACAGAATAATCCAAAAGGAGCTTTTCAACTTTCCTAATATCTTGAGGAAGAAAAGTTGTCTTTACTCTTGCTTTTCCTTGCTAGAAAGGCCCTCTAAAAATTAAAAATATTTGGACTAATAGAAACATGAAAAAAATAGATAATTCAGATTAAATAATGGCTCTAGAAACTGACATCCCCCCCCCCAACCCCCCCCAATGACAAAATAAAAACCCCACCAAACAAACCCAGCCTCTTATGAGATTTACACAAAAGGTTGAATATGTAGAGATTTGAATACTCAGAGTCTGAAAACTTAGTAAGTGGGTTAAGGCTGAGGTTGTTATTTGAATAACACACAGACCTAAGCAGCCAGGGTCAAAAAATGATCAAGCTATAGTCTGAAGAAGACTTCTGTTGTTAAGGAGCACCTTGAAAATTTGGTATTTATCTGAATTTACATAAGGATTTTTAGGTATGCCCTTCTTTGCAGAATAGCAAATCTTTGAAGTTTAAAATCATAAATGTTTTAGACAGTGACCTGCCATGCCATCTGGTGCTAGCTGATAGTTCAGGCAGAGCATTTGCCATGTGTTCAGGAACTGTTTATAGATGGCTATAAGTACGTACTGCACTTGCTAGTCTCAAGTATGTTGAATAAAATTGACTAGGCATCTGTAACAGAGACCCAAATAACCAATCTCGCATGCTACCACCTTAATTTGCCAAGGTGACATACTGCTTATGTGTGTGACATACTGTACTTATGTGTGAGACATACTGTACTTATGTGTGATTCATAGCTTTTCCAGTGAAAGCAATAATTTTGTTCCTTTGTCTCAAATTTTAAATTACAGTTGCACAGTATGAAGTGTAAAGTGTCTACAGCAGTCAGCTCCTGGAAGTACAAGAACTTTAATAGAGACAGTTTTAATTAAGGTAGCATTAGAGGTCAGCGATTCACACTTCTATTTCATTGGCCTTACAGCGCTCTACTCCCCTGCTGGGTAATGCTGATATATTATTTATAAACTCTTCCTTCTAGCATATTCTACTTGAAACATACTGTTAATATACCAACAGAAATACCTGTTCCTTGCTGTAAATTCCAGAAGCAATGCAAAAAATATATTTTAGTGCCTCTGTTACATGACAAATTATATGGAAATATACACCTATATCTGCAAGAAATTATATGTGCCATTTGAGGAAATGCTGAATACATTATTCTCAGCTCTGATTTAGATCCTATTTCTCAAAACAGCTGCTACACTACATGAAATATCTTTATTATTAACTTAGTAAGACACTGATGAATAAGGATTTCCATGCATATATTCAGCCTAGTTCTCATGTGACTTCAAAGTCTTTTATATTACTGATGAGACTGAAAATTTTAAGGCAAATGGAAAGAAATGAGTGTAAAGCAAGCAAGTAAATGAGTCCTTAAGACTGAGGAGAATAAAGAAACCTCAAAACAACTATGATACTGGACTTTGTTTTCTCCAGTTGAAGTCTAGCAAATTGATTTTTTTTTTTTTTTATGCAAAGAAGCCCTTCATTATTTGTCAGTGATATCTAGAACAATTTTTGATTCTCCTATAGTTCAGTAAAACCAGAATCAAGCCACAATAGCAATGACAACTTCAGCAAAAGGTAGGTAATGATTGTTTAAGAGCTGGGAATGCTGCCAAGGAGAAGTGAATACATTCCTTTTCTAGAACTTTTCATTATCTTCATAAATACATAAAGCCCTAAAGTAAAATTCAGACACAAATATCCAGGATTTCATGAACTATGTATTACTGTATAGTAGTGGTGCAGTAGCATACTGAACCTTCTCCATATTTAAAATAAAAATTAAGATAGCAAGACGCTACCAGAATATGTAATGGAACAAACATATTCATTGTGATTCCAAAAATGCAGAGTTTTAAAATGGCTCTGGATGTAGGTAGAGCAAGAAACAAGTGTACAAAATTTATAATGATATCTTTCCCAAGTGCTTAACCTCCAGCCTCCTTTCAGAGCACCTTGCAGGAGAGACAAGGAACAAAGCCATTAGTCAGGAGACAGGATAGCATCTTTGCACAATATTACAATACTAGCATTTTGGAGTAGTGTTTCTTAAACTGTAGTCATTGATTAACTGATGATGTATGGAGCCTTTCGTCATCTTACACACAGTAAAACTGAGTTGAGAATACAACCATGAAAGGCAACAAAGGCTGAAGTTTAATGAGGAGATGATTAATGTCAATGGCAAATTTTCAATTGACTTGGGGAAGGGTTGGATCAAAGCTGGGAGGGAAAACCTCTCCCTTACATGGAGCAGTGCTCAGATCTTTATGAAGCAGATCTTTATGATAAGATACTGTGATGCTGGAAAAGTATAACAGGAATTTATCGAGACCAGCAAAAGTTAATGATCTTGAAACCTATCCAGGGCAGGTCTGTTCAACATTCAGCTGTTTGAAAGCAGAGGATGAATATAATTTATAGAATCTAGCATTAATACATGCATGCTGAAAGAAAGGATTCAGAAGATCTGTGTTATGTCACCTGATGAAGCCAGAGGAGGGAAAATCACAGTTACCAGTCTGTTGTCATCTGTGAAAACGGTTTGAAACAAAGCTTGCCATCTCTAGCTTCTATAAACAATGAAACTATGGGAGGATAAATTCTGTAGACTATGTTTCAAGAAAGGTAGCTTGTGTGAGAGACAGATGGCCTTAGACTTCTCTAATAATATTTGAATGACTGTGTATCATTACTGAATGTAGCACAGCAGCAAATCCCTAAAACATGGATTGGCACAAAGAATCTGTTGAGAAAGCTTGCTTGAAATTCATCCACATAGGTTCTCAACAGGTCTTAACAAAGTCCTTTTCAAACAGTGTGGGACCAGCCCATTTCCAGTTTCTGATTTTAAAGACTGTGAGCTGTTTTCTTTTTCGCTCTACTATGTAACAACGTTCACTTTAAAGTTCTTGACTGAAGGGACCAACTCCCCTGTAATTGAGTTCTAAACATTTCAACACCACATTTGGGACATCGATCCTGTTTTTTATTTACTATCTTGGTGCCCTCCTGGCAGCTCTTGAGGAGCCTTTGTCAAAATGACTGTGTAACACTGCTCTGTGCTGGTGGCCACGGTGGCCACTGGTGTTGGCAAACGTGCTAATTTCAGGGTGCAGCTCCACAGCAGAGTACCCAGTATCTCAACACAGAGAGTTGTTTTGGCTGAGCCATGCTAACTCTCTGACACCTTTGTTTTTCCTGGTTTCTTCAGGAGGCAGCAAGGACCCTGGCAAATTCCAACTTAACTCACATTTATCACCAGGACACCAGGTGTTGCTGCCACCAACAAATGAACATCATATTGAGGGAAATGGATCCCTGCCTAACCTGGGAGGGCTGCTTTTATCTGCTGTGCTACAGGGTGACCTTGTACATGGAGTATGTACTGGTTTAGATTTCACCTACAAGTCAACCCGTGGCTTTATAGGAAAAGCATTTTACATATAAAGATTCCTCAAATGTCATTTCGATTGCCTCACCTTCATAAGTATTATTGATTTTCTGGGAATTATTTAGTCCCACAAGACAGAAATGTTGTCCTGCATATACCTGTATGACAAAAGAAAACAATTACATTTAAAAGGGTTAACTTTAAACAACAAGAACTACAGGTACACAGAAAGGTGATGCAAAATGCTTTGAGAAATAACAGTGAAGCAGAGAGGCACAGAAAGCCTTTCCTCAAAAACCTTGCGACTTACCAGCTAGCGGCAGAAGCAATCCTAGCTTAATTTACCAAAGCCACTAGGTGTCCCTGGTACCCTGCGGAAGCAGCGCGCTCCCAAGACCTGCTGCAAGAAACAATCGCACTTCACGAACCTGTCCAAAGAAAATACAGCCCTACCACATCAGGCAACTGTTCTTCGCAGCATTATCTGCCCAGCTGTGCATCACTTCATCCTCCTGTCCATTCCTTTTTCTCGCAGTGTTTCAGGGATGCGGTACCTGCAGGCAAGGTCAGTACTAGACAGCCATACTGTTTTCTGTTCATTAAATAAACCAGGTATGTCCTTGGTAAATGTTTTTTGAGACTGCAGGCTTTCTGAGACCACACTGTTCCCAATCAAAAGCCAGGAAGTTTTCTATGGTATTCCATGGTGCATCAAACTGAATAATGCGGCATTTATTGCAAAGGGCACAGATGCTGTTCTTTTAGTCCTGGCTAAGTAAGACAAATATATTAAGGGATTATATTTTTGCTTCTTCATTTTATCCATTCTCTTCTTTTAAAACAATTGAGTCAAGTATGATTTCATTTAAAGGCTGATTTTTGGGAAGGAACAGGTTTTGCAGTATTTAGAATGCAGATTTAGGCACCTTTTAAGCAGCTGTAAAAAATTGCAGCATGTTACTTTTAAAGAGCTCGTTTTTACATTCAGATAGCTAAGATTTTTATTACTGGCATTACTGGGAGCAGTGCTCAGCCAGTGTTCCACTCTTTCCCCTTTCTAGGTGTTTCTCTATGCAACCAAAGCCATTGAGTAGTCTATATTTCTTCCGGTACTGAAAGAAAAATAAGGATGTTTACTTTTTGAATGTAGTGTTGTCAGCTTAATAGAACAGCAGATACCTTTCTCTAAGTTGCTTTTTATAAACTGGAGCTTCACAAAAACAAATATTTTATTCACAGGTTGTATATGGTCTATTTTTACTCTAAGGAAGAACTCTTTTGTAATCTAATGGGAAAACAAACAAACAAACAAACAAACAAAAAACAAAAAAACAAACCCGGACCAAAACAAACAAACAAACAAACAAAAAACCACGAACAAAAATACCCCAATAAAACAAAACAAAAACCAAACCAAAAAACCCAAACAACCCCCAAAAACAGAACCAAAAAACCCCAAACCCCAAACAGCACAAAAATCATGCTCCTCTTTCCCCATATCTTTGACATTTTTACTGATGCCCAAAATGCCAAAACACAATGGTGCTCACTGGAATTACAAGTTCAACAAGGCCAAGTGCAGGGCACCTACTTTACGGCAAGTAAATATACAGGCTGAGTGGAGACTGGATTGAAAGCAGCCCTGGGGAGAAGGACTTGGGGGTGTTGGTTGATGAGAAGCTTAACGTGAGCTGGCTTCAGTGTGTGCTCGCAGCCCAGAAAGCCAGCCGTATCCTGGGCTGCATCAAAAGGTGCATGATCAGCAGGCTGAGGGAGATGATTCTGCCCCTCTGCTCTTGAGAGACAGCACCTGCAGTACTGCCTTCAGCTCTGGGGCCCCAGTATAAGAAGGACATGGACTTGTTTGAGTGAGTCCCGAGGAGGCTGTGGAGATGATCACAGAGTTGGAGCACATTTATGAAGACACACTGAGAGAGCTGGGCTTGTCCAGCCTGGGGAAGAGAAGGCTCTGGGATGACCTTTTAATAGTCTTGCAGTACCCAACCAGGGGCCTACAGGAAACTGAAGAGGGACGTTTTACAAGGGTATGTAGTGACAGGATGAAGTGGAATGGTTTTAAACTGAAAGAGGGGAGATTTAGATTAGATATAAGGAAGAAGTTCTTTTCTGTGAGGGTAGTGAGGCACTGGCACAGGTTGCCCAGAGAAGCTGTGGCTGCCCCATTCCTGGCAGTGTTCAAGGCCAGTCTGGATGGGACTTTGAGCGACCTGGTTTAGTGGAAAGAGTCCTTTCCCATGGCTGGGGGGTTGGAACTGGGTAAGCTTTAATGTCCCTTCTCACCCAAACCATTCTGTGCTTCTGCTCCTGTGAGCTGGGATTTTTACAAGCTGGAGTGCTTCCCTCTGCAATGCATCACTATCTCTTCCTGAACAGAGAGTGTTTCTTTCATGAAAATAATAAAATATGCTACACTGTGATATAAATAGTTCTGACAGAAAGAAGAAGATACAGGAAAGCATTGCAATGTAACACAACAGAACTGTACATCCCCTCCCACACCCCAAGAAAAGAGAGCAACATTTGGTAGTTTTGCTGAAAGTTTTCTTACAGGGCATTTGAAAATATATGTATGTTATTTACAACATGTTATTTTTTTTTGGTTGGTTGGTTGGTTTGGTTTTGTTTGTTTGTGCATCTTTTTTCCAAAAATACCTCAGCTGAAGGGGTTTTCTCTCCCTTCCCCCCTTTTATATGGTCATTTGGTTTTAGAGTTTCAGATATTTGATACCAGGCCTGAGAAGTTATTCTGTAATTGTCCTCATCAGTGATGATTCTTAGTTATATCCTACACTTAATCTACTGCAAAAATCTCCCCATATTCACTAACAAATTCCCATTTCTAACTTTTGCAATTTGCGATGGAGATTCAATTCTGAAAAAATCCAGTGCAAGTTTTTCAAGCTTCAGTTACTGACTCCTTCTAAAACATTACAGGCCTTTAAATCCACAGTACAATTTAATGCCATGACTATAAACACACAATCCACAATTTACTCTCTACTCTTGGTTGTCCCCTTGATGCTTTTTAATGCATGCACAATAGCGAAAGGCAATGAGGGTAAGTACTTAATGAGTGCTCTCAGATTTTCAATACTGCAACAGATGGTTTTCAGGCAGAACAGGAATACTAAAAGAATTAAGAAATTACTATTATTTAAGAAAACTTTCAACTACTGTCAAAGAAAAGAAAGGAACAAAGGCCAACACATTCCTTCAGGCTCATCTTCCCCTTGACTTCTCTATGTTGCCAAAGCAAGGAAGCAGACAGGATGCATTATCCAATCAAAGGGATTATCTTCTCTCTATAATGTAGAGGGATGCTACTGGTCAACTGTGACCAAACCAAACTTACGTTTGACACCCTAACTTAAAAAATCTTAACTATTACACAGACTACTACCATTCCTGTATCAACAGTCTTAAAAAACCCACGTCACAAATCTTCCTTTATACTTGCAAAGCTTTTATTGCTGTTAGTTCTTTCTTCTCTTTAGGATGGACCAGAAATGAACATTATGCAAAAATTACTTTGGTTAATGGTGGTTAACTCAGAGCCATGGCCAGTTAGATTGTTCTGCTCCTGATGGATATTTATAACACAGCATGCTGTTATGACACCATTGTTTCTTTAAATCACTGTTTCCTATATTATGATACAAACAAACAACCTGGTGCCACCCCTCCTGTCCTGGATGAAGATGTTCTCTCAGTTCATTGCCAACATTCATGCATCATCAATCTTGAGATATTTAGGCAGAATATTTTAACTGCAACACTATCGAATTCAAGTAAAATTCAAATCATAACATTTAACAAGAATAACAGCAGACAATAAAGAATAGGATGAAATCTCAGCAGCTTGGTGAGCTCAAGTGTTAGCATAATGCCTCATATGCTATCAGTGTACCATACAGCCTGAAGTCGACGCACTAGAAAGGAGTGTCTCTAGGAATCAGCTTTAACCTTGCAAAGAAACTGAATCTTGATGAAGAGGAAATGGTTTACAAACAGGCTCAGAAGAATAGTTCCTAGAGCCTTTTTTTTTTTTTTTCTTATTTTCTTTCCTTTTTGTTTCCTTTGCCTTGCTGCTCCAGGCAACACACACACAGTAGGACTCGCCTGACAACCTCTAAGTGGTGCTGTGTTTCAAAGACTGGGCAGATTTCTGTGGCCTTCACTGGAGCAGAGCTGTGGGGAGGGACTACCGAACAGGTAAGGAGAGGAGGCAGCCCTTCCGAAAGAATGAAGCTGCATGCTAAGAGCAACAGGATGCAGATGGAAAACAAAATAGCAAAGGGAATAAAAAAGAGGTGTGGGGGGTATAAAATCAAAAGAAAGAACATAGGAACACAGGTGCGGCTATGACTGAAAAATAGAAGATCTGGGGGGAAAAGAAAGGTCAGAGAAAACAGTATCTGTTCTAAACTACAAAAAGATCAGAAGTGAGGGAAAGAGATGAAAGGTTCAACACCGAATTTATAACTCTACTTGAGAAGCTATTTCTATTCTATACAACTCAGTAACGATCCATGCATAAAACAGGACTTACCACCTTAGCTAAATTAAACAAGAAAAGGAAGAAAACTATTGCTTAACAGCAGAGTGTTTATGGCAAAATCTATAATTCAAACAGAAGTTAAAATATGTTAATCCTTCCCACTAAACAGCAAACCTTTGCAGGTCTGGAAAAAAAGATGGAGTCTCATAGCAAGGCCACTGGCATGTGCAGAAGATTTTAAGGTTCAGATTGGGATTCAGAAAACACAGGCATGTGCCTGGCCTCTGTCACTGGTGCTCCACCTGGGTCAGAGTCATTAGCAGTTGTTGGTCTCGGGTCATTCTCAGTTCAACACTGCCTTCTTCTCTCCCCTTCCCTCATTTGTGTAATCGATCTGTAAGCTCTTTGGGAACTGACAGTCTCTTGCCATGAGAGCATACACTGCTGAGAGCCTTTTAGCTCTCAGCTAAGTGTTAGCTGCTGCCTTTTCACAATCCCATAACTCATATAAAATTACTCTTCCTGTCCACTCAGCATATGTGGCATGTACTTGGCAATGGACTGTAGACTGGTACTGCAATTCACAAATGGTATTGTGCAGACCCCGTTCCACACACAGTCTCCTCCCCTGATGGGTCCTGGCTCTCCCCATCCCTCATAGGGTGGCGGCATATCAGAGCTGCTGCAGCCAGCTGAGATTTAGGGAAGGGATGCCTGATTGCAGAGCGGTTGCAGAACAAGAAGGAGAGATACTTTCCTCTTTTGCTGTAAGCTACCCCATGGCTAAGATCCCATATGAGGGGCCACGGCTACTGGTCAGGACTGGTTGACTTTAAGTAGTAGTGAACTAAAGAATGGGGAAGGCCTCTTCACATCTCCAGCCATTTTAATTTCCAAGAAACTTTTGATTTCCTGTACTTAGACAGCAATGATTTCTTTGTTATTAGTATGGTGAAATGCAAGTGTTGCTGCCATTTACAAAAGACAACTTAAATCTCGTGACTATTTCTGAACTGAAAACTTGCTGGTTTGTTTCACCAAAGCCACCTGCCTTTGCTGCGCACAATGCCACAAGGGCATTTTTGTTAACATGAACCATATGTATTCTGATGTTTCTTTGTGCCTTTGGTCCCGTGAGGGGGTGAAAGCTGCATTGCAGTTAGAAGCATTATTACAGGAAAATGAGGAAGGCAATATTTATTTTTTGTTTCCATTGAGTATATTTCCCATTGCTTTTTCCTGTGTTGTCATCTGACCAGAGTCAGAATGGAAAGGGATTCAAAGAAGTGAGAAACAAGCCTAACGGAAGGGACTTATCAACCTTAGACACCACAGTCTACAATATTTAATTTTTCCTATTAAACCACTACAATTGATACACTGGGCTCAGCTCCTAATATGCCTTTGCTGGGGACCACAAACTTGGTGGCTTCAGAGTCACACCAAGTCTGCTACTGCTGATAAGCAATTATGACTGGGATGAAAGAAGATAAAGTCTTGGTCTATAAGACAGAAAGACAGTACCATTCCCCTCACTGTTATCAGTATTTCAGGGTAGTTACTTCTGAGGAGCAAACACATGGGAAGTTAGATTGCTTGAACATATTTATCTAACACAGTAAGGATTCTGAATGCAAATTAAATAAATCCACAAAGAAAGGAATCCATTATCATATTTTCATGAGCTGAAAGAAAATTCCTCTGGACTTTTTGAAAGCAGAGTCCAGCTCCTGATTTTAAATGGAGCTGGACCAGCAACACTCATGACCAGCAACAGCACATGAAATGAAAGGCTAATAAAAAGATAGAGAAAAAAAGGATGTGAAAAATAATCCATGTGTATGAAGAAAAGTACTCACACAAAACGAAATACTTTATGCGACTAATATTTAGAAAAGATCAGCAAGCTAGAAATCTTACAGAATTACATTCAGATTGGGATTAAATCAAAGCCATGTCAAACAGTACAAATTCTCAACTTGAAAAAATTTCAAATGAAATTTAAATGCGTTGTTAATGTAGGAGAAGTTGTTGCACAGGTATTAGCGTATATTCACTTTTTTCCTGTTTAAAATACTTTAGTTTCCTGTGTGTATCTCAGTAATTCCTCTACTGAGAGGTCACAGTATCTCTACATATGATATGTGACCACAGTGTTTCTCAAAGTTCTAGCCTCTTCAGAGAGAAAAGCCTAATTACAAACACTAGTCCTGGCACCAAATAAATGGAACAAAAAAACTAAATTAAACAAAACGCCAAAGAAAAACTATTTTCCTGTGAGTAACTTCAGAGATGGAAATGTTCTAGAAAGTTGTTGTGCTCCAGTATCACACACCTTCTGACTCAAAACATTATATGTAATCCAGTGTAGGCACTAACAGTCACTTTATCTATCTGGCATGATACATGGATCCAATGCCTTCCTAAAAGCAGTGGTCAAGATATGCAAAATCCACATGTGCTGGCTTGCCTTTACTGCTGCGGGACATGTAGGACTTCACACTAACCATCTTCCTTGAGAGAGCCCTTTCAGTAAGAATATTATGCTTAGTTCAGCAAACTGATTATACCTTTGATTGCAATTAATGAATTGGTATAATCTAGCTAAACACTTCTTATCAAGACGTACTGCCAGAAATTATGCAGCTTAGGCATCAGTTTCTTATAAGCAAGGTCAGCAGAACTGGCTGTGCCTGTGCAAGGATGTATGAGCAAGGTAAACCTGCATCCTAGCATCCAATCTAGCATCCAGACTCACCATAGCTGTCACATATGATGTGGTTAGCTTCACTAGCATGCCACTTTATACAAATTTGCTTTTGCGTCACTTCCATTATTTCGGTTTATTTAGTTTTACACTGCCAAGAGTTACAGAAATAAGTCCAGAAAAGGTGTTATATATGCTATATAACAGAACCAGCTTTCAGATAGAGGCTCTCATTTGTTTAATGGTAACTGTTGGAATTGATGATCTTGAAGGCTTTTTTTCCAACCTAGCTGATTCTAAATGTTTGTCTTCAGCTTTGCAAAATTTGGCATTTTCAGGTTGGTTAAGTGTCTTCAGTCTAATGTTAGGTGACCATAAGGCCCATCTTTTGTCCTAGAAGAAACTTTCCATGGCATCTGAAGATTAAAGAAAGTCATGCAGCTGTAATTACCTAGCAGGTAATTCAGATACTATGAAGACATCAATCTCTACTTTTGAAATGGACTCAAGCCCCAGAAATGAAAAAATGAGGAATGTTTGAAATCCCAGATGTAGAGTCCCAGTCAAGCTGGGAACGAAGGACACCTTGCTAGGCCTGATATCATCAGCATACAGAGCTGAGACAAGAGAGCCAAACCAAAATAGAAGATCTTCCTATAAGATGAGGAAGGCAGTAACAGTCATGGTTGCCTGCTATGAAGATGTTTCTTGGCAGATTCAGTGCACAGTGCTGCTTACTCAGACTGTCATAATCCCACCCACTATATTTTTTTACTAGTTTTATTAATTAGTAATTATTAATACTTTAATGCGTTCTTCCCACCCTTTCTTTTACACTCTTACATGCCTTTTGTGCTACTTTGCAAATGAGAAAGGCTGCTGCTATTCTGTTCAGAGCCCAGGCAGCTGATGCAAGGCTGCAAGTGTCTGCATATACTGATTACAAAGGAACCCATACCCAGCTCAGGTGAAATGATGGAAACCCATTACACCCTTCAGAGATGTGCTATTAATGCTAGTTAGGAAATCTGCTCCTCTGTCATTTACTATCACAACAAAACACACTAAACTAGTATATTCTGTTTTCTAAAAGAAAGAATTTTACCTTGCAGTGATGCAAAAGTCCAAAGATAAAACTATCCTATTACCATGTTTTAACTTCATACAATAAAGCCTCTTTCAATTTACAGCTGGTATCTTTCTGTCTTTGTAACCAATATATTCATGTCAGCAATCAGATACGTGAGTATTTTTGTGTTTCGTAGGTATAATTTCCATGAATCACTAATGGAATCAGTAGGAGGGCATAATATGTATGCAAAAAAAAAATGAGGTGGTGCCCTTCAGAATCCTGGAGGGATTTCATCAGCACAAAACAGCCTGCTTCTTTACAAAGCCAGGTTGCTTTTTTTTTTTTTCCATTTAGGAATTTCACAGCAATCTGTAATGCAGCTCTGGGAGGCCACAGTGGATTTTTTTTTTTTTTTTTTATTTTTTGTGAGCACTATTTAAAAAAAACAAAACACACACACAAACTGTCCCCCCCCCAAAAAAAAAAAGAACAACCACCAAAAAAAAAAACAAAATCCCCCCCCCAAAAGTGAAACAAAAACAACACAGCAAAACCCACCAAAAAACCCCACACCAGAAACCCTACACAAAAACTGTTTTAGCAAAGCTGAAACTTGTATGTCTGCTGTTTTTTAGCCTGAAAAATATTAAGCAGTTTGTCTAATATAACTATTTTATCCCCCCAGTTTAATACAAGATGATTGAGTGAAATGCTCAGATTCTACATTGGCTCTAGAGGACTAAACAATTTGAAAGGGGATTAGTTCATTAATGTTCTCAGAGCTTGCCAGTACTTCATTGCAATGAAGAAGGGGTAGGAATAATTTAATTATTATAGAGCTTTGGTTCAGTCATAAACTCTAAGCAAGATTCGGTACTTCAATTCTACTCAAGAACCACATTGACTAATTGGTTTTGGATCAAGGGCTATACTAAGCCTCTCCACATCCAGGTTTGTCCATATTTCTAGACCACATTCTGTCTGTGAGGCATAATCATATACACTTAAAAGGGAAGAGATTTGCTGTGGCTGAGAACTCTATTTAGTGACAGCTGCAGATATGGGGAACATTTTCTCTTCTCCTAACACTTGCAAGGTAAGAACCAGTGGTACACTCTTGCTTTTAATTACACACAGATTTCTATTTTTTTTTGCCTGCCATCCATAAAACCTCCCACCTAATATGTGACACTTCTAAAGAACTGCTATGTAGGTTATCTGAAAATCTTAGCAGTCAGTTTGAGGGAGAAGAATTTTTATGGATACTTAACTTTTCCTGGCTGGCAGCACTTCCATTGGGGAAAGGACATTTATCAGTTGTAAGAGTTCCCTGTGATGCTTGGCCCATATAAAAAAAAAGACAAGATTTTATCTCTTTCATTCTTATTAAAATTACAGATTCACTGACCGTCTTGCAACGTGGTTTAAACAGTGGATCAGCACATCCAACACAAACAGCTTTCATGTCATCTGTGGCTCTGTCTTGCTAGCTTGTTTCCAGCATCTGGCGTATTGCTGGCTGGCAAGAGGATCTCACCTCTGGCTTCTTGGACCGTACATTTTGCAGCAACTTCAAGAAAACAGTATATGGAACCAACCAAGAAAGTGCTTTTCACACAGAATTGACTCAAGCTTTGTTTTGAGGCCTCTTTCTTGCCACATTACAAAGAGGTCCATGTGATATCCAGCTCTACTGTGTTACATCTAATGGTTGGCTTCCATTCCATGGTGCTTGATACAATGACTAGGAGTCATTTGTCTCCTAGGACTATGAGACTAGGAGTGTAGGACACATATATGCTCTTCACAAATGTCTTTTCTTTAATTATGAGTTTCCTTGTACGAAGCATGCAGCTGTTAGTCAAAACACTTCTCAAATTTACTTCCTCTCAAGCGCATTAGGGATGCAGCATTATTTTTCAGTTATGTAGGTAGGCTAAAGACAGCTTCTGGGACTCTGTGCACTGTGTTTGCTTGAGTGTACCAATTACGAGTGAGCCACTTGCATTTTCTTTAATAATACAGTAGATAAAGGAAATATGAAACCACCTTTTGGTGCAACAGGAAAGGAAAGACACTACCTACATGAAACAACATGGCATAGACTGGTGAGCATCCACTGACTGCACAACAAACACAAAGAATAAGGAATCAGCTGGAGGCAAGCATAAACTGAAAAATGGGATTAACTCAGGGAACTGATTTATTTTAAAAACTGAGTACTCAGCACTGGTTAAATAAGCACTCAGAATGCCCCTAACGTGTTCTTGGTAAAGAACAAAGCCCTCTGCCACCAACAAATCATATCACAACCACCACAGACACATGTATTGCACTTTGAATAAGGCCAGCATGAAGCATGCTGGTTGTGGCATCTCAGGCAGCTGTGCCATTGTGCTGGGTTAACCCTGCCTGGATGCCAGGTGCTCACAAAAGCCACTCTATCACTACCCTCCTCAGCTGGGTGGGGGAGTGAAAATATAGTGAAAGGATTGTAGGTCAAATTAAGGACAGGGAGAATGCATTCAAGCATTCATCAATTACGTTAATGGACAAAACAGACTATTCTTGGGAAATTAGTTTAATTTATTCATTTGTTTAATATGTCAAAGTAAGATAATAACCAGTAAAACCAAATCTTAAAAAAAGTCTTCCCCCTTCTTCCTGGCCTTAACTTTACACCCAATTTTCTCTTCTAAGAACCAGATCTTAAAAATACCTTCCCCCAATCCCTCCCTTCTTCCAGGGATCAATTTTACACCCAATTTTCTCTACCTGCTCCCCACCAGCAGTGGAGGGGGAATGGGGGTTGTCACACATTGTCTCTGCTTCAGGGTGGGTCCCTGTGGGGTCACAGTTCCTGCCAGAAAACCTGTTCCAGTGTGGGCTTCTCTCTCCATGGGAATACAGCTCCTGCCAGGAGCCTGTTCCACCATGGTCTGCCTACAGGGTCACAGCCTCCTTTAGGCATCCTCCTGCTCTGGTGTGGACCTCCACAGGCTGCAGGGGGATATCTGCTCCACTGTGGACCTCTATAGGCTGTAGGGGGAAATCTGCTCCACCATGGACTGGGATATCTGCTCCACTGTGGACCACAATGGGCTGCAGGTGGAATCTGCTCCATCGTGGACCTCCATGGGCTGCAGGTGGAATCTGCTCCATCGTGGACCTCCATGGCCTGCAGCGGGTATATCCTCCACTGTGGACCTCCATGGGCTGCAGGGTTGTCTGCTCTGGCACATGGAGCACATCCTTCCCTTCTTCACCAATCTTGGTGTGTCTGCTAGGCTGTTGGTCTCTCAGACTCACTCTGCTCTCTGGATGTAATTGCTCCTGTGCATCATCTTTCCTGCTTCTTAACTGTTTTATCCAGAGGCACCACCACCACTGCAATGGGCTTGGCCTTGGCCGGTGGCGAGTCCATCTTGGATCTGGCTGGCATTGTCTCTATCGGACATGGGGGAAGCTTCTGGCAGCTTCTCACAGAAGCCACCATTGTAGCCCCCGCCACTACCAAAACCTTGCCATGCAAACAGAGTTCTGCAGAAACCTGGTGTATCCCATAATTGCTTTACAAGGCAGTTCAAAAGAATTAGCAGGTGGGGTTCCACAGCAGGCTCTGCTCAGTAGCTATTTACAGCGATGTTTGCATCACAGCAAAGTAACTGCAATTGGAAGGACCTTTTTCACTGATATCCTTGTTACTCAGCACAGTTGTTCTTTTTGTTATAGCAGCACAGGAGAAAAACAAGATGTCTGAAGTAATTGCATTTGCATTATCATGTAAAAGCTCCTTTCACCGCAGTTCTCTGAACATGATTTTCTATTTTCCAAGACATACTAAAGAAATAAAGCTGACTAGGAATCTTAAAAGCTGTCTAGGCCAATCCACCACTGAAACCTGTGGAGTTACACCAAAAATTAATCTGATGACTGAATTTAGTCATAAATGAAAGATTTATTCAACTTATTAAATAATGTATTGCAAACACACCCGTTTCAAAAGCAAATCACTTACAAGAAACCTGCTATTAAGAGATTCAGATTGCAAAGTTACCTGACAATTTCATGCCAAATATATATATCCCTGATTTGCAGGTATTTTAAAGAAGACTCATTAAAGTAGGAATTCAGTTCAAGAACAGGTATCAGACTGCAGTTAATGAATGAGGTGGGAATACAAGGGGAGGAATTGGGGCAGCTGTAAGACAGCAATTCTCCACTAACAGAATTTTAAAACATAAGAGGTGGGTAGAGGAGGAGACAGGACACACCATGCAATTCATGTTAAGGGACTTGTTAGTCCTTGTTACAGGGAAAATAAATCTACATTACAAGAATGCAAATTGTTACTTTATGAAAGTAACAAAGGAGCATAAGTCTGAGCTTCTGTTAACTGCTGTACACAGCTAAAAATCTTTTAAGTGTCTGATACAAGTGCTTGGAAGGCCAGTGCGGTGGGTTGACCCTGCTTAGACACCAGGTTTCCACCAAAGCCGCTCTATCACTTCCCTCCTCAGCTGGAAGAAAGAGAAAACGTAACAAAAGACTCACGGGTCAACAGAAAGACAGCGAGAGATTACTCAACAGTTACTGTCATAGGCAAAACAGACTAGACTTGGGGAAATTAGTTTATTACCAATCAAATCAAAGAAGAATAATGAAAAAATAAGAACTAAATCTTAAACCCCCTTCCTCAAATCCTTCCCTTCTTCCAGGGCTTAACTTCACTCCTGAAATCTCTGCCTCCAACCGCAGCAGTGCAGGAGGATGAGGAATGGGGGTTGCGATCAATTCATCACACATTGTCTCTACCTGTCCTTCCACCTCAGGGGAGGACTCCTCACACTCTTTCCCTGCTCACCATAGGGTCCTGCACAGGCTGCAGGGGGATATCTGTTCCACTGTGGACTTCCATGGCCTGCAAGGGAATCCCTGTCCTGGTGCCTGGAGCACCTTCTCCCCTCCTTCTGCACTGATCTGGGTGTCTGCAAGGCTGTTGCTCTCAGATTCTCTTTCCTCTCTTTGGCTATGTTTACTATTATGCAGGGCTTTTTCCCCCTTCTTATCTCTGTTGTCCCAGAGATGCTCCCACCATCAGTGTCTTTTCCTTGGCCAGTGATGCATCCACTTTGGATACACCTGGCATTGGCTCTACCAGACGTGCAGGAATCTTCTAGTGCCTTCTCACAGAAGGTACCCCTTTAGCACCCCACCCCTCAGACCTCCCCATGCAAATTCCACACAACTGTATTCCAAGAAAAGCTGAAATGTTATTAAAGAGAAAAAAGAAAAAAAAAACATAAAAGTAAAACTGTAATCAGAAATTCCCAGGTCTTTAGATTTTACTCAAGTGTGGAATACAGCAGACATAAAGAGACAAGTCTTCAACTCTGGTGGACTTATTTTAGCTTGCAGATTTTGGAAGACACTTTGCTGATTCCTAACAGCTGTGTTTTGGTTTTTATTTTTTTGCAATCCGATATCTATTTTTTTTTTTTTTTTTAGTCCTATATATGCAAACTGGAACAGTGCAGTGGGTGCGGACAGGATAGAATACAACAGGTAAGACAAGAGAATGAATGGCAAAATGAAGGGTGCAAGACTGGCTAACATTTTTGGACAAGATTAGGATAGCCTCCAATTTATTCAAACACATGTAGAATTGCCAAAATGGAATAGTCCTAGCAGTAATGTACCATTAATTCATTTCATAAATTATGAATGCTTACAAAAGTGTCTTGCAACCTTCATCTGTCAGAATCCTACTGCCCGAACATGTTGCTTTTAAAGTGGATGGCTACAGGTAATTATTTTCTGAGCGCTGCCAAGTAGGAGGGGATAAAGGCAGGGATTCTGGACTAGGTCACAGGAAGAAAATCTTTGTGCTGAGTGAAAAGAAATATATTATGAAGTGTAACTGGGTCTGACTGAAACAGGTCCTGAAACTGTAAACAGTATGTGTAAAAAGGAGAAAAGCTAAAATGGATTTCTTCCTTTCAAACAAATAGATCTTTAGAGGCAGCCTGAAGACTCCTGTGAAAGCTTACAGAAGAAACCAGAAAATACTACTAGGTAAAGCTGAAACTAGCCTTCTGAAGGCTTTTGTAATATTTTTTGTTGTGATAACTGATTTATTAACTGAGGTGTCAGTGGCATATGCATTTGGAGGAAGAACTTCATTACTTCACTATGAAGAATGTAAAGCACAAATCTACCCTTTGTTTTTACCCCTTCAGAAAGTATCCAGCAAAATGTGGCTTTTCATATGGCTTTTCTGGAGAGGAGACGTTACTAAAGAGTATGTGTGTGACCATTCTGACACAAATTCTTTAATCTTTCTTTTTCCTTTCTGCTATTGTGACCTTCTGTGATACTTGCAGCAGGAAGGGGTGAGAAGTAATAAAAATCAAGTGAAGGGATGATTTTTTTGAATCCTCAGTGCTCCTTTTAAGGTACTGTTCCATCAAGACTTATTGTCCCAGCTGTAGTTAAAATAATTACAGAGCAATTACAGTCTAATGAGGAAGAATGGTGTGATCTATACAAAATGAGTAAGCGAGAGAAAACAATATTCCTTGGGACTGATAAAGATACCTTATATGCATGTTACCATCCTAGAAAGACAAGAAATCCTTGGCAGCTAAAATACCAGCCAGTGCTAAATATTTTCTACACACAGAGAGACAGAGTTTCTCCCTCAAAGGTCTGTCCTTAAAAACTGAAAGGCTGGTACAGAAAATTTATGATACAGCTAAAAAGTGTCATTTTCTTTTCCATCCTCCCATTTTATGCTGTTTATATCCACTAAGTAAGGAGAATAATAGGATTTTCAAAAGCATTTTAAAAACCCTTGTGATTTCAGGACTTGTATTTGCAAGGGTGTGTTCATCACTTAGGAGGTGATCTCACATTGGCCAGAAGGGAAGAAGTGAAACAAGGAGGGTTGTCTGACTTTCAGTAAGTCTTCAGTTCCTAAGTGCTGAATGTCTTTTTGAAAATGGAATTATGGTATACATGCACGCTGCCAGCTACAATGCAGTACTAACATACTTGATCTGGCTCTTGTATCAGTAGAAGCACAATTAAAACTAAGGGCAGCCTTCTCAATGTTGCATTACAGCTCCTAGTGCAGATTTACCTTAGTCAGATAATGATTTTTATTGATTTTCAGCCCTCACTATTTAATGTGGCTGTTGATCTGATCACCACAGATGCAAACTGTTGTCTTGCTATTCAGCTTGCAAATGATGATTGCCCGCTTTGCATAAAGGAAGATTCTCATGGAATATATGGTAAATCTCATTTCTGCATGGATTCAGTGATATTTTGCAGCAGTTTTGCTCTCTAAGTAGCACTTAGTTGTATTTCTAAATATAGTCATCATGCCATTAAACCTATGAACTTCTGGATGAAGCCCAGTCTGTAGGAATGGTAAAGAAATAAACCTTTCCCCGTACCTCCGTCCTCCTGCTCTCCTGAATGTTTTTTAATCGGTTATATTTTGGATCATGATTGCTAACCACTTGAATATAAATTGGAATTGCATTCCTTTGTGGGTTGAATTTAACATGCCTTCTGGATATCTTGCAGAGCAGGAGCAAAACACAGTGAGAAACACCTGGGGCTGTAGATATCTAAGTCACTTGGAGTCAGAGGTGACTGTGGTGCATTCTCAGCAGTAGCCTTTGTTCCTTTTAGAAGTAGATCATGCAAACACCCCAATAATTAAATCATTTACTTACTGGGGGTTACAGCAATTGATAATGATCAAGACATTGCACAATCAGCAGACTGCAGTCATTTGTTCTGCTGCTTAACATCACCACTGTGAGAATATCATTGTTTATTATGGCTCACAGGCAGTAATCATTTTACATAACATGAGGATTTTTTTTCACTCAATTGCTTTCATGCTTTAGGCTGACGAGAATAATCGTAATACAACAATTATGTGCACCTCTACAGAGGATGCTCAGCAATTTAGGTCACTCAATATACTGTATATACATACATTTGTGTTCTCCTTTTGCACCGTTTAAGGGATAATAATAAAAATCTGTATAATTGGTATTTTTTTTCCCTTCCTCTGTGCTGGGAACTTGTATTAAAATCAAAGGACTGACAGTGCCCAGCAGCAGACACATTTCAGTTATCATACGAAAGAATTCAGAAGCTAAAGATGTAGATGAAAGATTAGGTGAACAGCTGTGACTTACCAACATGGACACAAATGAAATAGCAAAATCCACTGGGCACTGACTTAAGTTGAGAATTTACTTATGAATAATTCAAGTTATATTAATTTTAACAATTGGCAGCTGAAAATGCTCCATTAATCTTTTCAGCAAATAGGTATAATAAACACTATATTCTTCAATGCATTCACCTTTTTGATCTGCTAGTAGTAGCTGACCACAAATACAGACCTCATCCCAAAAGGTTTGCACCTGATGTCCAATTCAGCAATAAAAATAATGCTAGATTGAGTCAATTTACTCTAAGAATTCAAAACTTTAAGGTAGGTGAAAGTAATGAAGGCAGATGCCTGGGAGAAGGCAGCAAAGGTTTTCATAAAGTACTCAAAAATACTACAGTTTTAAGTATATTTTGTTAACTTTGCTCCTTTTCCTACTTGCCTTCTCATAGATGCAAAGAAAGAAGAGGGGTTTTCATCTGTAGATTTTAGCAAAGCACATCTGATTACAATGCAAAGCGATTAAGGAATCAGTGTTTCTAGGCAATCAGACATCATGGAAGGAGATACAGAAAGGACATTAAAAAATTATTAAGTCAAAACTGACTTTGTTGCTAAGCAGGAGCGCATGAAAGAACATGAAACTGTAAGCATAGATGCAAATTAGGCAACAGATGAACTTGAAAGTCTGATCAAGAGCTTTGCAAAATGAAGAAGTGTGTAATGTGGGAGCTGCTTTTTAGAGAGGCAACATACTGGACAATAATGTAAGAGAAACTCAGAAGAAGGCTGGTGCGCTAGTCTCCCTGGGGTGAGAGAAAAGCCCTTTAGATAGGGGAGAAGAATAAGGACATGATAGTATTTAAGGGGGAAAAAAGGAGGCAAAGCCCAGGCTGGCTTGAATGTATAGGAACAGCTGAGGACAGAAATGACAAGAAGACAGGTATCAAATCAGTTCTTTTATGTAATGATGGTATTAAGAAACTGATGACCAAGTTAACTTGCATATCACAAAGGAATACATAGTGACAAGAAACTACAACAAAATGGCAACAGTGCAATATAAATTATAAGGTTAAACTGGGGCAAGGCATTGTATATTTAAAACTTCTTTTTTTTAATGAGTCTGGATATACGAGCAATCTCTGTGCAACTGTGAAAAAATCAGTATTTTGCACATAAACTCCTTTTGCATATACTCAGATATCCCCTAGCCCGCTGTTGCTCAAGTTGATCTCTAATTTGTGCTGTCATAACTATCGTGGTTAGGACCTGTGTGATTTCTTGTGCCAATTAATTATAAATTAAAGATACTATGAAGTGTCGAAAACCTTTTTTTTTTGCAACTCATGCTTTGTGACTGGGTCCACTTTTTCAGAAGTCTCAGAGTTGAACAGGTCAAGTCAAACCTTTCTAGTTTTATTACCTGTCCAGAGAGAAGAAATGCTCTACGTTCAGAGAACAGCACTCTGAGCTTCAAACACTGTGCTGAGTACACAGTATTTGTTAGGGGCAAACTGTGATTGAGAGAATGAGAGAGAAATCCATAACTGCAGGATGGATGCAAAGAAAAAATCCAGCAACCTAATTCAGACTGAAGAGCTGTGGACTTATGACCTACAAAAGCACAAGATTATACTTCTGTCAGTGAGTCTGACCCTAACACTGACTGCATTCATGGCCCCTGTTGATTGATGACTTCATATTTATTCAGTTTTCAGGTAGCTCAGTCATTCTGTAGAGCCAGTTAGGGTTTTTTATCTCCTTTTCTGCCACACCTGATTAGGCTTGTTGAGTGAGAGAAATAAATCCAGTCTTCTGCAATGCCATGCTATTACCACTGCATAGGAAAGACAATCATCCATCACAGAAAATCCATGAAAGGCGATATTACAGGTTCTGTTCTTAAACCACTTGGCAAAGCCATCTCTTATTGCAATGCACGGCATGCAGCAGCCTCCTATTCCTTCAAAGCGGCAGTCAATCACAGAGAGGGAACAGAGAAGCAAGTAAAGCTTCATTGGTGACCAAAGCCCAGAAAACAGCAGGATACAGCTTCTGAATAGTTCAAATGCTGACTCTAACAGGTAACTTTAGAAAGAAGCAAGCACAGAGGTGCTGCAAAGATGGAAGAATATTTAAACTGTGTTTTCACTAAGTGACATAAGTGTCCAGTCGACATCTTACTCAGATATGGCAAAAAAACTCCAAAACAATCCTTTCTGAAAACACTACACTGAAGAGAGTATGGATGAATGCTTCTTTCACAAGAGTGATCCCAGCCTGTGCTCTACTAAATGAGACACAGTTGTTTCTTCTCTTTAAAGCTCTTCAGCCAAAAATACTGAAAACTCAAGTGCAGCACTGAAGGAAGGAATGCTGAGAACTAATGAAATAGTCTAACAACACTGGATTATATTAATAATTTAATTATGGAAATAATTATGCTATCATAATTTAATAATGGAAAGTGATATGTAGAATGTAAGAAGGCCATCAGCACAGAGGGCCAATCAAACAACAGGGTCTTTTTTTAATCCAGTGGCATGTACTCATATGTCAGTGTTTGCCATTTTCATTTAAAACAAAAAAACCTCATACCCTCAAAAGAAAAGCTTTTAGCTGTTCTAATAGTGGAACTTGATATTACAAGGTGGGGTTTGATAAGTAATAAAAAGCACAAAATGAAACCAATTCTGAAAACATGTAGTTGAAATTATTCATCTCTGGAATTTTCATAACATAACTATGTCAGTATAAATTTGTGATAATTTATGTATTACGATGCAGATAACTTGTTGAGAAAACATCAAGACTTGAAATAGGAAACAATGTTATGATACTAAGCCATACGTTGGAACAACGGAGAGGATCAACCTCTAACTTCATTAAACAGTGTGTAGGAAATCCCTTCTTATTTAAAGCCTCTGAATTTGTATGTAGATTTTTTTTGTTCATTACTTGAATGCAAAGCCCACGATAACTTCTTTTTAATGTACCAAATGGATTTAAATTCTAAAGATGGTAGGGATCATTACAACTTTTTAATCAGACTTCTGTTTTATCCTCCAAATTCCAGAAAAGAAATTTGTTTAACATGTTTCATAATCTAAAAGTGGAACTGAGGCTTTGCCTGTACCTATCCTGCACCAGCTTAGCTGATACAGCTCAGAGCAGAGTTATCATTGGAGCTGGGCAGGGAATTGGTAGCAGAGGATATACTGAATTAGCTGAATGTTTTTTCAGGTTCAGTTTCTCTGACAACTGTCAAATCCAAGTTATCCTAAAATATTAGTTCAGGTCATTTTAAAATCCTGTCAAGTTTTCATTTTATTAAGTAATTAAGTAGTTTTTACTTACAGTTTGATAAGAAACAGGTAATGCATAGATTTTGGGAGATTGCGCCCAATGTTTTGAGCATTCACCTTTCCATTAAAATTCTTTCTGGTCTATCATTATGCATGCTTTATTCCTCAGACTACACACTCTCCTTGACAAAACCTAAACTACATAGTGGGCAAAACACGTTTATCTTCATTTTACAGGTCTTAGAACTGACACCAAGGTAAGATGAATGCTTCTTTCAAGTCCTTCGCCTTTGAGCGAAGAAATCCATGTTTTTTAAGTTTCAGCATAGTGTGCTAGCCACAAAGAACTCTTTTTTATCATTACTTAAGTGGTGATCTGCTCTTAGAATTAGTACTTCTTTGGTTTGCTAGAGAAAAGGCATGTTAAATAGCCCAAATATTTAAAAAACATTGGCATCTGTACATCTAGAACTCTTCATTTTGCCCCAGTGAAAAAAACAAAAAAGCAAAGAAACCCCAAAGAACAAACAAAAAAAACCCCCAAATACACCCCCGCCCCCCAAACCCAAACCACAACAAAAGCACATGATTAGTGAACACTGATCAATGAATTTGTCTTGAGTAAATTTGGATTTCTCTTCTGATTTGCTTTTCAGATAGATTCTTGTAGCTGGACTGAAGGAGCTTTATGTGAGCTGGCAGGACCACTTTATAACATGGGCTTTGAACTGGTGAATATTACTGCAAAAAAATCCAAGTGTTTCTTAAAATTTGATCCAGGAAATACTCTGAAAAGACATAAACTCAGTTAGCTGTAGGCAAGGGTTTTCTTAGCTCTTAAGAGAGACAACTGGGAAAGTGCAAAGTGCTTTCCCTTTATTTATTTATTTACTTGGGCTATGCTTGCAAAATTTTTAAGCCACTTCAGGCTCAGTTTTGAGGCTTGCAATGTTCATTATGGAAAGACTGCAATGCAGGTGGAAATAGGACTTTTGGCCACTTTCGATAGAATGTGTACTTTTTTCACTGATCGCATAGTCATTTCTTGCTGGTCAGTGTAGACTGTAGCAATGTGTCAGTCAGTAGTTCAGAGCATGTGCTATAGTGTGCTTATGTCTTACAATAGTGCACAGCTAAGAATCTCAACATAGTTTTTAAAGTAAATGAAAATGTATTTATACTTCTATTTCAACAGGCCTTTGTATTGTCTGAACTTCAAAATTAGGACTCGGTTCAAACACTTTAGAATTATACATCTGTGAACTGCAATTGCAAAATACATGGCTATTTTAAAGCATACTATAAGATTTGCAGTTTGTAATATTCCCTGCAAATGCTGCTCAATCCCTCAGAGGATAAACCAGCAGCCCTAAATATGTCTAAAGTGGTCTACACCAAGTTTCCATCCAACAACACAGCAGGATTCAGCTTTGATCAGATTTTGAGCTTAACTTGACTAATGAAAATAATTCACTCACCCTTTCTGAGACACCCAAAAAAGCACCTAGCAGTAACCAAGGACAAATTACCAACAGGGGAATTAGAAACAGTATGAAATCTACTACTCTGCTACAGTTTATTGGGTCAAGGTTTTGCAGGGCTTCATCAGCTACCTCCTGTCAAATATTAGAAACAAACCACTCGTTCTAGTTACTAATTCATACTGTACTGATACTTTAAATGCCTCCTGAACCTACTGCTTTTCCTACTGAAACTTCTAGGCTTTTACATAACTGCTATTTATAAAAAGACAAGAGGAAATGTCCCTTTCTTAGCAGTAAGTTACTACTTTTAAGAGCAGAGTTTGATTCAAAAAGCTTCAAGGCTCTTTTTTCTTTTTTTTTTCCCTGTGTTAAACACAGAATATTTTGTTCTAGGCATCATTTTTTTTCTCTTCAATTGTAGCTTTTCTCAAATATTCTAACCTAACTCTTACCTCCTCAAAACTTCCCTACTATCTCAATTACGTTTTTTTGTTATCAAGGCAGATTGATTTTTTAAAGTTAGCTGAATTTCTCTAAATCTCTAGCTGGCTAGTTTGTACCTTCAATAACTACATTTAATTTTTTTTTTTTAATAGAAAATAAGAGGTAGTTGTGGTCTGCAGCTGTTGACCAGAAATAGCAGAGATAAAACAGACTTCCTAGAAACAACCTGCATTTTCCTTATTGCTTAGAGCATTTTTATTAACTTAGCTGTCTGAAAAGATTTACAATGTAGTCATTAATAGCAAGGATTTCTCTTCATTCAGGCAGTGCTTGATGCATTAAATAAATCAGTTTAATATTTCTCCTTTAAAAAACCCAAAGAAACCCAACCCATTATCATCTGACTGACATTTCTAACTTTTATAGGAAGGTTTTAGGCAACTGCTTCAGAAAGATTCATATTCTATTCACAGCAAAGTTATTACAGAAAAGTGAGGTTCTTACAGCCCTATGGAAACAGGCTTCATTATGTTCTCCTTTTCCCATCAATTCCTGAGAAAAATAGAGCTCAACAGTTTTCTGTAACCAAATAAGCATCTACATATATACCCAAGATATGCCTATTTTCAAAAGATAGTGCTTCATTAAGCAGCAGAGTTTTGTTTTCACAGAGGCCGATACCAGACAAAACTCTGACTCATTAGTTGTTCGTTCTGCATTTTTTCAAATTCCTTCTTTTTGTGTTAGTCTGAAAAGTACAGAAGAACTTCATATGAACTCTGGCCTGATGCACTTAAATAAAAACAGTTTACTTCTGAAGTTTGAAAGTGAGGATACATGCCGTAATACATATATGAATATATGTATAAATGCATACATACATACATATATACACTACCGTCAGAGCCTAAGGAGAATCACAACTGCGGTTAGCCTACAGCAACCTAAGCGTGCCACTGCATCTCTACACTAAAAGCTAGCTACTTCCACATTTGGGTTGGAGGTGGAGGTCACACAAGCAAGCTGTTAAAAGTGCTCAGGAAGGTGGAAGGTAGAAAAAACTAGCAGATAACTGATAGTTAAAGAAAAAAAAAACCTCAAGAAATTTCTTAAGGTATTTCTTGAGTGATTGTCCAATTTTTCCTTTTTGATACTATCTGAAAGATTGAAGTAGTTATCTGGAAATTGACTAGGAGCTATGAAAAAGCAAAGGACAGATCCAGGAAAGACATGCGTGCTTTTATGAAAGCCATAGACAAGATTATATGATGTCTTAGGGGATAATAAGAATCGACTGTAATTTTTTAATCATATATTTTTAAAGTATCTTTCTGTACACTACAAGGCACTTTTTCCCCTTTCTATTACAATGTGTTTGGTAAACTGAAAAGTTGGGCTAGTCACACAGATAGAAAGGCTGTATCTGAGATGTACAGAAATACATTTAGTTGGGAATGAATGGATGGCTCTGTCCACTGACCTGCCTCTACTAAGAAAGGCACACATGAAAGTTGAGGCCTGGAGAAAAAATGTGTGTACTGTTGCTTTTGCCGCTCTTGCTTCTACTATTTCACTTACTAGAATGTTTGTATTTAAGAACTACTATAATATTTGTACCATTCTCCCCCTTTGCTCTACTTACAGCTCCTCTCACAGTCTCCACTGCCACAATGAGTGTTCTGTGACACCAGAACATACTCTCTGCATTTAACACATCTGCAGGAAAGACCATGTCTCATCCTTTCCCTCTCTCCTTCTCCTAACAAATATCACTAATTACGTGGTGAACTGCTTTGAATAAAATTGTGAAGATGGCTGTAATTAAAGAAATATCATTGCCCATCATTCCAGTAAGTACAGATTATCTAATTAAATGGCTGAGTAGCACAGAGTTAAAAAAAAAGAAGGGGAAAAAAAAAAGGATGTGTATTTCTTTGTGTCTTCAGGAGCATGTGTGTTACTGGACAGGAAAATGCTACAAAAACGTGTTTTTTGTCTCTCTCTGATATGGTTTCAGAGCTCAAGTGGACAGCTCTGAGGTTACTACACCACTATGTAAACTGCTTATTTATGGTGCCTCACACCATTTGTCAAGTGAGAAGGTTGTCCTTCACTGGTATGTCTTCTTCACTGAAGAATTATTTGATGTGCAACACATATGAAAGATACAAAATACTTTGGGGATTTGGGTTTTGGCAAACAGAGAATGTACTGCTGACTTCCAGCCACACCTAGCAATGCCTGTGAGTGAAATCAGGTACCAAGTGGCAAAGGCATATACTGCAGTAGTAGGCACAAGCATGACGTCTTTTGTGTTTAACAGAAGCGTTTACTGAACTCCGCAGAATGACATGATAGGAAAGGTCATGGATTCCTAGTGTCTGGTAGAAATCACAGAATTAAAAATATAATCTAGGGGGAGCTTGTGAAACATACCAGAATATATAAAAGGAAGGGAGGATAAGCTTATCTTTTTATTCAATTGTCCTGGCTGAAAAAAAAAAGTGCTAAAAAAAAATGTACTGGGAAATCAGTGCTGGTTATTATTTAATTTTGTTTAGAATTCATCTTATTCTGCTCCTCTTCAGAGACCTGCATGCCCAGTAAAAACTGCCTTTAAAAATCTCACTTTTATATATGAAAATAGACATATTTTAATTTCAATGACAGACAACTTCGGTGGTTGCAGTTTTTAGAACTGCTTTTTCATGGACATCTCTATTAAGAAGGCAGGGGGGCACAACTTTTTGTTCATTTTCATGCTATACCTCCTCCTTATCATTTTTAATTTACTTATAAAATGTGAACAGAAGAAAAAAACCCAAAGAGATAAAACTAGCTGAAATGATGCTGGAGGAATTCAGGAGCAATTTTCTGCTTATTAGGAAAGTTCTCCACAAAGATCAAATAGTAACACTGGAAATCCAAAGGGTAGCATGGTATATCAGTGTTGAACTTAGAGCTAAATAGTTGGTTTTACCGAACTGACATAGCTCCAGCAGATGGGATCTACTCTCAACAAAACCAATCCACTTTTCAGTCTGTAAAATCCCTTTGAGGAGCCATATGCTGCTGCTGCTCTTCCAGGAGGTTATTTCCAGCGGCTGAAAGCAGCTGTCAGTCAGAGGCTTAACCTCTACATACCAGACTGCATTCACATAGCTGCTCCTGCTACAGAATGAAGTTCAGGCTTCTCATTATGACTAGGTAACTATTATTCATCCCCATATTAAAGGCAAATTGCATACCCATTAGGATTATTATTATTATTATTATTACTATATGCTTATTGACCCTATTAGGACATTTCCTTTGTTACTCGCTATTAATACTCTCTTTTTCTGGGAAACAATGACAAGATTATTGCTATAACTAAGTGAAATTTAGTATGAATCAGCTATGATGGATAACTGTGGCCTGTTTAGTCTGGGTTGACTAAAAGTAGGACTCTTAATCAGTGCAACTCTGTATTGAAGTGAAATGTGAAGAAATAATATCCTCACTGATAACGCTGGGTAGTGCAAAGCATAATGATACTAACAGATGCCATTGGATATGTAGCAACTTGAGGATAATTCAGATCATATCCACCTCTTCTCATCAATGCTTTGCAGCTGTTTACAAAACACCCTTACATGTCATATGCATGGAAACTAGTGAGTGCTGCTGACTGAATAAAAGGTGATTTCACACTCAGTTCCTTGCCATGCCAGGACTAAATTCTGTATGATTGAGCTGAATACGACTGAAAGGAGCAGAGGACATCGAGAGTTACGCTTGGAGAAGAGCCCTGGGGAAGGGGCTGCATATCCTGTAATTATACCACAGCTGCAGCTCTACTTGCTAGATGCAGATGGTTAGCAGACAGCCAAAACTTCTTTCCTGCTTTATGCCTGTGTCTTCTCTTTCCTTCATTTCTTTTCTTCTTTTTTTAGTCCTTACATAGGTAACTCTGTCAGGCTTTCCCAGGGGAAACTTCACCACAGCTGCCATGGAAGTCTATTTTCATACAGACCCCTCCTGAGTCATAGGATCAGGTGGGCACTTCAGTTTTGCTCTAAGAGGTTTAAACTTTGAGTTTTTGAAAGTGGGAAGAAGCTGAAAATATCTCAGCTACAGTCCCAATCTGTTTTTTGAATATTTGTATTGTACAGTGATTTTTTTTTTTAAGATGGAAGCAATAGCAGCGTTACCAATTTTCTGATGCTTGGATGTCCAAGTATGGAATACACAGTCTTTTGTCTTAAGCAGAAAGTCTACACTTATATCAATATACCTAGGAAATAAATATTCTGAATTCAAATAACACTGAGTTTTCAGTATAACATAGAATACACCCAGCAACAAAGCTTCACATAGTATTTTCAATAGTTCCTTACATTTGGACAAAAACTGACCAAGTCAAAATCTTGACTCTTCAGCCCTACTCTGACTGAGCTGAGATGGCAGGAAGTCATCTCCAACTTGAAAGTACATGTAAATAACAGAAGAATCAAACTATCTCCAGAAACCTGTGTAGCTGTTTGCACTTGTAGGCAGTTTAGGTTCACTGCTGCTCCTCTATGTCTCCCATGAAAAATCAACTGTGTTCTTAATATGCAATTCCTTATGTCATCCTTCTCTCCAAGGCATTGTGGCTTACAGAGTAGAAATGTTGAAAAGTATTTTACCCACTTCAAAATTTCAAGAATATGGCCATTATAATCAAGCGCCTCTGAGCACTAATGTTTTGCTTAATTGAACCTCTCTGACATGTGGTCCCTTAGGTCTCATGCGCTAAAAGTTCAGAAAAATTCACCACGCTGTGAATACCTTATTTCTTAACAAAACCGGAACAAAACCAAAGACATTCCTGTTCTGAGCTTGCTGTCATGTTTAATCTAATAAAATTTTCCCATTTGTGCTTTTCTGATGCCAGGCTGCTTCAGAAATAATTTGTTTCAAACTCTAAGATGCTGCTACTATATGCAAGGGACATTCCTGGTAGGGTAAATGACTTGCTCTACAGTTCTTTAAAGTTCATTTGATTCCTAAGCTAATACACAACCCCAACACATATATGGACATAAGACGTCTATTTCACATTCAATTTTGCATAAAAAATCAAACCCAACAGAGAAAATTTTGAAGAAGAAATAGTTACACTCATTTTAACACCCAAACAATCATTTAATTTAAATAAGAAATCAAGATTGCAAAGAAAAACATGCAAAAGTTAGAAAATAAGAGATTCAAGGTCTCCACAGTACCTCCTTTTTAGGTACGTATGTTATGACAGTCTTTAAATACATAATACTTTTCCCCACAAAAAAACATTGATCATTCAGTAAACTAGCAGAAAATGCTTCCTTGAGAAATATCTTTTCTATTTTTTGTCTTGAATTTAACTTTTTAAAGCATGTGAATCACTACAGGCCTTGGTTACCAACATACTCAAGATTCTCTCATAACACAAACATTTTTTTCCCACTAAATCTTTTTAATGGGTCTCATTAACGGAGAGCCAACATTCTTAATGAATATTTAATTTATGAAGTGTCACTCCTGTTCAGGCAGTCTGTGTCCATCTATCACAAATCCCTGATTAAGCTTAGGACTTGGCTGCACCTCTAGACCAATTTTTGTTCTCAATTTCTACTCCTTGCTGTATGTTTGTGCACAGCCAACCCCAGCCTCTGACTAAGGCTCATGCTGCCTCTATCATCTTGCCCAGATTTGTGCTCCTGGTTCAGCATTCCTTTTCCTTGTCTCAAACAGGTCCTCTCAAGGAAAAAGAGTTAACTGCTGAAGTGGAGGGAGAGCACTGGCATGGTGGTTGGAGGCACTGTATGACAGATGGAGCTGAACTTGACAAAGTTTTGTAGATAGAGTTGTTTGCCTGATGAGGATGGTCCCTGGTACATGTACATATGAAAGCACAGCTGGGTGTTTTCTCAGTGTTAGCTGGTGTAGAGAGAAAGCAATAATAAACAGTATCAGTGATCCAGTGCTCCAGTTAGCTGGCTGGGCATATTTTATTTAACAATATAGACAGAGTATGCCACAGAAGCCTACAAATACACAGTGTTCTCGGCTTTGCCCCTAACTGAGCATTACATCCATTATAATCCCTGCAAATGCTTGAACTTATGTCTGATGTGAATTTTGCTGTGTATCTTTTTTTTTTTCCACAATTCTCTCACAATGTATGCAAAACTGCAAGACATTTTTGTTTTGTCTTTAGCATACTCTTGCAGGTTTCTTTATGCTACACAAACACTATGGAAGGACATAGCATAAATAATTAGAAATCCCTTGCCCTGGTACAGTGCTATGACACTTTTTTTTTGTTTTAAAACTATATCAGTTGCTCCAAATTACTGTTTCTAACAGACTTCAGAGTGGGGAAAGATGTGGAAGAACTGAGAGGCTTCAGCCCAGAGTAAATGCAAAAATATTTGTTATATACCTGTAAACTTTAATCTGTTTTCCAGATTTGTGCCAGGTATTAGACTGAATCTGGGAGCACTGAGTGCCAAATCGATGCTCAAGCATCCTTGTAAAACTTATCAGAGTTTCTTAATTGTTATTTCTCAAGATGAATTAGTGTTATCAAATTCAACCAGTTAACATGATTCACTTCATTTCCAAGAATTTTAAGGTGTCAGATCTTCTCATCACAATAATTTTTTTTAGAGCAGCAAGCGACTTCTGAGAAGTTCAGCCTCTGCACGTTCGCACATCAGGACTGTACCATTAATTCTTCTGGCTATTTCTACAATTAATTTGAAGTGACCTGCTGTTACCTCTTCTCTGAGAGACCGCAGAAAGAAAGAAAGAGGAAGTAGTTCCTTTTCTTGGGGATACCTGGTTATTGGACCCTGGCTCTTACTTGAGAATTGTAATCTTTATACAGCATTTTGTTCACTTGAATTGCAATAATTGATTATGAAGGGCTAGACAGTCATTCATGATATGCTGTTGGTGGTTTTTGTTTTGTTTTGTTAACATCCAAACCTGCTATAACAGCAATCACATAAAGGTTTGGATTTAACATTTCATTTATACTTTTCCAGTTATTCAAGGGGGTTCCATCAGCCCAACCAATGACAGTGTTTAGTCCAGATTCCCTGGTCTCCAAAATTAGTCTTTTTGCAATTATGTTTTTTTTGAGAAACAAGGATACCTGCTGTGGCATTCAATAGGATGCATATTTCCCAGCAGTTGAAATTCAGATCTTTTCACTGAATCACAGCTGACATCTTTATTGATATAGGCAGTTACCAAAGACAGTAAAGGGTGGAAAATTTTGTAGTGAGGCAGGTGGGCTTGTCCTGGGGACTGAGCAATGATAGTAAAAACTGGGGGGGCTATGTCTAGTCTTTTCACAGTATTACAGCCTTCCCAGAGGAGGTTAAATAAAATCAGACAAGATCAAAAGACACAAGTAGCCATTAAAATGGGAAAATGGGAGAGTCCCTTCTCCATAAGTCTACTCCCCATCTACCTGGCAGTTAGGCAAGGAGTGCAGTGACACCAGGGATAAAATGGGACCCCACCAACATACTTCAGACTTCTCAAGCTCAACTGGTAGCCTTCTCCACTTTTCTATAGCATGGAGAACACATTTCCTAAACTGCAGCAAAGTCCCAATAAATAAAGAAACAGAGACTCTGGGACATATTCTGAAATTTTTGCAGGTTCATGCACATTTCAATTGTGTCCTTGGACATTTTGATTGTAAAAGGCAAACAGACTTAAGGAAAAAAAAAAGGATGTGGGGGAAGAGAACAAATTTAATCATTAATTTTTAAAAGCTGTAAAAGAACAGAGCACTTTGAATGATAACAAGTGCACTTTGCATGTGCAGGGAAGAATTACACAAGCAGTGCTTTGCCTTTTGAGACTATGAGCAGGGCTAATAAAAGGCAGGCTCATTTGTCAAGAAACAGCATCAAATCGATTGTATGAGATCACTCAAACCGCTGCTCCCCTGCTATGTCTATGACCAGGCAGCTGGCAGCTCACGAGCTAAGCCCCACTTGCTGGCTCAATTTGTAAGGCTCATTTTCGCAAGCCTGGGGAATCCCTTACCCAAATGCATGCCCAGGATGCATCTCTGCTTCCCTCCTCATGTGAGTCATCTCATACACAGACCCAATTTGAATCATGAAGTGGGAGAGAGCACAGCTCATGCAACCTTTCAATTTTCATTAAAGGCTTCAGGGGAGAATTTGACTGTCATTCTCAGATGCTTCTTCTTACTGTATTTAAAATTTTCATGAAGAACCAGGCTTTCATACTTATCATATAGTCTTCTTGGGCAGAAAGACTATCTATAATAATTTTAATTTCAGAAGTTGCAAAGCTTGAAAAAAAAAATAAATCAAATTTCAGATTCTGAATTGATATTACACTTTTTTGCTTTCATGCTGTCTTTGCTGCAGTTCATTACAGCTTTGATAGGTAGAGTGTCACTGAATCACAAACTTCTTGACCTTCCAAAAGAAATTTAGGTAGTCACAGAAGACTCATCATCCATGAATTTAATGTTGTAAATGAGACCTCATCCATGGGTATTACTCCTAAGCATTATGTTACAATAAATAATTATTTGTATAAGTGCTTTAATTAAACACAGAACAAAAACAGTGGTTTGGAAGAATAAAAGAAGAGGTTGTAAAAATCTGCTGTTTCTGTACCATCACTGGCAGCTTTCCCCTGTTGCCTCTCTTTTAAACTTTCCTTCATGAACTGTGCTTTATTTAGATGTATTTTACAATATAGAAAATTTTCAAACAGGATCTTTAGATACACCACTGATATTCCTTGCAAATTTTATCCCAGGTAACAGAGTTCTGCATAAACGATAGCCACTTCTGTGAAAACCTTTTAAATAACAAAACCTTATGGCAAAGTTTTCAGACCAATTTTGAATGCTTCCACCATTGTTTGGATAATAGCAGGAGCTCTAGTCACACGACTTTTCCCACCTACAGTTTTATGACTCCAGTGTGCAATGCAAACTATACAGAAAACATCCCACTTGTTGTTTTTGCTTCTTTTAATCCCACAAGCGCCCCCTGAAACATGAGTAGATTAACACCACGGTTTCTCATATCAGAATGAAGGTAGGTGATAGCCTGTTTCAATCCTGTGAGCAGTGCAGACATGTGAACACAGAGGTCTGTATGGACTAAGTAACTTTGGCTTTGAGTATAATGCACTACAGGACATTGTGTGCAACCTCTGCATATCTTTTTGGGGACTGGTACAAAAATCACACAGGACAACAAATGGGTTAGGGGCAGAAACACCAGTTTTACAAGAATGTCATAACACACAAATCAGCACCGCCAGCCTTGCCTTAGCAATTTGAACTGCACTTAGCATTGATCAGTTGTCAAAACACACTTTTTGTCTTCATCAGCTTCATTCTGGGTGAAGATTTCATTTAAGGCTTTGCTGGTCCTGTTTACAAACAGTAGCATGCCTATGCACATTGGAGCTCCCATAAAGTTCTTACTTCATGTAAAATCCAGTAAAAATCCAGCACCCCTCAAAAGCAAACACATTCATAACTCAGGCTACTTCAAGCAGGGATAGAGGTCTCTTAGAAAGTTGATTTATACACACTACATATGGAAATACATAAATTCAGCTAAAATATTACAACAATTTCAATGTCTGCAGATACATTAACTTCTCACTCAGAAGCCACATAGTGCAAATATTCACCCCCTCTTTGCAGAATTGTGTTAAAAGCCACAAAGACTTTATACTGTTACTTTTTTCTTCTCTGTTTTCATGAGCCATCCATGAGCCTCCATGCAAAGTTTCAAGAAGCTCTATTTCCCTATCCCTCCCTTCCTCCCCTACATTTGCTGCTCTCATACAACCAAATTTGCTGGCAGGATCGTTTTGCAGAAGCACTCAGCATTAAAAGAAGGAAAAAGAAGATCAAATAATAAAAGGTCAGATCACTGAGAGGGCAGCAGCAGTAGTAGCAATGAAAAGAAACTGTAAAAGATGCAATCATCTTACCATTCATTTTGGCTTCCTGTTGCCCTTAGTGCTTTCTGAAGTGGACAGCAGTTAAGTGACAGCTTTCTTGTCTTTTAAGTGCCTTTGACTGCAGGCACAGGCATTTTCACAAGTGCTGCACATTTAACCTTGTTCAGAAAACTACCTTTGTAGGAAATAAGCCTAACTGAAAAGCAGTTGAGGTTTCTATCGTCTTATGAGATCCCCTGTGTGCAACTGGAGAGCCGAGTCATATGGGGAATGAAGATGCAAGCCAGTCTGAATTGTCTTGGTATTGTAAACCTTGTAAGCAAGGAGTAGAAGACCCTGCTGGGTTTGAACAATATACATGCAACACTTCTGGCAGAGATGGTGAAAAATTCAAGTGGTCTTGCTTGCTGGCAAGATTTGGGCACTATCTCATCAGTTTAATTAATCATTGGGGAAAACTGTACAACATTGTTCTGATTATAAAGTGATGGGTCCATCAGGCACAATTAGAGCCCAGTAGGAACACTGTAGTTTGCTTGAAAACTATTTAAGTAAACAATCATTGGTCCTGGATGGGGCTCTTTCTAATTAATCCACAGAGAACTGAAGTATTAGCTTTTCCTCAACAAGGCATTTCCTAATATATGATTGTGTTTTGCCTGTGCTTCAAGCCCTGCTGGTAATTAAAGGCAGATTTTCATATTGGTATCAATTCCATCACCATAGCACCCTTTTAGAAATGCTTCTTTCTGTGGTGTGCCAAACTGCTGTGCTATTACAGTATTCCCAAAGTACCACACATGACATGATGTAATAGCATGAGGGAGAAAGAAGTGATCGCAATGAACTAATGTTCCAGATAGCATGTCTTCGGTGAGAAAAGAATTCACAGAAAAGGTTACCCAAGTACTCCATTGAAGTGGGAAGGCCTGGTGACAGCAGACCTAATTCAGGTTCTGTGAATTCAAGGTACTAGCAAGTACCTGAAAAGAGAAGAATGCCCATTTGGAAATTCAGCATTACTAACAGATGTATAACTACCTTTAATCTAGTGTGAGTATTTTGATGCCTGATCTCAACTTCTGGATACAAAAAAAGGGCTAAGAAGTTCTCTTTAACTCAGTGGTGGGGTGGAAAATGCACTTGAATATTAGCCGTCAGTGGTGGGGTAGAAAGTGAACTTGAATATTACGATGGAAGAATTATACACAGCACACGACCTGATCAGCCTTACTGGAAGGAGGTTTTTGTGCTTTTACTATTGTATGAAAGTAGTGCCCTCTGTTCTCATTCTTTCCAGTTTTCCCATGTCAAACTGAGCATTTACTCAAAGACAAGAAAACTTCAACTCTCATTTTTCACATGTGCAAGCTGATTCATCAGAAGCACATCTGTTCAAACTTCCAGAGCAGGTTAGTTCTGGAAAATACAAAACACTTCAAGCAAGTCATGACTCTTTTCAGGAAGAGCTAGGCATAAATGGTGCTGTTCTCCTCATTCACTAAATGACATTGTGCATGTTTCTCTAATGGTGTGGTTTTGTATGAAGTTAAAGTTGAGGGGCAATTCAGAAGAGCTTGAGACCTACCACCATCAGGGAAGAGGTTCATCCATGTCACATTACTTAACTGCTTCTTGCCCAGCTAATGTTAAACCTGCTCACCCTACATATGTGTTTCCTTTTAAAAGCATCATTACACATCTGAGTATACTGAGTATACACCTGAGTTACTGACAGTTACAAGGAATTTGTATGGGTAGGTTGACACTATGAAGGAAAAGTAAAGGAAAGTTTTACTTCAGGTCATGGTCCATTTCAAAGATCTACATTCTTGATGCAAAAAGCCACTTTACTCAGCTGTCATACCCAAGTGTGTTACTTGAAAACTTACTGACCTCTACACCGAAAGAAGTTGCTACATGTAGGAAGCATCTCATTTGAGATCCAGACAATACCTATAATATCTGTGTGAATTAATCCTTCTTAGTCTGACATTGTAGTCTGCTAGGTAAGTATGACAAGGGTACGTGTTGTTGCACATTGAAGACAAACGTTTGTTAAAAAGGTAAAAAAAGCCCAACCCTACTCTAATGTATTAAGATCTTGACATGCAATAATGCTTGCATGGAAATGTAATCTGTGGAGCAAGATGGCCATTTTCTGTTTAGTGGTGATGGAAGTCTCCATGGTATCTCCATAAGCATCTTCACAGAGATGTCTTCAACTGGATGAGAAGGTGTTCCCCAAACTTGTGTTCTGCAGAGTTCTTGTAATCCATCTGGCTGTGGTCCTACAAAACCACCCCAGCAGAAATATTTTCCATTTCTAATGATCTCTATTGTCATAGATTATCTCAGCTACATTGGAAAGACTATTTTACATGACCGCTTCTAAAAAGTTCGACTATTTACAATACAGTAATAGTCAATACTCCATTGAGTCAATACTCAATAGAGTATTGACTATTTACAAATGTACAATTTGATCACTTCTGCAGTAGGAATGGCCCAGGGAAGTCCTGGTTCACGCCACCTAAGAAGTTAAACCAACATGCTTAAGCATACAGTTCAGAGCAGACACAGCAGTGGTTTCTTTAGGGAAAATCTTGAGACATGACTGAAATTCCCACCTGCAGGGGCCCTGTACCAATTACTCAAAACACTTCATTGTGAAAGGTCTGTCAGTCACCCAGTCCAAAGCGTGTCTGTCGTCTCCAGCCAGACCACGGCCTCATGTCTGCTGACAGCTGGCTGTCCCTGCCTCACCCTGAATTAATGACTCTAATGCAATGTGTGTGTGCACAGGCAGCACACTGAAACCCCACAGTTACAACTAAAGGACAAACTTGAGGTTTGTTTTTCTAACTTAAGCTCCCTAGTGCTTGCCGCAACCTTAAGCTAAACCAAAGCAACTCAAGTCATTGTTTCATTTTCATGTTTCCAAACACTATTACTAGATATATTTTGGAGGGGTTTTTGTTTTGGTAGTGGTTTGATATTTTAAACCCCTGTTAAACCTTTCTCAGCTGTACCTGCATTAGGGGTGATGCAAGGCTTCTCAGGACAGCAGTGACTGTCTCATCTGCCAAGGAATAAAGAACTTCCAGATGACATCTGATTGCTTTCAAGGTGACAAACATCCCAACAGGTCAAGATTTCCCCAGGCCACTGCAGAGTCCTCTTTCACACTTACAAAAGCGTAATTCTGGTTTGCTAAAGGTAAAAGCACAGAGAAATCTCTCTCTGCTTTGGCTGGCACAGTCTTTGTTGAAAATATCAAAATGCTGCAATTGGGGCATGAAAGTTACATTGCACTTATTGTTACTTTGATGGCAAAACCAGTAAAACCTACACTTACGGCTTGTCAAGGCTGGACCCTCTTCACATGATGTCCCAACATGTCACATATTCCTGCATGTACAGACACAGTGCTTTTAGTTTCTGAAGGTACAAATGTACTGTTCTTCTTTGTGCCTCAGAAATAATAATTTAGGATATAAAAGCAATTATTTTATAACTAAACAGAGATGCAAATTATTGTAGCACTTTTTTTCACTATGATAGAGCATTAATATTCTGTTTTTATAATCCTAGAAATTCTCAGACTGGATCCAGGTTAATAACAGCATCAGAGCTATAAATTTATTGGCTCCAATTATATTCCTCAAATCATTTGGCTGTGTCAGTGAATTAGAGTATAATTTCCTGCTGCTCTTCCTCAGTAGCACCTTAGATTGCCCTGTACAGTGTAGCTTTCACAGTGATCAACTGTGGAAACTGAATTCTCTCTGATTGATTATAATCAATGGCAAATTATAGCATACAGAATCTTAAATTCTCATTGATATACATATTCATCTCTTTAATTTTTCAAGTTCCTTCTTAATCAAAGCGAGCTATGGATGTTGGATTGAGAGTGACAAAGCTAGCATTACTGTAGCTATTTTGTAAGCTACATGATTTAAACTGGTGTGCTCAGTCCAGCTTCTGCTGAACCCTGCTGGGCAATTTCAGAAGGACGGACTGTAGCTTGACATAGAGCTAAGCCCTGATGGCTCAAGGGCCTATCACTCAAGAAAAGGAGCAGGCTGCCAGTTCTCTGGCAAGAGGACTTTTGGTGTAACTGCTGTTAATCCACCAGACTGCATCGAATGCAGACAAAAAGAAGCTCTTGAAAGAAAAAAAAATCCTCTTTTTGCATTCTTACATTTCTCAGTGAAGAATGTATTTATTCCTTTTCCATGCCTGGAATTCTATGCAACAGCACTGGCTGTATTGTGCTGTGACATCTTATAATAAGCCCAACCAGGGAATGTCTTTCAAAAGCATTTCACCCTCCCTCCCCTGAAGCTCTTTCATGCATCATACTCTCATGAGTTTTAAGCCGGAAATTAGGTTGGAAGAGCAGTAAACCTGAGATAAAATCATTTGAGTATCATAAACATCCCCATATTGTGTTCTCTGTGAGTGAAATCACTCCTCCTGCTTAGCCTCCCCCCAGTTTTTATGTGGAGTATAATGGTATCTGAGAGACAAAATCCCTTTGCTTTTTATTGGTAAGATTTCTTACCCCCTGCAGCAGAATCTGTCTTCCCTAGAGCCATCAGAAGTGGTCTTGAAAATCTCCTGTCTCCAGACCTGCTTTTGGAGACCCATTCTTGCAACGCCTTGCATCCCTGAGATGCTTGTCCTCAGTATCAGGCAGCATGCTATTGATACATCCTGAGTGTTAATGTGTTATTCATATTTCTCTGAGTTCATCAGTGTCTCAGCTTGTTATTCTCACTATTCCCCAGAATAATAGAGTTTAGTGAGGCAATTTGTGCTCAGCTTCTGCAGCATGTGCAAGTAACATACTCTATTCAAATATATTACAGAAAAAATAGCAACTATGTCTAATCACCTTTCCTCCAGAGATTTAAAGCACAATAACATTCTCTTTAACTGTACTCACTTAAATGTTTTTAAAATAATACTTTCTACTGTAGAATTGCTCAGATGCTCCCTTTAAAGGAGCACTTTTTCTTCCTCACTTTGGCTTTAGCTCCTGATAGAGACTCACTTGGGATCATGTCTTACCAGTGTAAAGAAGGAATAATGCCTGTAATGTCAGCGTAGTCACAATGGAGTAAGAAAGAAGAGGAAAGCCCATAGCATTGTGTAATATACAAAGTTGCTTTTATCTACATCTTGCTGATATTACAGTGATGTTTGCTCATACACTGACATAGCTTTGTACTGGACTGCATTTTCACAGACAAGAGGGGAAATTTCTGTACCAATATAATCTACACTACGAATTTAACCCTGTGTTGAGAGTTGATTTAAAGTATTGAAGGATTATAATGAAGTATTTCCTAAGGCAGGCTGCCCCAGCACAACCCAAATCAAACTCTTTAATTTTGTCAGATTTCAGTGCACAGAAGGAATGGAATTTTCTCCTTCTATATTGTCTGTTCAGTGCAGTGTGCAGACCTGCATTCATTCTCTCATGCATGCATGAGATCAAGTATCATGAGGCATGAACAGAATAATAAATTAGATACTGTAAGTTCTTCAGTCTCCATCTTTTGCTAAGTAGAATACCAAGTATCAAAAAATGTGCATTAAAATGTATTATTTAGAGGTATTCTAAACTGTATGTAACAGGGAGCAAACAAATATTTAAAACAGTGTAACTGACAGACATCTGTCTGTATTATACATGATACATAGATCTTCTAGATAATTCCAGCTATGGCTTGTGAAAATATAATCCAAAATATTTTTATTTAAATTAGAGAACTTAGAGACCAAAACGCTTTGAATTCAGGAGAAAAAAACAAAATATTTAAGTTAATATTTCCATTCAAAGAATTTATATCTGGTAATCTAAATGACTAAACCCATATTAAGCTTGCTTTCTCTCATGGTTAATGGAATCTATTTTCTGCCTATATTACTTTGTGTAAGGAGTGCAATAGATTTAGTTTTGGTGCCCCCCAAAGCTGCTCTATCATTTCCTCATTCAACTGGACAGGGAAAAATAAATATAATGAAAGTCTTGTGGATTGAGATCACTCACCAATTACTGTCAAAGGCAAAACAGACGATGTGGGGAAAAATTACTCTTTTTACCAGTCAGATCAGAGCTAGACAATGACCATAGAAACCAAATCTTAAAAGCACCTTGCCCCCACCTCTCCTTCCTGGGATCAATTTGACTTCCAATTTTCTCTACCTCCTCCCCCCTAAGCAGTGCAGGGGGACAGGGAATGGGGGTTGTGGTCAGTTCACCACATGTTGTCAATGCTGCTCCTTTCTCCTCAGGGGCAGGACTCCCCTCACTCTCCCTCTGCTCTAGCATGGGTCCCTCCCACAGAGGGACTTCTCCAAAAAGTCCTTGCACAGGCTGCCGTTCTTCACAGACTGCTCCAGTGTGGGTCCCTTCCATGAGATGCATCCTTCAGCAACAGACTGCTCCAGCGTGGGTCCCTGTGGAGTCACAAGTCCTGCAGCAAACCTGCTCCAGTGTGAGCTCCTCTCTGCACAGGGCCACAGCTGCTGCCAGGAGCCTGCTCCACTTTGGGCTGCCCACAGGCATCCCCCTGTTCTGGTGTGGGGTTCTCCATGGTCTGCAGGGGAATCTGCTCCACCATGGACCTCCATGGGCTGCAGGGCCTCAGCAGCCTCACCATGGTCTGCACCATAGGCTGCAGGGGAATTTCTGCTCTAGCATCTGAAACACCTCCTACTCTCCTTCTGCACTGACCTTGGTGTCTGCAGGGCTGTTGCTCTCTCAGATTCCCATCCCTCTCTCTGGCTGAAGCAAAGTAACTTTCCCCATTCTTAACTGTGTTATCCCAGAGGTGCACCCACCACTGATAGGCTTGGCCTTGGCCAGCGCCGGTCTGTCTTGGCACTGGCTGGCATTGGCTCTATTGGACATGGGGAAAGCTTCTAACAGCTTCTCACAGAAGCCACCTCTGTAGCTTCCCCCACTATCAAAACCTTGCCATGCCAACACAGCAATTTCCCCAGAATTTTCATAATTTGCACACAAGATAGAAGCACAGAGGGATTGCATTCAGTACACAGCCCCTGCACTGATTTTGCAGCTACTGTTCCTTGACACTATTAGCAGTTCAAGTAAGCACTATAGTTTTGCATCTGCATGCTATCCTCCAAATCATGAACCTATTTGATGAACATAAGCAGGTTTGATCTTTAGGGTCTTCATGCATCTTTCCAGGTTTGTTATGTCACAACTCTTTAGATTTCTAACCAGAAGCATTTTGCAAAATGAAGTGTCTGATACTTTTCCTTGCACCCTTGTATCTTGATGAAGTCAGGTCAACGGAGCGGTTTGCCTTAGTCAATGAGGAATGGGTTAGAGACAAGTTGAGCAATCTGGACATCCATAAATCCATGGGTCCAGATGGGATGCACTCACGGGTGCTGAGGGAACTGGAAAAAGTCATTGCTAGACCACTCTCCATCATCTTTACCAAGTCTTGGGAAACGGGAGAGGTGCCTGAGGACTGGAGGAAAGCAAATGTCACTCCAGTCTTCAAAAAGGGCAAGAAGGAGGACCCGCGTAACTATAGACCAGTCAGCCTCACCTCCATCCCTGGGAAAGTGACGGAACACCTTATCCTTGGTGCCATCTTAAGGTATATCAAGGATAAGAGGGTTATGAGGGGCAGTCAACATGGCTTCACCAAGGGGAAATCATGCTTGACCAATCTCTTAGCCTTTTATGAGGAAATAACACGGTGGATGGATGATGGCAGAGCGGTGGATGTGGTCTACCTTGACTTCAGCAAAGCATTTGACACAGTCTCCCACAGCATCCTCACAGCTAAATTGAAGAAGTGTGGTCTGGATGATCAGGTAGTGAGGTGAACTGTGAACTGGCTGAAGGAGAGAAGCCAGAGAGTCGTAGTCTATGGGGCTGAGTCTAATTGGAGGCCTGTATCTAGTGGAGTGCCTCAAGGGTCAGTACTGGGACCAGTATTATTTAATATATTCACCAACGATTTAGATGAGGGAATTGAGTGTACTATCAGCAAGTTTGCTGATGACACTAAGCTGGGAGGAGTGGCTGACACGCCAGAAGGCTGTGCTGCCATCCAGCGAGACCTGGACAGTCTGGAGAGTTGGGCAGGGAATAACTTGGTGAAATATAACAAGGGAAAGTGTAGAGTCCTGCATCTGGGCAGGAACAACCCCAGGTTCCAGTATAGGTTGGGGAATGACCTGTTAGAGAGCAGTGTAGGGGAGAGGAACCTGGGGGTCCTAGTGGATGACAGGATGACCATGAGCCAACACTGTGCCCTTGTGGCCAAGAAGGCCAGTGGCATCCTGGGGTGTATTAGAAGGGGGGTGGTTAGTAGGTCGAGAGAGGTCCTCCTTCCCCTCTACTCTGCCCTGGTGAGACCCCATCTGGAATATTGTGTCCAGTTCTGGGCCCCTCAGTTCAAGAAGGACAGGGACCTGCTGGAGAGAGTCCAGCGCAGGGCAACGAGGATGATTAAGGGAGTGGAGCATCTCCCTTATGAGGAAAGACTGAGGGAGCTGGGTCTCTATAGTTTGGAGAAGGGGAGACTGGGGGGGTGACCTTATTAGTGTATATAGATATATAAAGGGGGAGTGTCACGAGGATGGAGCCAGGCTCTACTCAGTGGCAAACAGTGATAGGACAAGGGGTAATGGGTACAAACTGGAACACAAGAGGTTCCACTTAAACTTGAGAAGAAACTTCTTCTCAGTGAGGGTGACGGAACACTGGAACAGGCTGCCCAGGGAGGTTGTGGAGTCTCCTTCCCTGGAGACATTCAAAACTCGCCTGGACACATTCCTGTGTAACATTATCTAGGTGTTCCTGCTCCGGCAGGGGGATTGGACTAGATGATCTTTTGAGGTCCCTTCCAATCTCTAGCATACTGTGAAACTGTGTAAGTTGTTGTTTCTGTGAGATCATTTTCACTAAGGAACCATCCACGATACTCCAGACATGGAATAATAACAGAAGATCATCTACATCAACAGGCTGTTTTGTAATTTAAACATACTTTCAGATCAAATAATAGAATAGAATCATAGCATCGTTAGGTTTGGAAGGGACCTTAAGATCATCCAGTTCCAACCCCCCTGCCGTGGGCAGGGACTCCTCAAACTAAACCATGTCACCCAAGGTTCTGTCCAACCTGGCCTTGAGCACCGCCAGGGATGGAGCATTCACAACTTCCCTGGACAACCCAGATCTTCTTCCTTATATCTAACCTGAACTTCCCCTGTCTAAGTCTGAACCCGCTACCCCAGAATCAACCAGTTTCTCTCTGTGCATGAGGCTTGATCAAAATTTTAATAAAATGAGCTTGACTTAAATGCTATACCCAGGGCTCCTCATGGTCTTGCTGCATTTCATGAGGCCAGAGAATCTCTTTCAGGTTTTCACTTGCAAGCCAGTTTATTATGTCAAAAGCAATAGTGCATGTGCTAACCTCAACCTGTGTTTAAAACATGTACATGAGAAATGGATTTAGTGCTCCAGAGGTGAAATGTTAGCATTTGAAAGCAAACCAGAGGAGAAAAATCAGGTTTGATGTCTTCCAGTCTAGCCATCAGAAATGGGTACCTTGGGATTTTTGAAGACATGCTAATCCTTGCCCTGCTGCCTAATTTCATAGCGGTATATCAGAAGGAATATGCTCTGGGTGAAAACTGTGTAAATCTTCTCTCACATTTACTTTGAGTATGAAATCCTACAGAAAAAGAGCAATACACAGCCAAGATTTGTTACATTTAGAGCTTCCTTTCTGTTTTCACGGTTCCCTCTTTTTTTCAGGGGTTGACAGCTTAGCTCCATGTAATTCCACTGTAAACCTCTGTACACAAGATGTAAAGCCAGGTTTACCTCACAAGCAGCAGAGAATTTTGGAACGACATTCTCCAGGAAAGAACTGGAAGGCATGTTCTAGAAGAAGGGACTGAGGAGTCTGGGTTTTTTGGTTTGATGAAAAGGAGGCTGACGGGTGACCCCATTGATCCCTACATCTTCCTGAGGAGGGGATGTGGAGAGGGAGGTGCTGAGCTCTTCTCCCTGGGATACAGTGATAGGATGCATGGGAATTTGTCAAAGCTGCTTCAGGGGAGGTTCAGACTTGACAATAGGAAGCATTTCTTTACTGAGAGGGTGCCTGTAGGGGGACTTTGTTGGAACTCTATTTTCTAAGTAGCTTGAACTTGTGTTGTGGAAAAACTGGTCAACCAGGTGTCCATGAAATGCAGGTGCATGAGATGTAGATGCAGCAGGTTATGTTCTGCTTCTAAATGTTTCAACTTCTTTGGGGTCACTGTTGTCTCCTCCCTTGCAGGAACTCCCAGAGGCCCTCCTGCTTGTTTCCATCTGAGTGGAACTCTGTCCCATGAGTTTCCATCTGAAAGATTTTGGTAAGTAACCTGCTCTACTGGGAAGCATAGTTACCCAAGAATAAGCCACAATGATTTTTTATATAATTGTATACCAAAACATGAAACATAATCTATAAGACTTTTGAAATGGATTGGTAGAGAAGGAAAAGAAAAAACAGAATCCAAGGTACAATGACATTCCATAATGAAATGAAATTTCCCAAATGGGCTCCAGTTTTCAAAGCACAATGCAAGATTCGAAGATGTTGTACTGTGCTTTGCTGTTTTCTGATTAACAAAGATGTGTTCTCTTTGTATTCTGGCAAAATCCCCATTGTTTTTTTTTCCTTTTTTTTTTTGTGTTATTGTTGTTTTATTCCAGCCATTGTGTTTGTCTTTGGGAATCATATTATTTAAAAGAAAATAAAAGCTGCATTGTTATAATCATAGATGTCTAAAAAATTCAATCAGAAGATAATTATAATAATAAAAGCTCTTTCAGATTCAACAAGTTACAACTGATAGGGTAGTCATTGTTTCTGGAAAAAATAAGGGCATCTTTTTTCTCCCTCTCAGATGAGCAATCTGATTTGGAAAGGTTCTACTATCTATCTTTATTCAAGTCACAGGATGCAAATGAGTTCAGTTTAACATAACTAACAGGCATCCTAAGGAAAGAAAGAAATGATACTAATTCTTGGTCAACCCAAACTGCTTAGGTTTAAGGGATTGTGAACGCATTTGAACTGTACTATCTTTTTACACTGCAAGTTATTTCTGGTAGGCTTACTCTGACAGCGCAGTCTTGCTGTGGTAAAGAGCAGAATTTTATTTTTATTAAAATGTGATGAAAATCTAGAATTTTAATTTTGGAAAAATATTAATGAAGTGAAGGTACTGTGAAATTTTGATGGTGCTCAGACTTGTCAGGTTGCTCTACATGGTCTTTCAATGAGATGGATTCCTGTGGCTCAGGGACTTAGATGCTAAAGATGTGAAAGTGAAGATATCTGCCACAGAAGCTTATAGGACAGGGCTACAAACAGGCACAGCTGTTCCATAGAGTAATGATCTTAGAAATTCACATAACAACATATAAGGAATATATCCTCTATTACCTGATTCAACTTTGTCTGTCACTGAATATTAGATTGGATTGATGTGCTTCTCTACATTTTAGCATTATACTGTATTTTAGATTTATATTGTGTTGGGAAATGTCCATAAAATCAAAGGAGTCTTCATGCTGTCTTCATCTTCAGTGAATTATGCTTTCCTTTCTAAGGAATACTGAAATATTCTCCCACGTGTTACTATTCTTTGGTAACATATTACTACCTGCATATTACAGATGAACTGTGTTAAGAACTACTGAAACATAGAACAAGCGATTCCTTGACCTTCAGAATTAATGGTCTCCTTACTAACAAACAGTGTTTTCTTTCATGTTTGAGCTCCCATATGCATTCTTCGATGACTAGAAAAAAAGTATACTTAGTCTGCACACTCTTTTTGCTGAAAGCTTTATTAGGATACTTCTTCTAGCCTTATATGTACAAAATTAATGCAAAATTACTAGCTTTGAGAAACAGCCCGCTGCCAAATTTGGCTGAAACTGAGGAGCTTGTTCCAACTTTCTTGGTAGGAGATCAATCTATACCCAGAAAGCATAACACCTATAGGCCTCTTCACTTAGGAAACAAGGATATCACAGCTACCTATGGCAAGGCAGCTTGAAAAAAATGACAGAAGACAGAAAATGCCTTTGGCAGGTGAGGGTGCTTAGTATTACAACCTTGAAGAACTCATGAGAGAATAAGATTATTACAAGCATGTGAGCACTGCCTCCTCTAGAAAGCTTTCACAAGAATTATGGAGGAATTTGGAGGATAATGAGATTCTGGAGGTGTTTGTAGGCCAACTGTATTTTAAATAGAGGGGCAAACAAAATCAAGGTGGTAATGGTGATTACTTAAAATGACATACCAAAAATAAGCCAGCCTTAGATATCAGCATGTAGACCCTAAATTTGATCTATTTTTTTGGGAGTGTTTCAATTCACATTGCATACAAACCGAGAGACAATACTGCTGCTACAAAATTAATAGTGGCTATCTTAAAATTAATAATGGCTGCTGTTGTCTGCTGAATCAATCTTTCAAAAGGCCTAACTAAAAGGGAAACATTTGGATGATTCCAATACAAAATACAAAAATACACAGGCTTTTCTGAACAAATCCTTTCCTTTCAGCCATCACATAGCTGCAGCTAATAATAAAAGCTCCTTTTATATTTTAATTTTGCAAAATACTGCAAAACAAGCTCAAGTTACTTAAAGCACTGACAGTACTTTTTGCATTTTTCAACCTCTAACCTTAATATACAAGATACCTTGATGACATGATTCTGAAAAAAACTTTCAGCATTTATGACTTCTAGTTCCCAAAGACTGCAGTGGATGTTCAAAGCCTCAGAGACAGGGAGCAAGTGAATTCAGTAAGAACGAGAGTAAGAAAAAAAAATTAAAAGAAGCATAAGAAAAAAATTGGAAGTGATAATAAGCATAAGAACAGTAAAGACAGCAATATTTTTTTCACCCTTTTTCACCTTCTGTAGCTAAGACTTAATCCCAAATCAGTATTTCTGTTTAATGTATTGGAAAGTCTTTGATCAGTGCAATGAAATTAAGGGACTTAAGAACTGCTGCTAAATTATAAACATTATTTTATCTAGCTACTATGTAAGTAGTAGAAGACTATTCCAGGGAAAGGCTAAACTTGGCTTTTTTATGTAATAGTTGTCTAATATTTTTCTCTGTAAGGAAGGCATAGGGTAATAAATGATTTTGCTCTAATCACAATAATTTCTCTTCACTACTGCTTACAATTTTTCCTTGCTGCTTTATTGTTTTAAAATCTTCCACTTCCCAGTAGTATAACAGATAGACTCCAGATGTTTTGCAAAGTTGAAGATAAAGACTACTCTGCTGCCATTTTGTAGTCCATGGTAGTTTTATCACTCACTTTACTATGAATGGGATCAGTGCCTCTATGTGAGAAATTTATTTTAAAGTAGAGCTTTAGAAAAGAAATACCCCCCCCCTTCAAAACCTGAAAACATATGAGTTTTTTACTGGGGTTAGGGAGAAGAACTCATTTCAAAAGTTTGCTAAAAGGCATGAACTCAGAAATAGTCAGCTCTGATCACTCACTTATGTTTTCCACTGAATAAAATATTTTGACATTTTTGTGGTTTAAATGAGAGCTGCTGAGAGCTGTTCACAGGCAATTCAGACTCTAGTGAGCAAGTCACTGTAGGCTGGCATGAATTCATATCAGTATCTTCCCCTGTGAATTATCCAGTCAAGCCATCCTCCAGTTCACTCTGCGGGTGTGGAGATGGAAAGAGCAGCACAGCCAAAAAGCATATGGATCTTCCCACCCCTGAAGGATTCTCCAGAAGGTCCTGGTCCTGGCAAACAGTGGCTGGAGTCAATTACATCCCGTCTTCCTTCTCTCCTGCTTCTCACAGCCAATGAACATGATGCTTGAGCCCCATGCTGGGACATAGTACTGCCTTCAACTCACCTTCCAGACCTGAATTGTTATTATCTGGCCAACTCTCCAACTGTCCTTTGGAGAGGGTTAGGTACAGAGGTGCAAGACAAAACTGAAACATGTTGAAGCGAGTCCAGAGAAGGTCCACAGAGATGATCAGAGGGCTGGAGCACCTCTCCTAGAAAGAGAAGCTGAGAAAGTTCAGCTTGTTCCGCCTGGAGAAACAAAAGGCTCGGGGGAGGCCTTATAATAGTTTTGCAGTACCTAACTGCGGGCCTACAGGAAATCTGGAGACGGACTTTTCTCAAGTGCATGTATTGATAGGCAAGGAAGGATGGTTTTAAACTGGAAGAGGGGAGATTTAGATTAGACGCTAAGAAGACATTCTTTAGTATGACAGTGGTGAGACACTGGCACAGGTTGTGCAGAGAAGCTGTGGCTGCCCCATCCCTGGCAGTATTCAAGGCCAGGTTGGACAGGGCTTGGAGTAACCTGGTCTAGTGGAAGGTGTCCCTGCCCATGGCTGTGGAGTTGGAACTAATAGATTTTAAAGTCCCTTCCAGCCCAAATGCATTCTATGTTTCTATTCTATGTATTGCGTCTCTCTTGCTAAGGGATAGAAGATATACAGTAAAAGAACATTGTTGAAGCAAACAAAAACAGTTTTGAGAGGTCATGGATTTTTCCAAGATGGTAAATTATTATTACCTAGTGGGAAGTAGATTAAAGGATTGCAGTGTAAATTAACAGTCATACTATACCCCCCCCTTCCCCCCCCCCCCCGACTTTGTATAAAGATTTTGGAGAGCAGAGTGGCTTTTTGACGGAGTGGCTAAGAAGACTGCGGTAGATCAAGAAACTTATGAAAGGATAGAATGAGTAATTTTTTGAGTGTACTAGAATGAGGGGTGGTGGGATGGCTAATGCCTGATGCTTCTGGACACAAGTATAAACTGGGAGAGAATTGTCCTGAGATCAGCTCTGCAGAAAGGGGTCTGGTCAGCAGCAGGCTCAGTACAAGTCAGCTATGTGCCCTGTCAGACAGGAGGGCAACCACATCCTGGGTTGCACCAAACACAGTATAACCAGCTGGTCAAAAGAGGTGATTATCCCACTGTATTAAGCATTGGTTTGGCCTCTCCTTGAGTACTGTGTGCAGTTCTGGGCCCCACAGTTCAAGAAGGACATGTAGAAACTCAAATACATCCAGAGAAGAGCAACAAAGCTGGTGAAAGGGCTGGAAGGCATGTCTTGTGCAGAGCAGAGGAGGACTAGTTTGTTTCATTTGGAGAAAAGAAGGCTGAGGGGCGATCTCATTATTGTCTAGAGCTTCCTAAGGAAGGGAGGTGGAGAGGGAGGTCCTGAGCTGTTATTGCTGGGATCCAGGGATAGGAGGCATTGGAATACCTCAAAGCTGCATCAGGGGAGGTTCAGACTTGGCAATAGGAAGCATTTCTTTAACAGCCAAAGACCAGAACAGACATCCTGGAAAGGTGGCTGATCCTTCACTCTGCTGGTTTTGGCTGGAACAGAGTTAATTTTCCTTCCCACTTGCTGGCATAGGGCTCTGTTCTGGACCTATGCTGGAAGCAGTGTTGATAATTCAGGGATATTTTTGCTGTTGCTGAGCAGTGCTGACACGGAGCCAAGCCTTTTCTGCCTCACCCCACCTCACCAGCAAGAGGTCTGGGGGTGCACAGAAGGAGGTGGGAGGGGACACAGCTAGGACAGGTGACCCTAACTGGCCAAAGTGGTATTGCATACCATATGGCATCATGCTCAACATGTAGAGCTGGGGGAAAGCTGGCTGGGGGCTGTTGCTCAGGAACAGGCTGGGCATCAGTTGGTTGGCAGCGCACAATCATTTTTCATATACATCACTTGTTTTCTTGGGGTTTATTTCTCTCTCTTTTTGTTACATAATGTCATGCTTAGCATATAAAGCTGAAAGAAGAAGGAAGGGGTGGAATTTGGGACTTAATGGCTTTTTGTCTTCCCAAGTCACCATTATGCATGATGGAGCCCTGCTGTCCTGGAGATGGCTGAACACCTGCCTGATTGTGGGAAGTGGTGAATGAATTCCTTGTTCTGCTTTGCTTGTGCGTACGGCTTTTGCTTTACCTGTTAAATGGTCTGCATCTCAACCCACGAGTTTTCTCACTTTTACTCTTCTGATTCTCTCCCCCATCCCACCAAGGAAGACTGTGTAAGGTTTTGTTGCTGGCTGGTGTTAAATCATGACACCCAAGCCTGTTGGTGTTTAAAAGACAGACAATTCCCTTAATAACATGTTCTAACTTCTGGTCAGCCCTGAAGTGGTTAGGTAGTTGAACTAGACAATCACTGTAAGTCCCTTCTAACTGAAATTTCTGTTCTGTTCTGTCCTTTTCTGTTCAGTTCTTTTTCCCCTCCCCTCCATGGGAGGTCATTTGACATGTCCTCTTTCCTCCCACATTTACCACACATTTACCTCATCTGTCAACAAATACCTTACCCTTAAAATGAACTCAAGCTCATTTATTCCCATTTAATCTACCTACACTTTCATCTGAATTTGGAAAAAATCTTTTATCCAGCTCAAGCAAAATAAGTCCCTAGTAGGACACTGCATTAAACAGCATTTAAATTATAACAACAATTTATTTAGGTTCGTATTTCCAGAAAAAAAGTTGACTAGGACTCTAATGCCAGGAGGAAGGTAAAAATTAGGATATATTTGTATTCTGTCATCACATTAGGACCAGAGATGTTAAAATAATACCTAGGATAGGAAGAATACAAAAAAAAAAAGCCGTTAATACAAAAGCATTTCTCTTGCTTTAAAAACAAACAATGACAGGTAATATAAAGAAAAAGTCCTATTATTTTAATTAAAATATATGTACATATTTGAGTGCAAACAGAAATCAGAAACTAAATCCTGCAGCTTAAACCCCAAATATATAGGAGTATTTCTTTTGATTGTGCTTTTCCAAAATAAGCTCTCTTAAATGTAGTGTCAGAGTAGAAATCTCTCAGAAGACCATCAAAGCAGATAATACAAATGTTTTTTAAAACAACCAGACACTTCAGCCTGAAAAGGCTGGTGTGGCTTAATACACAAATTTAACTCAAAACTGACTTCTTAATAACTATGGTGGGCTGAAGAGACAAAATGAAGCATTTTTAGTGCTCCTACCATCCCTCTGGACATGGCTGAGTAAGGATTTTTACCAACATTGAAGAACAAAGAAGAAAACTCTCTATTGCCCACTGACTTGTTTCAAAACTGAAGAGACAACAGAAATTTCAAGAGAGGTACCTTCTTGAACCTTCACAGGTGTTGCAGAAGTGAGCATTGTGTCCTCTAATGTTAACCTGATTTAGGAACTGAAGTCCCAATGTCTAGCATGATAAAACACGTACCCAGCTCAGACCGCTAGATTTTCTATTTGAATTCTTAGAGGCTTGTTGGAAAGCCTACACTGCAGATTCAGTGCAGAAAAGCAATACTGAAACTAGCCCTTTGTCAAAAGCAGGGTAAATTGTAAAAGGCAGCAAGATTCTTTCACTTTTGCAGTCATCCCTAGTGCAGCTACATTAGTCTGCTGTGTAGGCAAGTGAACTTTTTGAAAGAGATAATTTCAGTGCTTTTGAAAAAAGTCTGTTCACTATTATCAGTGATGTCCATTTAAAGTCATAGAAGAGAAAGGAAGAATAGTAGTGCAGAACTCAAATTAAAATTCTCTAACCACTATTTTGATACATGCTGAAGATGGATTGGTCATGATAAAAGTGAAACAGTCCTTATCCCTACCATTTAATTACATATTTAATATATATTAATCCTTATTTAATGAGGTCTGAGTCATTAGAACCAAGTTTGCATTGATACAGGTAGGTAGACAGGTATAATTTATGCTACAAAAGTTTAACTTTATGTGTGAATCAAAGGTCAGAGGTAGACACAGATTCAGTTTTATTATTAAAGAGATGCCAGATTCATTACTGATATACTGCCTAGGATATTGTTGTGATAATTCCATAATTATGACTTTTTTGTGGGGTTGATTAAAAATGTAAATGTTTGCTTTTTTTGCATGGAGAGAATGACACACTGTATGCACTGTAAAGATAATCTTTAAGCAGAACAGAAATTATTACCGAGTCACTCAGTACTCTACCCTCAAAGACAGTAATTCCTTCTTGGGACAGGAACAATGCTCTCTCTCATGGTCAAACGCAGCCAAAAGGAAAAAGTAAATAAATAAAAAGGTAGAGGGGAAGAGATGTCTTCTTCCTTTCAATATTCAGAATAATTTCATTGCAAAAATAGTTTGCCTACACAGGAGAGAGGAAAACATGTGCCCCAGATCTATAAAACTACTCAAGCTTCTGGGTAATTCTGTGTACACAAGCCCCACGGTATGTGTCTTTGTTTTCAGATACTGAAAAGAACAGGAGCTTTAGTTTGACCTGCCATGAGCAAAAGAGGTAGTTAGTCATACATTTCTCTGGCTAATTTACTTAGTTCAGTCATGAAGGTGCTTTGGCTGTGTTCACCCAGTGATTCCAAGAACTCAATGTCTTTGCTGTGATGATGAAGAGAAGACTAACTAACTCCTCATGTTTTTCCTAATGCAGATGACTAGGATCTTGGGTTTGTGCCACAAGCTGCATTTTAAGAAGACGAGGGATTCTGGGATGTTCTAGAGAAAAATATGGAGACAGTTATCTCCTATCTTCAGAAAGCAACTACTCTGCAGATGAGGTTCACTGTCTGGACACATCGGGCATGTGAAGCAGCTTTTGGGAGGTGAGCATAAATAAGCTTGAGGTCTTTCAGAGAGTGGTTCATTCTCTGAATTGACCATGGCTCATTTTATTTATTTATTTATTTATATATATTATTTTTTTTCAGGGAAAATACACTTCTCATGATTATGGAGATCAGGTAGAAAAAGTTCCAAGACTATGCTTCAGACTTGAATTGCTCATGGATCTAGAAAGCAGATAATGTGCTTTTTCGTCATGCAAAGACCTTCCTATATCTGCCTGTGAAAACCAAAAAAGCTGAAAAGTAAAAGCTGCCTACTTCAGTCACAGGTGGAAACCTGTACCAGTGGAAACGCTGATGGATACATTTCCTTTGTTACTTTCATGGGCAGGAAAGTAAGCCTTTCTTGACATCAGTCTTACACTTCCTAAAGCAGTTAGAAAAAAAGCAAGCAAATAAGTTTTAACGCCGTTCCAGAACAGAATTAAGTTCCTTTAGCTACTCTGCTTTTAGAGACAAATGTAGTTGGTGACTTAGAGAAAGCAGAACAGTACACATTTGATTAACATATTCATGGCTAACTGAGCAACTAACTAAACACCATGAGAAATGAGTGGCACAAGAAATATGTGAGTTTGTAATTTATTTTTTTTTCCTCCTAATTGCTTTTTTTGTGCCTGAACTTCCAAGCACACAACTTATAACAGAAAGAATCAGGGAGGTACCATTTCAAAATGAATGAAAAGTTACTTGCACAGCACTCCAGTTATTAGATAGGTTTGACATCAAGAAGTGGATGAACTTGTGAGGAAAAAAGCCACTAACTGATTTCTCTCACTCCTATAGAAAACAGATGAAAATAGAAGTTTGTGGGGTTTTGTTGGTTGTTTTTTTTTTTTTTAAATTTCTTTTTTTTTTTTTTGTTCCTTACATTGTGGTGAAGTGGGAAGGAAAGCAAGGAAGTACATAACTGCATATATATTCCCTATATCATTTAAATTAAACTGTCAAAATATCACAAAGGTTTTGAAGAGATAAGTTGTAACTTTCATTGAAATGTCTTATAATTCCCACACAGACCCCACCATTCTAAATGAATAGACTCACAGTGGTTTTTATGAACACCCCTCCACTTCAGCTATTACCATTGTTAAAGAAAGAAGAAACAACCTTGACTAAAGAAAGAAAAATGTTAAAAAGACCCCAAAAGTAGTTTGCTGAGAGAAATGGTTTAAATTCATCAGAGAATGGTATTGAAATGTCATCTTCCTCTATAATTAGCAAAAATTAAACTTTTCTATGAAAAAATGATGTAATTTATGTTATTTGAAAATACATACTTGAAAAAAGCTTGGCATAAACATGTAAAATATTTGCAATACACACTAGGTATTAGGGATATGTTTATCAAGTTAAGGCTCAGTATTTTTAAAATTCTATGTTTCTAAAAAAAAATATAAAATGAAAAAATCCATAAACAACAATAGTCTCTGCCTTGGCTTTCTTATATCTGGAAGAGCTTCACAAGTTGCTAAAGCATGTCATGGCCACCCTGCAAATCCTCTGGCCTAAGCAGAGCTGGAAAAATTCAAAAAGACTTTCTGCACTTGCAGAGTTGAGTGATGTGTCACTGCTGAAACAATCTGTGAAGGATTGTATGCTGCCTACACAGGCATTGTATCATGGACAGAAAAAGCAGGATAGCCCTTGCAAAACAAAGGAGCACAACATGATTACTTTCTAGCAGAATAAATCAACTCACTGCTCATCTGTCTTGTTAAATTTTCGACCTCATCTCATCTCATTTCTCTGCTTCAATTTCCTTCATGACATTTTAGCCTTCTGTTCCTCTGGCTTTCCCTTCTGTTCATGTGTTTCATTTTGAGACAAGAGTCTCTTATTGACCCCTTTACGAAATACCTATGCCAAAGGTATTCCAGAGAATACATCTGAGGAGAAGGGTGCCAGATTTAAAATGTTTGCTATCACTGAAATTGAAGATGATTTACAAAACTCAGAGGAATGACAGAATTCTGGGATAACAGTCAGTTTTCATGACAAATTTCTTTTCCAAGAAATCATCATAATGAAGGGTCAAAGTTATTTGAATGTATATTTATATGTTAAATATTTACCTGGGATACATTTAATTGTACATACATCTGTGATATAGATCCCTCTCATATCTTCAGGATGTAACTTATTTTATAGCAACAATTACTTTTTCCCAGTACCTACATCTTTACATGTTTTCTCAACAAATGACATTTGCCTTGCATTCTTCTTATGTAAGAGGATACAAACAATTATGGATACCCAACTACTATTTCAGGCACTGAAGTCTCAACAAGGAATCTGATTCTGATGGACTCTCCCTTAAGTCTCACTGCAGGGCATGCTGATGTGAGATTAATAGAGACAAGATTTCACTGTCAGAGGTAACAGTGAGACAACTGAAGAGCCAGGGGCACATTCAGAGTCTGTTTGAGACCTAGATAATTCAAATCTGAGTCTTACTGTAATTTGCTCTATATGCACTGAATCATAAGAACGATGTTCTTGCTTACATAAAACAAAGAAACATAAAGCTGTCCAAGAGGGCAAAACCAACTTCAGCAATGTTACAAAAACAAGGGTTAGGTAATGATCTGACAGATTTGGAGCAGAAAATGTAAAGTGGTCAAAACAACTCTCAGGTCAGTTAAGACCTGAAAACAACTCTCAAGTCAGTTAATAACCTGGAGAGAGCTTAGAAAGCTGTAATACATGTTTGTTGCAGTATCATATAGTTCATACAATGAAGGAAGCTAATCTTCTAGTATATTATTTCCCTTTAAAAAGGCACAGTAGAAAAAAGTTTGTTTTCAGAGTGGCAGCTGATTTGGCAGGTTCGGCTCCAATGATCCCCTGTCTCTAGATGAAAGAAGTACCTCCGCTGTGGGGTGGGGAGTGCATGATCCACCACCTCCAGGCCTGCTGTCATGCAGCCTCATTGAAAATCATTGTCAGTACTGCCTTTTCATAATCTACAGTTCTCCATGCTGTGAAAAATGTAAAGAACTTTTGGTTCTCCTTATTCAGTCCTCTCAAAGCTTTACTTTAATGAGTGCAAAACCAGAACGCTCCTCACTGTGCTACAGACCCTCTTCATCAACCTTAGGGTAATGAAATATAATGTAATTCCCTGGCTGTAGATTGCTTGCAGAGCACCCCCTGAAGCTTCTGAATGTTTGATGACCAGGGGAGTCAAGTCCTCTCCTCCCTCCCATTTATTTTTGGTATGACAGGTACTATCCTACAGCATGAAACAGATTCTTATAATACTCTATTCAGGAAAATATTGATTTCTTTTATTCGCTTAGGACTGTCCTTATAGAGTAACATTTGATTTTTAAGACGTATGAAGAAAAGGAAGGAACCAAACAAGCACCCAAAGGACAAAACTGAAGCTCCAGTCCTAATGGGGTATCACAATAATTCTATTGTGTATAAAAAAATTACCAGAATGACCTCCCATTCCCACACTTCCTTGGAAAAAGAGGCAATGTGGTAGTTGCTGCTCTCTTAAGTGAAACTAAACTACTGTCAGGCTGATGAAGGGACTAGAAGTCCAGCTAGCTAGAAGTGTTCATACTACCAAGTCCCAGCGTCTGTTATACCAGACAGTATGTCTTTGAATAGTACCGGTACTTATGGCAGGAACTCCATTCCCATCTTTCAGTTACCAGTTTAGAGAGGATAAATGCCATCTCTTCTACAACCCCTACCTCCTGAACTTATAAAACATTTCATATGGTTAATGTTGCCATGGAAACTGATACTTTGTTCCTATGCCATGAGCCAGTACCATAGAAATCAGGGAATAGAGGAAAAGAAAAACCCCTAAACGCTAGACCTTGATTGCTTTGAGGAAAATCCATACTAAATTTGCTTGCTGCAGCAGCTTTGCAGCAGAAACAGAGCACAGAAGTAAGCAAAGCATCCTTTCATAACAGAGATGCAGGACTTGATTCTAAAATCTGCTAAGCATCCATAATTCCCATTGATACCAGTGTAAATAAAATGTTGGAAAACAAGTATGATTTGAAGGGAGCTCAGCAGTTCTCAGGATTAAACTGATTTACTGATAAACATAAATTACTGTATAAAAATTCAGGCCCTCTTAAAGAATGAGTGGGCATTCTCCCAAAGCTGTAGGGAGAAACCCTGATGTTTGCAATTCATATCTCCCTGTTTTTATATTTCTGTCTTTAACCAGAAATACAGTGGGTTTATCAGAGAGAAGACTATTTCAAAAGAACGTTAGAGGTAACACAATGTGCTGAAAAGTAGTATAATTGAAGGGAAGGGATAGCTTGTATCCATATATACGGATTTCCTTATTCACTTTATGAGACATGCCACAAATAACTTATCAATAACCAGTTAATTTATAACTACCCAAGCAGCGGCCCTATTAACTCCTCAATCAAAGGAGTCCTGCCACTCAGAAATGCTCTTATCTGCTAAAATTGGAGATCAATGCCAAAAGTTATCGGTTTTGATCCAAGGGAACTGAAATTCTACTTATAAAAGCAGTATTTGACTTCAGCATTGATCATGTTTTCTCTTGGTGCCAAGCCAGCCTTCAAGTATCAGTGCTCAGATTACCATGACTTCTTTCCTGAGCTTGCCAGTTTTACTTCAGTACTTTACCCTTTCCATACTAAGAATCTGACAAATCCTGAGATGCTGGCTGTGGACAAATAACACTATCTGGCAACTGTTTCAAGGCAAACAACTTCACCCATCTTTTTCAAGATATTCTTTATAGAGCTGGAAGCAGAACGTCTCTGGCACTGAGGGCACTTGCAGAAAAATGAACAAACCTGTGTGCAGCTAAATGTCTTTGCAGCTCTTTGGAGCTTGGATAGTGCACACCTCAGTTAAAATTTGTTGAATTAGTTTAAAAATATTTACATCTGGAAAACTAATTGCCACCTTATCTCTCCTGAGAATTTCCTGAATTTGAAAAGGCTGTAACCACTCCTGGACTTCTCTCTCAAACAGCTGTATTTTAGCCTGCTGAGCCATTCGTGTTAGGAGGGAATGACTGGCACTACAACGATAGCAAAGGGAGCTGAAGCATCGGCTGTCAGGTGCCTTGAAATCTATGGACACTTCTTCAGACAAGTTTTGCAGAATATGAGAGATGTAACATTTGTTTCTTTAGAAGTGACTTCCAAATGCAAACCCACAGCTCTTGTTTGCCTTTAAAATGTATTAAAATGATACAGAGTATACAGCGGGGGTAAAACTGATGAATTATAAACTAGTCAAAGTACATAGGCTGAAGGGAAGTTATTACCAGAAATACTACAATTAAGTACAGTTATAATTGTATAATATACACTATATATGATAGTTAGTATGTATAATTCATTTGTATAATGTAATTACACAGTACACAGTTATTAATCATATAATTCATTATAGCTGTATTTATTACTTATTATTATAATAGCCAGATATCAATCCTCTTCAACCACTAGCACTAATTTTCCACCTGAAATTAAAAAAAAGTAGGCAGTTTATACCTAAAAAAAGTAAGCAGCTGCCTTGTCCCTCAACTTTCACATCCACAGGTAGAAGGAATGCTGCCCAAATGGGAAGCAGATATATGCTTAGGATACTAGACATTCAATCAACATTATTGAAGAGGTTCACCCAAAATGCTGAAAGCCAATGTGTCCAAATCTAAGTCTGCAGATTATGCACACCATATTTTGCTATCAGCTCTGCTGTTTAATCACGCCCAAGTGTTTTTTAGTGCTTCTGGCCTCTATTCCCACTCTGGATGACAAAAATAGTGATACTGAACACTCTTAAAAAGCAATTTTAGGTCTGTGATAAAAGAAATGCAACGTGACACTACTATTATTGTTTTCCATTTAAACAGAAAGGGTGGAAACACAGGCTGTAAAGGGTAAGTCATACACAAGTCAAACGGGCCCATGCTTTGATACAAAAGCACCTTGGCTGAAGCGGTAGCCACATTGATGTTTCTGGCATTTTCTCTTCCTCTGTGCTCCTAATAAGTGCTAATGGTTCTCAGGTTTTACTGTTTAAAGAAAACAGCTCAGCACACCTTGAGGAAACAGTACTTCTGTTTTATATCTGTATCTTTAAACAGAGAATGTATTAATTATATCTGAAAGAATTATAAATCACTTGTTAAAAGACAAGATACTTGTAGAGACGGTAACTGCTCTGTTGAGATGAAAAACAATTTACTTCGGAGGAATTAGGCTTACCCTCTGCTTTAAAGAACAGACTTTTTCAACAGACTTCATGTGACCAGTTCTCAAAGTTGGCATCAGGTACTTAAAATAAAGACACAACTCTGATGTGACATACTGCATACCACTCCAAATTTGCACAGTGGTTGATGCTCTGAAGCATTTGTCAGAGATTTCATGTATGTGCAAGTAGTTTTGCTTGCTCTGGGTGCTGTTAGGCAGTAATACCTGTCCTAAGTTCTTTAGCATTCACAGTAGCTAAAATTTAGTCTATGTAACTGAATAAGCTTATAAAGTAACTTCAACTTTGTGGCCATTTTATCTTGCTTAGATAGCAGTTGTCACCTTAAATTCTTGACAGTGTCATGATTTAATTATGAAAGAGTGAAGCCACACATCTTTGCTTCATTTCCTTCTCTTTTTTTTTTTTTTTACTCCATGAGAATGACATATTAAATACATGTTCTGAAATCCTTCTTCCTCAACACTTATTAATCAACTGGAGCACCCTGCAATACTTTGGTTATGAATTAAATTTGATATAATGCAATTTGTACTAAATTGCAACTAATCTTTAGGCAGCCACCTGGGGCACAAGTGAAAGCAATCCAATATTCTCCCTCCACCTCCTGATGACCTCAATACAGGGGTTTTATGCAAAACCTTGTGTAACAGCTGGATGAGAATGGCTGTTGCTAACATGATATTTATAGCCATGCTTATAAATACTCATACTTTAAACATATTTATGTATATATAGATACATACCTTCATGCCCATAGCTGCTAATACATATTTTTTAAAATGGAAGAAAATGACACAATCTAAAATAACATTCACTCATGTTACCCCTACCGATGACTTTTCAAAAACACGTACCTTTCTACAGTACATTTCCTCTGAACTGGGAAAGGCCAGAGAGATTATGATTTTAAGAAATCCAGCAGAGATCTGAAATGCCACTTTCCTTGAGTTGCACAGAGATATTTAATATAACTAAAATAACTTCAGTGCTAGAAATGGTGTCGCATGAGAGAAAGGAGTTAAACACTGGAAATGCACCTAGCTGAATGAATTAATGTGTGCTCAGCACCATTCCTGTATTGCTAGACTTCATCTAGCATTTGATAAATATAGTTTTTAAGCCAACTCAGTAGGCACTCTTTAGAGTGTTTATAACCTCTGATACTGCACTGATAGCCAGCAATGACACATTGTTACAGGGAGAAATAATTTTCCTTCTTTTTCATTAAAAAAATATCAAATGAATTGAAATTACCAGAGTGAAATTAATCTGAGTTATGGTAATGATACAGTGTAGGGTTTGAGAAATCCAATTTCCAATTTAACATTTTTTTTGGAAACAAATTCCATATGACTAAATAAATAATATAAATCCTGACTGGAGAATAATATGAAAGTTCCAGTCTGCAAAATACATTTTGTTTCTGAAAAATTCTTTATTTGGTCATAACCATTTTTCAAATCATTCTTACAAGAAAGATAAAGTATTTTATTATGCATTTTTTCCTAACAAACTGATGAAGATATTGCTTTGTTTCAGTATTTTTGCCTCTTCATCCTCTAGAGAGAAGGTAAATTATGCCATATTGAGACTGAGGTGTTAAGTAATTTTCAATAGGTGAAAAAAGAGGCAAACCCTGAAGTCCAAACAAAAACTGTAGTATAGCAGATATGATATATTCTACTGATCAACAAAGGAGAGAACAGGTAAAATTCCATAGGGATTTAAAGCACTGTAACAAACTGGGCTAATGGTATGAAGAAAGACTAACCATATTTCCTCTCTTTGCATTTTTGTAGATAACATGTAGTGCTGAAAAAGAACCAAAGGAACCGTTTGTTGCTTTACTGATGAAAATACAGTTAATTTCTGGTTTTGGCCAAGATCAATATATGGTATATCTTGCAGCACTGAAGTGTGTGCATGCACTGTCCAACCATGATGACTCAAGGAGTGCTTTTGCCTGTACTCCTGCACCTCTGTCGACTGCTTGCCAGACTCCTGCTGGCAGGAGGCTCTTCCCAAATGATCAGCACTGACCCTCATGGTTCAATGGAAATCAATCCTTGGATGCTATATCCTTTAAATTCACAGGGTTGTACAGCTGAGGAAGTTGGGGCTGTTCAGCCTGGAGAAGAGAATGCTGTGTGGAGACCTCATAGCAGCCTTCCAGTATCTGAAGGGGGCCTATAGGGATGGTGGAGAGAGACTCTTCATTAGAGACTGTAGTGATAGGACAAGCAGTTAAGGGGTTAAAACTTAAACAGGCGAAGTTTAGGTTGGATATAAGAAGGAAATTCTTTACTGTAAGGGTGGTGAGGCACTGGAATAGGTTGCCCAGGGAGGTTGTGAATGCTCCATCCCTGGCAGTGTTCAAGACCAGGTTGGATGAGGCCTTGGGTGATATGAATCGGTGTAAGGTGTCCCTGCCCATGGCAGGGGGGTTGGAACTAGATGATCTTAAGGTCCTTTTCAACCCTAATTATTCTATGATTCTATGATCCCTTCAGGGAGAGCACTCAGTTTTCGTCATCTAAACGGATGCTGTTTTTGCCTTTGGTCCTTGAAGGTGAATCATCCAAGCTACTGTTCTATAGTGCTGAACTTAGATTAGTCAACTCATTCGCCATTTCTCTTCTGTCATTTTTAATTTATCAGTTAGATAGCAATTATTGTATGTGCTCAAGTGGAAGTTTGTGAGTTAAGCTTGAGGATTTCCAAGGCCAAAAGTAAACATAATGCTGTTCTGCTAAATCACACAGGGAGGCCAAATGCAACTGCAGACTCATTATCTGACATAAGTTAAAGTTTTGTGTTGATTTCTTGAGCTAATTCAATAAGTTTCTTTAGAGATCATCTAAACAAAATGTCAACAACAAAACTGAGAGCAAAAAGAAACTATCATGCACAGGCAGTTGTGAGTGCTCTCACTTTTAAGTAATCTTTAACTTATCTTTCTTCAACTTACAAAATTTACACAAGTGCATACTGAACTTTCTGATCATTTATTACACTAAGGAATAAAAAAGAAGGTCTGTCAAGCTTGTGTGCCTCTATGTGTATATGTATAAATAAAATAAAAGATTCAGCTGGCAATCTGGATGTGGATTGTTGGTGGTCAGAGCCTCGGCCATGAAGGTGAAAAGGTATGCCTCTGCGTTCAAACCTGCAGCTTCCATCAACAATGTCCAACTGGCTAACCGAAGAATAAGGTAGCTAGCAGGGCAGCTGTCAGACTTCGTTAGCAGCCAGAGAGACAGCACAAAGCAAGGGGCAGCTCCTGAAGACAGGTGGTCTAGAGAAAAGCAGGAGGAAAAATAAGTGCATATATCACTTCTTTACCTGCCCTTTCTGGCACTCATAACATGCCAATTCCTTTTGTTCAGTTTCACTCAGGCAAACATCATGGGGTGCCTAAGTAACATATGTTTTTCTTAACAGCAATACTGTAAGAAAAAAATCCTCAGAAGATGATTTCATATATTCCAGAAAATATAATAAAATAGTTTGGACTGAAAGAGACCTTAAAGATAGTGATGTGTTATTTACACTGCAAATGCCATAGATGAAAGAAGTATTTGCCTATACATACCCATACTTATAGTAAGCAAAAAAAGCATGACGTCAATTTAAAAAAGGCCAGAATTTCATTTTTCTCTAGTTTTAGCCAGCTGACTCCTTAAAATGTTACAAAGAAAATAAGTGCTACTTTTCTGTTATTTTTATTACTCTTGTTTTGGTTTTTTTTTTGGTGTTTTGCGTTTTTGTTTGTTTGTTTGTTTATTTTTAAGATACTGTCATGATTAAAGATTTCATAAGATCCAAGGGAAGCTCTGGCAATAAATTCTGAAAGGCCTTCAATGGTCCAGTAAGTATGACAATCCTTTGGCTTATGTGGAAATAAATGACTCAGTCTCTTCCATAACTGAAGATCACCCTTGACCTAAGCTAGATCTTTCAGTCTGTCTAAAGAGCAATTATATATATTTGAAAGAGACACATGCACCAATGAAATCATGAATGGTTATAGGATGAACACATGATAGGGATACCTGCCTGCACAGGCATGAGAAACAGTATCCTACAGGATGCCAGGACTAATGTGGGTGATTTATTTTTTCTTTTTGTAAGAAAAATGGCAATGGCAAATAGCAATACAAATGATCTGCATAAGCAGGGTTTTTTCAGACTCTGATCACTGAGACAGAAAAAGTTTCAGTTCCAGCTGGTTGATGTGCACTTTGATTGCTGAGCCTTGAACTCCAGGGAAATAAGGAAAGGAGAATGGAAGAAGAATTTGAGTGGCCTTTCTTCTGCTGAAATGGCAGAGCCCATGAACCTAGCCAGTGACATTAATGAAAAGCTGAGGCATTGCACAAGCCTGATCAATCACAGAAAACAGAAGAGTCACATTTAAATCCAATTCCAGGGGCTCAGCTTTTACATTCCCCCAAAGTCTTTAATTGCTAACACACTTATTCCTTCATTTGCAGTAAATGGTCCGTTGTGAAAATCCCTGTACCCATCAGCTGGCCTCTGGATGTGATCTCAGCCTATCAAAATGGTACTGAGTTGAGTTCTTCATAAATCTTAGTGGCCCAGACTAATACCATAGCTTTTATTTTCACCCACCCTATCTTACAAATGTTATTTAACTTGGTTTACAAATGCTATTTAAGCTTTGGACGTGGCAGGGAACAGAAGGAATGCTTGCCTAATGTTCTTTGGCAGATGAAAACAGCTGGAGACAGCACAGACTGGATGTGGGAAAAGGTAGAGACTTGTTTCTTAAAAGTAGCTGCCTTTGAGCACAAGAAGGAAATAAGCTATGCCATGGTAAGTTAAAGGAGGACAAGCGGGATAACTTACTCCATTTCCTTTGACAGAGTCTAAACTGGAGGTGAAGAGCAGGAAAAAAATGTCACCAATTCACACAGTGCCTTTATCTGATCCTGGAACAGAACAACTATCTGCTATCTAAGAAGTTACTGTATGCACATCAACACAAAGGTGGTTCTTAAGAAATGTTGATGCTAACAGAACTGAAGTGGGATGCCCATCAGGAAAGTTGAGTTGGCTCTGCTGGAACATAAAGTTCAGATCTGACATTGCAGAAGAATGTGGTAGAACTGCTACAGGATGCAGAGCAAAGAGAACAGTTTTCATAAATGCCTGTTCAAATGCAAAATTAATTTTCACCTTGGCATGTTTGTATTGCCTCTTGTTTGTTTTCTGCAGACTTATGTTCTCAAACCATTTTAGCATGAACAAACACGAGTGAACTGTAAGTTTCATTGCTCACACAGTTGAAATACGTATTTGATTTTACGAGTTGCTATTTATTCCTTGTTTGATGTTGTTAAAATAATGTAATTGGTGTGGGGCAGTGATGGGGGTAAAAGAGTGATGTGACTTTGGTAGCTTTGGCTAAAATAACACTAAAACTATCTATGCATAAAGAGACTGTGCCCCAGAAATATACAAAGGGATTGGAAGGGTAGAGATGAGAATACAGTAACTTACTTGTGGGCAGTTAAGAAACTAATAGAAAGATAAAACTGTAATTTAGTTGTTATCAAATTATTATAGAGAAAAAAACCTGCCATTTTAATTTAGTAAAGGAAAAAGGAGAGTCTACATCAGTAAGTTCTGTTTTCTGAAATGTCACTTTTCCTGCTTCTTTTTTGATTTCTGGTTAGCAGCATCATCTAAAGATATACAAGGCCAAAATTTCAAGTACTGGTATATCAGTTCTTGCTGCATTATTTTTATTTATTGACTTGCTATGTCTGCCTTCAAAGACACCTTTCTCTGTGAGTAAAAAGGCCAGGTGTAAGTAATCCCAAACTACTGGATCTGGAAATGAAAAGTATTCCCAAACTGCTCCTGCATCTTTAAAAACATTACAAATCTTGGACATAATTTGGCAAACTTGTTTACTCACTCAAATACAGAAAAATCTGCAATGCTGCTCTGGAGCTTGTGTGCACTGTCACAGATCAGGATATAAACAACAGAGCTTGCGTTATAGCAATTCACTCTCAGTGTTAAGATATATGAGAAAAAGAAGAAATAAGGAACTGATATAACTCATGTGATCTGACTATTAGTTTTGCAATCCTGAACTACACATTCTGCATGCATTTGCAGTTCCACAAAGCACAATCTAGCTCAGCTCAACCATTTAGATAAATCCTATTGGAAGTGTATAAACCAGCTCAGCTTTCTTACGAGGGGTATATATGTATTCAGAACAAGATTAGCTGCTTCTGCAGTTATTGAAAAAAACTCAGACCCCTCCCTTCAGCAAACACAAGCACCAAGACACACATAAGTATATCAGAGCTTGTGAGAAGAATATTTTCTGAGAAAAATGAGGATATATTACATGAAAGCTGAAAGAACCATTAAAACCTGACATTTCTGGAATCAGAGCCACTAACAGGAGCAACATTAGAAAGAGATGACTGAAAAAAGGGCAATTTAAATCTCTTCAGGGGTAAGCAGTCCCAGAGCTCTATACGACGTTATCATTACTGTGCAAAGTGTACTGTGCAATTTTCATATTTGATCTTTTTTATAATCATAAAGCCATGGTTCTTAGCTTTCACCTCTGTCATTCACAACAGCATGATAAACGTGCAACAGGAAAATGTTGTGCAAGGAGATCTAATCACCAAGACCCTTTTTACACTGTTGAATGATGGGTGGAAGACATACAGTAGCACACACCTCTGCTTCGCTGTGGCCTTGAGGAAAAACAGAAGCCTTTCCTGCACTCCCTAGCCCTTGTCAAAAAGCCAAGCCAAGTGACAACCCCAGAAAGCCAATCTAATTCAAAAAGGCTAGACTTTGACATCCCTGATTAACAATGCATCCATTTGGAGGAGACTCAACAGCTAGATGACTGCAGCGATCCTTTCAGCGAAACAAACAGTTCATTTACAAATTACACTTCATTAGCTGGAGAAGATTAATGTAATTGCAGATGGCAAAATGTAACTAAAGCTGCATAATTTTGGTGGAAGTACCAGTAAAACTTAATTTTCCCTAAAATTACAAGTTTAGAGATGAATGCCTCTCTCCTCCCCTCAAGCTGTAAGACAGAAGTAAATTATTATAGTCTAAAGTCTGAAGGCAAGTTTGATGGGGCTGGGAGGCAAAACAAAGATGTTCCAGTAGCAAATGTATTTAGCTGTATAAACAATATTTTTAAATGCACCCATCATTTTCCTAGGCTTATGCATGTGTTTCAACATTACTGCTAATATTGATGTCTCCTGACATCAGAGTAAATCTATAAAGATTCAGTAGGGAGAATTTAAGGATGAAGACATGCTCCTGCATAGAGATTACCAGACATTTTTTTAAATCAAATATGCTCCTGGAAGAGAGGCTATTGAAGGAAACATGTAATTTCAGATAAAAAAGTTTAAGAAATGATTTCTCAAGTACAGGATGCATTTAGAAGGCAAGAAGTCCAACAGATATGGAGAAAGTTATTAGTACGTTTTGGGAGCTTTACCTTATAAATTCCTGTCTAGCAGCTGTTCATTAATAAAGAGTGGGCCAGTTTCAATAAGGGACAAAAGGCTTTCACACAAAACCATGCCACTTAGCTGGTTTGTGAAGTATCATAAGAAGGGCTTTGAAATGGGGCCTTTCCATGAAAGGCTATTCCAGATAATTTCCTTTATATTTTTAGTATGAAGCTTGAACAACTAGTTTCATCCCAATTTCAAGAAGGATCTTTTTTCCTCCTGCACCTTTCTCTGCTATCCTTCTAAATGGAAATGCTCATCAAAAGGTTTTCACTGCATGTGTGTAACTGTCTTTTAGCTTCAGAATTACAAAGGCTTTTAAAAATCTCCATAGCAAGTCATCTTTTCTGTACTTCCTGCACAAGATCACTGACATCAAAATCATCATATTGACCCTGCTGGGTCAGCTTACTTGAGGAAAAGCAAAAGCATGCAGAAACTAGGGGCTGAGAACCATTGATGACAAATGACACCTTAATAACTGATTACATGATAAATTATTAATAATGCATCTCCATCTCTGAAGACATAATAATGTAAAGCAGTAGTGATATATCAACAACATAAGAATTATTTTCTTCTCTGGCCAGATCTTTCAGCAAATTTTTTGTTGTTCCTTTTTAATCAAACTATTTGAAAATTCTCTTCCAATAAGTTGGTACAAATCTTCCATATCAAGCAGGCAAAACCCAACACAGCAGCCAAAGAGCACTAAATGTAGAGTGCCTAACTGTAATTGCTGTGTGATATTATGTCAATTCATGTTGACATTTCTGTTGGTCAAGTGGTAACCTCAGAGGTCCTGAAGTGAGCTAACAGTGTAATGCATACTTTTTGTGCATATCTCATTCGCATTTAACAATACTGTCACAGAAAAAGAGGAAAGCAGAACAGACAGATGCTTAGCATCTAGACAAAAAGAAACCCAAAATCAAAAGTAATTAATAATGTAAATAGTGATAGTTAAGTTCTAAGTCAGCCCCTAAACCAGCACAATGGAAAAAAAAAATCTGGAATATTTGTATATTGCTCAAAATCTGAATGGGATCCTGTGGAAAAATGTAACATGAAGTGCTCAGGCATCTAGCCTGTAAAAGATGAAGACAATTTGTACGTCAAGGGAAGGAAAGGCAAACACAGTGTCCAGCAGGAAGGGTACATGTGGGAAATAATGGGTCAATATAAACAAACTAACAGGTCTGATATACCTTTAACTATTCAGGTTATTATAATCTCTTTCTATTCCTCCTCAGAAATCATCCCAGGGCTTTACTCATTCTGTGTTCTGAGTAATTTGCACTGAACATAAAAATCATTTAGTTATTTATGCTGCTATTAAATTCCTCTCATAGCAAGAAACTATCATCCAAAGCTTATTCTGGCATCATGAAATATTTGGGTTCAAATATCTGCTGTTCAGATTAATTTGCTGTTGGCATTTGAGAAATCGAGAGATATTTGGGTTCAGGAATGAGAGAATAGATATATTTTAAGGAGATAAATTTTACCAATATCCTTAGACATATTCAGTGTAATCTTCTGACATTACAGGTATAGCTAAAATCTGAACCAAAACTAAATAAAAAAAAAAATTCACAAAGTTCTGACAACAGATAAAGAAGACATCAATGCAGATGCAGTAGGAGCTACAGTAATGGTAACACACAGAAAGTGTAGTCTGGAGTTCCCAATGCTTTCCATTTAAGGGCTTTTAATACCAGTCAGCCTAAATAAACAACATAGCATATGAAAATCTTACTCATTCCAGGTCAAGTAGAGGAGCATACCTTGACTGCTTGTCCAAAACTGCAAAATGCAGCTGAAGAAGAACCTCTTCATGAAATTCTGGAAACATTGAAGTAAGACACCCTCAAAGAGGGCTGAACATTATCTACCTGCTAACTCAGGTCACAATCTTAAGTATAACATCTATATTACTATTCAGCTACTTAAATGATTACTGAATACTATACATAAGATACGAAACTTCATATTCCTTCCTTTTCTCACACACACACTGTTCACCTTGTATAATAAGTGTGTGTTATTCATGTGGACTTGACTGGGAATAGCATAGCTGCAATGTGGCATAATTCAAAGTTGCACGTTTCACCACAATTTGATTTACTTACTCAAACAAGATTTACATTCTTTTCAAATGCCCATTAACAGATGGTGCAAATCTTAAAACCAAAAACAAAACCCCAAACACTTTAAAGGTTACAACCCTTGGGAAATACTGTTTACCCATGCAGAACTCTATCTATGCAGAACCTTTAAAACTGACAAAACATCAAAGGTAAAAGCGAGGACACATTAGCTCTGGTTCACTCACTTAACCTACTGTGGCAAAAGATTATCTGTCAGTAGCTGATGTGGACACATACCATTCACTCAGGAAGGTAACCTTTTCCTCCTGTATGTGGGACGGAATTTCTATTTCCTAATAGCAGCAAGTGATCATGACTTTTTATTCCTAGAACTATTGCCATGCCCAATGTGATAAATCACTCAGCTTCTTATATTACAATCGATTCAACGATTACATTTGCTTGCAAGTGTCATATTTCATAGTTGGAATGCTGTAGAACTGATGTTTTTCCTGAAGAATAGTCCTTAATACTTTGTAAAGGGCTTGACTTTCAGAGTTTTTGTTGATGTTACTGAAAACATTGTGATGAAGAGGTATCCAATGATACTGGAAAAATCATTCATGGAAGCCAAAAATTGAAGCTAATGGAGGTTAAAGAATGTAAAGCACAAAGCTTGCATCTTCTATACTCACTGAGTTTTGCAGACTATAATAAAAGAAAATGTTATTTTGCATCTGCATAGGATTTCTCTGTCAGAGGTGTTTCATTTTTAACTAAAATGAAAGTCTACAGAAAGGAGGGGAAATCCACTGCTAAGATTAATATCTTTATATCTATTGGTTTCTTTTGTAAAGGCAGATCTTCAAATCGTGTATTATTTATAGTGCTCTAGGATGATCTTCTGGTAATAAGGAACAAGCCAGAGAAACACAGCACAAAGAAACTCTGTAGGAGAGGAAAAAGTTACACTTCCTTTCTTCCAAAGCATGAAGTTTGTTGAGTTCACTGAAGTTTGTTCAAATGATGACATATCAAGGCATCATTTTGATCCCTTACTGCAAAAAAATGTCCGTTCTGTGGCTGTGGCACCAGTGGCAGTGTACTTGAGCTAGCTAAGAATGAGGTGGGCTGCAGTTACAAAAGCTGCTTCACATTCCCATCTGGTCTTGCCACCCCTAACTCTGGTCCCGTAAGGTATGCTGGTTTCAGCAGTACTTTTCTGTGCATATTTATGATAGGAAAATGTGCAATGCTTGTCAGGATTTGGCAGTCAAAATCTGATGGTGCAGACTCTGTAACAAAGAATTAGACAAACGTCCAGTTTGATTCAGCTGGAAAAGTCTTTAATTTTCTTTCTGTATTTATTTTTTTTTTCTCTCCCCTCCCTTTTACCACCATAGTATGAAAATTTCTAATCTACAATAAATGGTGAAAAGGAAGGGCTGCTCTTTTCTACTCCTGATAACAGTCCTGAACAGTAGAAAGTAAAGGACTTTCACTGCAGCACCCCAAATTTTTTACTTGTTATATACTTAGTGGTGACATCTGAAGAAAAAGAGTCCCATGTCTAGGTTGTAAGATCAGGAGCACAGAAATGGATCTATTTCCTAGATATGTTATAGACATTATGATCTTGGATAAATTATTTGAGCTATTCATGCTTCCATTTTCATCTCCTGTGTTAGAATGTTCTATGTATGTCACGTGAATAGAGGACAGATTTTTTAACTCCGTAACTGACAGGTCTAGAGAAGGTTTTTAACAAAGTGGATTATTATGAATTTGTTCTCAATAGTGTGGTATGACGCAGTAGAAAGTGCACTGACTACTGTACAGATCATTATTTTAGTATCCCAGCTCACTGTCCCAGATGGAAAATGGATTGATTAAAGGAATTTATGTTACTTCTCCACTGGAAAAACCCACAGTGAACAGATGGTCTTCTTAGAGAGGGTAATCTATCCACACAGGTGTTTGCAGCACAGTGCCAGCAGCTAACATATATTTCTCCAGATCCCAAGCTTGTAAAGCAGTGCTGGTTCAACTTTGTCATGCAGGCATCCTCCATTTTCAGTCAGAGTGATGAGGGGACCAAAGCACTACACAACACCTGAGACCAGCAGGGACCTTGGGAGGTCCTAAGCCCAGCTTCCTGTCCAGAGCAGGTTCAGCCACGGGATCAGACCTGGTTGCTCAGGATTTTATCCTGTGTGGTCTGGAAATCCTCCAAGGAAGGTAACATCTCCCTGTACCCTGACCTTGCACCCTGGCTGTCCTTGCAACAATTTTCCTTAGAAAAAAATTCTTCCTAAATCCAGCCTGAACCTCTCCTGTTTCAGCCAATGTCTCTTGCTTTCCCAGCAGACACCACTGTGAAAAGCCTGTCCCTGTTCCTGTGATCCACTTCTGTAGGTACCAGGATGCAGTTATGTGCTATGAGGCTGCCCCTGTGCCTACTAAACCAAACCCAGCTCCACAGCCACTTCTCACAGGACATATTCTTCAGCCCTGCTGTTCCAGCGGCCTCCCCTGAGCCCTTCCTTCTCCTGCCTCTGGCCCAACCAGGATGGATCATCCTTGGCCATACCCTGCTGAAAACTCACCATCACATCCTTCTTCCTCTTATGCTAAGAAATGTGCCCCTTGAGGACTTGCTCCATGACTTTTACAGGGGCTGTATTGGGGCTGTAGTGAGGCTGTGCTGTTCCCTTAGTCCTTGGCACCCCTGCCAGCTCTCAGAAGACTAACATGTTTAAATGACACATCTAATGCATTTGGGGAATAAAAGGTAAGTCTCTTCATTAGAGCTGACAAAGCAGCAGCAAACTTCAAGCTAAGAACAGGTAAAAACAATGGGCCTAATTTGAACCTAATTAAGTTCATTAGTTGAACAAATAGAGAAAAAGGGTAATTAGCACCACTCCCCTAGTAACATGCTTGACACAGTATAATTAGCCTTTTTGAGAAGTACCATGGAGCACTGAAGTCATACAACTATGCAGTTTTTCAGACTAACTTGAAAAGCTCTGCACAGTGGAATTAGCAGTGCAGATGTGCAATGATTTGCCAGAAAACATGACAGGAATGTGGGAAGTGATTTTATTGGTAGTGGAAAGATGCATTTATTTTTAAAAGATGCTTCTAACACATATACAGTACAGCAGGAACAGTGATCCAAAAAACTGCTTTGACATGTATTTGTAATCTGACTGCATAATCTTTTTGCTTTAATGAAGAAGGACTACCCCTTTTTTGGCAGGGGAGAAAGGGCAGAACAGAACAGTTCTTTGGTCACATTATTGACACCTTACATAACTTCTACAAAACCAGTATGGCAGTAATGCTGTCAAATTCTTCTCAGAACAACTTTCAATAGAAAAACATTCTGAAATAAAAATTGAGTACAGGCCAAGCAACAGAGGGGAGAAATGCCAATCTGTAAATACTTTGTTTATATTTCTTGGTTGGTTGGAGCATTGTCTGGCATTGGGGCCTATTTACGAGGGTAAAGCTTGAAACGGAAAATATTTTAGTTTACTGTTATGAAGAAATGCTGCACTGCTTACAGTTTATTATGCCCTTGAGTGTCATAATGACTTTTTACCTGTATTAAATCCTTGTGTTTTTGTAATGAAATGCATGCTCTTGTTCCTTAATGAGCACTCAAACATAATTTATAATCAAACATTATCAATATGCAATTGCTGCATTCCCCACTCTCATATAACAGCTTCCAACAGGCAATCCAACTATTTCTGTTGCATCAGTCACCCTGACCTACTAGGTAAATATTTGGCTGCAAATGCTTGGTAGACCCCTTCTCATTTAGAAATAAAGGCAGGTCAAAATCAACTCTTTCAGCTGTGGAAGCCCTCACTTTCATTTGGATATTCCCTTATGCAGCCATTACAAATCATGGATACCTGTTGCACTTCAATGGTAACAGGAAAGGTGTTTTGCCACCTTCTTTGGGTGATGTGCCACCACTAATGCACAAAATACTACGGTTATTTTTTGAGCAGCCACATTCTTTGGATATTTTTTGAGCAGCAAAACAAGTGCTTCAGATAGGCCAAAGTAAAGACAGCAGAAGTTAGTCCTTTATTTTGAACCAGTTATAGCCTTGACATTATGAAAAAATTCAGAGGAGATTGCAACTACATGTAGTGAGATCTCTTATCTTCCCTAGAGCCCAAGCAAAGTGTGGATGCTCGTTTCTAAAGGAGATCCTTGTATTGCAACAAAGACAACTAAACCCCAGCTAAGTAAAGTTGAATGCTGCCACTAGATAAAGGAGAAAAGAAAGAAATACCAATTGCATGATGATTCCAAATGTCCTATGCAATAATTACCAGCACTACTACATTTTGGTCATGAAATAAACCATGGAGGTCTTCATTGCTTGGCACTGACTCCAAAGAAGAGTGTCTCAATTATTTTAAGTCCAATGATTCATATCAGCCCTGAACAAATTGTTTGTAACCACCATTTCTTCATTTTTAATAGTGCAAATTAGTGCACTGCAAAAAAAAAAAACACAACAGTGTAAAAGGTAGAGCTTAAAATGGCACAGCTGATTAATGAGGCAGAATTGTGTCACAAACCTTGGGCAGCTGATAACCTGATACCTCTTTACTGAAGATCACTATACCTAGTGATCCAAACTCATCTCCTTATTTTGTCTATTTTACACAAAATTTGTTTAAGATCCCTAAAATTCTTTTCAACATAAAAGCTTCAGCACTTTAAATCTTTTATGGTGCTGATCAATCTCGCTATGTTTTCCAGGTATCAGACATTCCTTTGACCATGTTTTATCCCAAACTATGTTACTTTATGCCATATATTAAAAATAACTTCTACCTACACTGACAGAACTCAAATTCTCCCATAATTTACAGTGTTCATATTTGTGCATTACTACAGCTAGAAATATTTCCTGTCACTTCATTATGAATAAGGAAAATCCAGTAAGTTAAGTTATATCACTGTGAATAAATTAGGAGTATAGAGATGATTGATTGGATCCTCATCTTGTTATTTTACATATGCGAAAAGGATACAGGGCTGTAGAATATAAAAGGACATATTTTATAATCTTGGGAATAACTATCTTGCTTCTTTTTTTTCCTGTGTACATAGCAATATATAGTTATTATATATCAAATGGGTATTTTCAAATAGTGAATCTAAATGCTTCAAACAGCCACAGGGGAATATTTTTTCCAAAGAGTGAATTCCAAACGACACAGCTAATGAGTATGTCCTTGAAGGACTTAGCCTGCATTTATGCATATGTAATTTGCTTGCAACGGATTCATTAAGGAAAGGTTGAGATGTCCGTATTACCTGAAGCCTATTTGAAGAGAACATCTGTTTAGTTAAATGGAGAGCATACCTGAACTTAGAATGAGCAAGAGAGCTTATTTTTTGCATAGAAAGAATAGAAGGAGGAAGGACTTAAGACAAAATAGTTAAGTACCAACATTTGTTAACATCTCATGCAAGAAAACAACTATATAAAAACCTGCATGTTTCCTGAGTTGCCTAGACCAACTCATATGTTGATAAGTATGTATATTCACTGGGCCATTAAAATATACAGGAATGAAAACTAATAGATTTCCTCCTATTTCTGCCTATGAACACCTCCTACTTATTCACCTCCAATACTTTTTAATACCTCTCAGATAATACATACCTGCTTACTTATTCGATTGTACAATTATTTTAGCATTCTTTCACTGTGTAGAATACACCAGAGAAAAATAAAAGAAAACACAAAGCTTTCAGCCAGACATTCTGCATCTTTATACTGTATAGTTGTGACAGATCCCTCAAAGATTCAATCTGGCACTTAATTTGGAGAGAGAAGTATTTGCATACAATACAGCTGTGACAACTTCACCTCCACTTAGCTCCTTTTTTAAGGCCAGTAGCTTGAGTCCATACAGTTACAGCAAAGCCATGCAAATCAAATATATTCCCCCACATGTAATGACTTGATATTAGCCACTAACCACTAAAAATATATTTCATAAAATCACATTCTGCAGAAAGAACTAATAACTAGAATATATAAATAAAGGGATGTAAATAAATAACTACAGGTATAAATAAAGGAAGCATGCCCAACAAACCTGTGCTTGACTGACATAAAACCATACCTAATAGTTAGTGGTGTGTCAAGACTTTGCTGAGGCTCTGCTTTACCACGTGGCTTAGCAGGATCTGCGGAGTATAGATGCAGTGAGATGTGATTATCAGAAAAGTCCAAAGCTGTGGAGAGCTTCTCCTTGGTTCCTCAGATGAAGTTCATTACTCTTGCACTATAAGCTTAGCTTTCAAATGTTAATCCTGCTTAAACAGAAGTTAAAAGTGCAAGAACTTCCAATGTAGCCTTCGTTGCTCAAGCAAGAGATTCCAGTATTAAGTATGGCATGATTTATGGAGGAATCGGTTATATTTGTACTATTTGCATATTTGTATTATTTTACTATGTTTTTAAAAAGTATCCACTGTTTTAAACTTTTTCTGCCTTACCATTTCCTCCTCCATGTACGGCCAACAAATTGCCAAGGGAGGGATAAAATACCTCACATTATACCATGTCCATTACAATTTATTTAATGAAGTTAAGAAAGGCATAAGATATTCCATTGCATTCCCCTTCTGCTCTAGTGAGACCGCGGATGAGTCTTTCATGTTGTTGTAGCTATTCCTGTTAACATAATTATATTTGAATATGTACCAGAGCTCAGATTTTTAATTAAAAATAGGTCCTGAGCAGCAGGATGAGCACTTTCTGACTGTGAAAAATTATTTCTTGATTATAAGGTTTTAATCATGTGTCTGCCTGCAATATGACAGGAAATGCGTAAATAGTTTGTATCTCTTCCTCATTAAAAATAAAAACACTACACAAATTAAACATGAGCAGTATGCACGCAAGGGATAAAAAATAAGTCCGGGCTCACTGCAGGCTGGGCATGAGCAACTGAATGCCTGCTGTTACAGTCTCAAGGTTTGCCACAGCAGCAGGTTCCATTCATTTAGGGACATGGCCAAAAGCATAGTTGTTCATTTTATATGTAAAACAAAATAAATAAACGAACTGTTTAGTCAGTAAACAAGAAATAAAGGGGAAAAAAAAACCCAAAACAAACCCAAACCCAAAACCTCAGCAAATTGACAAACTTTAATATAGTTTATGAATTCAATAAAAAACAAAGTTCAGTTGATATCATATTTTGACCATTTTTTTATGATTAATCTCTCCCTTAATGAAAGTATACTCTCCTAAAAATAAGTATGATGAAGTGAAAAAGTCTAATTAGTATTTATTGGTTAGAAGCCATGGTAGTGTTTCTAGCAAGTAAGATGCAACAGTAAGAAAACAACCCAAGTAAACATGCGCTTCCCCCTATAAGATTCACTGCTCATTCCGTTCTAACAACTATGAATGTATATCATAAACATGCAACTATGTTTTGACGACGGCAAGTCTACCTCATTACTCACGTCTAAATCCAATTAGAGAACACAGACTTAATCATTGTGAACATTACCTAGCAATGAATTTGAAATGAAAAAAGATATTATGTACAGAAATGCAGTGGTCATGAATGAAGGCAGTAGCTGTGATTTATCCCAGTTTCTTAAGTATTTTGCTTCCTATCTTTGTTTCAACCCACATATATTTATTCCTTAGACTTCTGCTATGGAAAGCAATAAAGTACAGTTTGTCTTCCTCAGCTGTAGGTTGGGAATAAAACTGAGACTTCTAATTTCAGCATTCAGCAATCATACTGTTTCTTTCTTTTCTAGAGGCTGTTTTCCTACTTGAACAGACTTCTTTTTTTTTTTTTTTCCCCTCTGAAGAACTGAGAGAAAACTTCCTAATTTTGTCAAAGTAAAGGCCTCCTCCAACTAGCTGACTGCACTGATTGAAATCGGTTTCCTCCTCTAACTTGTTATTTTTTTAGCTATTCAGTTTCCTATTATATGACACCAAAATTGATAAGTGAATTGATCAGTTATTGATTGAATAGTGAATTTCAGACCAAATATAATCAAGACATACTCTTCCTCCTGTTACATGCATTACTGCAGCGAGAAAAAACAAAGGAAAATCATCAGTAAATGAAAACCTTTTGTTTTATGCATTGAAAGGCACAGCAGACTTCTGTTAAAGATACTCTATGAAAGATGTAAAAACATAGAAAGAATGTTTCCATTAGGCACCTGAGGCTGGCTGCCTCAGGCCTTTGCTAAGTAGTCAAAACAGCATCCCTCATCTGGGAAACTCTCCTTGTATTCTCAGCTGAGATTCTGATCACTTTGCAGCCGCCCTCCAAAAGGCCATTTTTGCCTGTCATCTGTTTTTTAGTCTTCTGAACTTCACTCAGTTTGTGATTGGCATCTCACACCTCCAACATCACGCCTACATCAATAAGCTCTTAGCGCTAGCCTAGCCAATTGCCATGGTCTCACCCTTCTGCAAAAAACAAAGTCTTCCCCCACTACTCAGTAACTAATTTTCTCTCTCTAGTCTGCACTACTGATTCTCAAAGGAGTTTTAAATCTAACAATTTCAAAATGCCAGGACAGGAGAAAAGAAAACCTCCAGTGAAGTAAAGTCTTCTGAAGTACTGGTGAATAGATTATTTGATCTTTATTTCCAACCAAGCATTTATAACCAAGCAGAAGCTGTTTTTCTAAGACTGCAATAGGACAAAAATATTGCAGAAACTATAGCAGAAAACCCCAACACTGGTTAATGCTATGTTGGCAGTGTTACTGGAAATTAGTGAACCCACACAAAGCCTAATAAAAAGTTGAAGTGCAAAGCAAGATAGCACACTCAGAGGTTTACTTAGAATCACAGGAAAATTATAAATCTGTCAGTGACACTAGATAATGGTCCGTGGTCAAACACAGAAAAACAGAGCAGTACTGTTTGGTACGGACTGTGAGAACATAACCTTGAAAATAAGGGAGGTTAACACCGCTGTTAGCAAAGGGGAGTCTTATACCAGTTGCAAGACACATGAGATAATGGTCTGTGGTGACTCCTCCCCTAAAATCCCCTAAAAGTCCCGCAGTCCACTTTGGAAATCCCCGAACAGAGACCCTTTTGTACTAACTGTGCAGTCGTAGTAAATAGCCATAAGTGGCCACTCCTTCTGAAGTAGGCTGGCCCCCTGTGTTGGAATGTTTGTGCCCTTTCACTAGCATGAAAACCTGAGCCTCATGCAATGTAGGAAGGCAAAACCTTATGCCACCCAGATCAGCATTGCCTTGGCGGGGTCGCCCACTAAGATTGAGCCTGCCACCCTGCACTGCGATGATGTCTCTGGGAGCTGGTTTCCTGATCATCATCACATGGTCTTTGGGGTTGGTAAGATAAAAACCTACCAAAAACATCCGCCACTGTTTGTTTTTACCCTTTGCCAGCACTTCCTTCTTATCTTTTCCTGTAATAATAAACTAGTTGTTTTTCATCTATTGTGTCTGGCCTCTATTTCAACCTGGTATCCTTGAACTCCAGAACATAACTGGCGATGAGGATGGGATTCCGGGTCTGAGAGACTGTGAGAGATATTTGGGTATAACAAGCTTTAGTGGGGCCAGGGAGTAAGTTTTGAGTTTTACACCAGCTTCCATGTCTCACATCTTTGTGTGGGGCTGGGTTTTGCACACCAGGTTCCACGTCCCATGTATTCGTGTGTAGACACATTTGGGTATACATGAATATTAGTGGGGCCAGGTGGTGTGGTATACAGCTCCCAGGTTCCATGTTTTGCATCTTTGAGTGTAGTGGGGCCATGTAGTGGAGTGCACAGCTATTGGATTGCGCTATGCCTAAGTTGTTTAGTTGTTAGTTGTGAGTAACCATGTTCAAAAAGAAGCTGCCCTGTGATTCGGCTCCTGGTGCCCCATCACTGGAATGGCCAGGATGGACACCTGAGCCGTGGAGTACATTGTGGTATAGGTGGGAAACCTGTACTCAGATGGGGCCAGAAACATGGAGTGAAACATGACCCCTTGATCTATGGAAGTATTTGGGACAGTTTGTGGAAGTTCCACAAAGCAAGCCCAAAGAGTGCCTGCAACATGCTGGGTGCGTGGGAGAAGCCCTACTTAATGTGTTTAAAATTAGATGGGGGTGACTCGAAGAGCTGGAGGAAGAGGTAGATTAGTTGAATCAAGAACTGCTAACTGAAAAAGCGAGATGGGCAGTGCAACAACAAGCTTTATTAGCCACTACCCAAGCAGCATCGGGGGGCCAGGAAAAGCTAGAGGAATTAGCCACATTGTATGCCGTGCAGACTGTGCGGCGGTGGCAGAGACACCCACAGCCCAGCACAAATATGGGACCACAGGTACGGACAGTAGTAACCCAATCAGATTGGGATCCCGAAACATGGGAGGGAGACATCTGGAGTACATCGGATAATGAGGAGGATGGAAACGAATGGGAGAAAGATGTGAAAGAGCCTTGAGCCATGGATCCTCCTGTGGAGTGGCTGGGGTGGACGCAGAAACCACAGAGAACGTTGTGAGATAGAGACTTGCACTAATGTAGGACCCTAACCATGGGGAGCTAGGGACCCCATGGGAGTGTTAAAGTACTGGGGTGAGTATGTAGAAACCCCCCATACCTGCTCGAGGGAGCTACTGAATCATGCCGGACTCATGACAGGCTGCTTGCTGCCTGCCAAACAAAGGCATGGTAGATAAGATCACAGAGTTGAAGCAACAAGTAGCAGATTTATATTCTGAGCTAGAAAGGGTTAAAACAGAAGCACTGTTGCAGAGGCAGGCATTTATAGCTGCTGCAGAGTAGGGTGAGCGACTCAGGGGAAAAAAAAAACAACGTGCCACCCTATCAGAAAAATACACTGTGTTGCCAAAAAACGGAGCAATAAAAAGGATACAAGGATAAAAGGTGACAGGTCCATGCCCTTGTATCTGATCTCGACTAGGACATGGAATGGAGATATTTGGGGTGCAGAGCCAGAATCAAATACTGAAGCCAAGGCAGACATGAAAAAGGAAGGAGGCTGCGCAGCTCCTGTGTTTAAACGCAAGATGATTAACAGGGCAAATGGACAAGTAAGAACAGACCAATAGACAGACTATAGTCCCAAGGAGATTAGTAACTGTTCGGATAAATACAAGCAGAGACCAGGAGAGAAACCCCAGAACTGGCTAGTTTGCCTCATGGAGGAAGGAGCAGACACTGTATTCCTAGATGGGGTGGATGCGAAAAGCCCCATACTGCAATCAGAACAAGGAAACTCCACTGAACAGGTGATTGAAAGCTAAGCCAATTAGGGGATTTGTTGGGGCTGGCCATGGACAAAGCGGCTCACGATAAGGGGAGAGTAGGAAAGGGGGAGATATCAAAAAACTGCAAGCCGTCCTGTTCCCGCTATGTGGATAATTAAAGAAAAAGAAGAATAAGAATTGCTGATAGTGCACATGGGTCTTGAGCAGGCCAGGGAGTGTTTGTGTGCATAGGTACAAGGTCGGGCTGGGAAACAGCCTGATGAGTGGCTGTTTATAGAACCGAATTTATAGTGACTGAAGATAGTCACTGTGATTGATGTGGTTTCTGTTTGGCTTCTTAGCTCAGTTCTAAACCCTCTGATATTCCAGTGGGCCTCCCATGTGGCTGCTTGGGCCTGGAGGCAAGTGCCTTCATTGGAGGGAAGACTGCTTCTTTCGCGGGTGTTCGCTGGGGGGGAGGGTCTCAGGAGCTCTATTTGTCTTTTACAGAATGACTGGATGATACTATACAAAGGCAGATTGATGGTCATGAGGCTGCTCATGCACTTTCATTTTGGCTAGCATATGAGAGTGCAGGTGGGGATTGCAGGGCTGTGTTAGCCCCAGTCAGAGGAAAAGTTTACAGACATTGTCAAGTTGGTTGGAGTATGTTGAGATTTCGGAGGAGAGACATTGTCGAGTTGTTTCGGGCATGTTGAGATGTCAGAGCAGAGGCTCGTAGGGCTTCTGTATTGGCTGCTGCACTAATTATTCCATTCTTATCGGTCATATTAGCTCGCATTCCAACCTGCCTGTCCCTTTAACTGCGGGTAATGAGATGGCAAACTCCTTGACTGTTAATACTGTGCAGTTTACTTTTACAGCTGCTTCACATTCCCTTTTTCATCAGAATGCCTCTTCTTTAAAGAAACACTTAAACCTGTCATCTTCTCAAGCAAAGAAAAGTGTCAGATCTTGCTCTGGCTGTCAGTCAACAGCTCAGTCCTCACCTGCCATGGACGTAAACCTTTGTGGCTTAAAGCCGAATGTGATACTGTGATCCTTTGGGCCTGCAGAAACGGAACTGCCAGTGGAACTGATAATCTGAGGGAGGGGGTATGTTTGTGCCCCCCTGCCTACAGGTCCATGGCACCTGCCTGCAAAGTTTGACAAGCCACACCATGAGCTGGACAAACAAGTTGAAGAACCTGATGCCTCAGCTGCAGGAGCTGACCTTGAAGACCCCTGAGGGGAATGCAACAGAAGAAGAGAAAAGGGAATGATTTGCAAAACCTCACTTAGGGGCAACTGAAAAGTGACAACGTGAATATGTGCTTGCAATGTGGCTATTATTAGAGGCTGTGATTTTGTGTATAAACCACCTATATTTACTAGCCAGTTGCCAATGAGAACCTACGCCTTGTATTGTATGGATTTGCCACTTGTAAAAGAGATGTTAGAGCATGCAAATTTATGGCAGCTCATAGAAAATGCTAAGGCAGAAGCTAGAAAGATTCTAAGACAATGGTAGTGTTATAAAGCAGGTAAATGGAACCAATTAAGAGGGTGGGAGAACCCCACTGGTGGGAAATTCTTTCTGTGGCTGGTCCCCCACTGCCACCAGCATCCTTAATGCACTCCTGCACCTTGTAATAGTTATACTGCTAATGTAAATCTGTATGTGCTTTGCCATAGTAACAACATGTTACTGGGTCAGGCAGGTGAAACTCTGCATTGACAACGAGGTGCAAGGACTGAAGTTGGCCAAATGCCTCCTACCATAAGTCAAAGGCAAGACTGGTTGGCCTCTGTTTGCCACCAAGAAGAACCTTTAGCACTGCTGCTGGCTGCAAGCCAGCAGGCATTGAGTGGTGGGGACATATGCCATGCCAGATCTTGATGTGAGGGATGGCATCCTCTGTTATAAGAGAACCATCCAGGACAGAAGTGCAGACCAAGTAGCTTGTGGCTGGCACAAGAGAGGATCTAGTCCAAATCCCTTGCTCAAGCAGGGCGATCTAAAGTAGGTTTTATCATTAGAATAAGTAACTATTATAATAACTAACTATCATATTTGAATCTTCTCCAAGGCTAATGCCAAGAAGCTGCTCTCATGTGATTTAAGATTCCTTAAGCAGAGAAGGGTATAAAGAAAGTGAAGGACTTTGTCTTTGGAAGTAACAGCATCTATCTCCAGATTCCTGAGACTCCCAGTATATCTGGCCAAAGCATTTGTGAAACCTTGTTTTTGGAGCCCGGACATCACCACTTTGCTTTGCTTTTCCTCCATGTCATCTAGAGACGTGTTACCAATTTGTGAAGAACTGGAGCCAAAGTGCTCGCCGCCTTGATAGTTCAAAACAAAAATTGGGCAGTGATTGATTGTTTTGCCTTTAGTACATAAGCATGGGTGTGAAGACTTTGATGTGTTATGTTGCATGAATTTAAGTGACTAGTCCAGTTCAATACATGCACAAATACGAAAGCTAAAGACCCTCACTAGCCAGCTAGCAGAAAACGCAAGGTGGAGCCCCTTTCAGGGATGGACATGGGGGTGGAACTGGCTGTGGAAAGCTGTTATATTATATAGCAGTAATAGGTATTGAGTTTTTATGTATTTTACGTTCCTTGTCTTTCGGAGCTGGTCTGTTCCCCTGTAGAGAGTATATTGTAAAAAACTGTAGTACAGATGGTAAAATTTTTGTGTGTTCCAACCACAGACCACAGGGTGGCCTGTGTCAGTGACAATAGAGAATGGTCCGTGGTCAAACACACAAAAATAAAGCAGTACTGTTTGGCATGGGTTGTGGGAATGCAACCTTGAAAATAAGGGAGTTAACACCGCTGTTAGCAAAGGGGAGTCTTATACCAGTTGCAAGACACATGAGGCAATGGTCTGCAGTGGCTCCTCCCCTAAAAGTCCTGCAGTCTACTTTGGAAATCCCCGAATAGAGACTCTTTTGTACTAACTGCACAGTCGTAGCAAATAGCCAAAACTATGATGTCTCTTGGAGCTGGTTTACTGATCATTATCACATGGTCTTTGGCTATGGTAAGATAAAAACTCACCAAAAACATCTGCCACTTTTTTTACCCTTTGCCAGCTCTTCCTCCCTATATTTTCCTACAATAATAAACTAGTTTTTTTATCGTGTCTTGCCTCTCTCTCAACCTGGAAACCCTGAACTCCAGAAAAATAAAAGCTTTTAAGAAACACTCTAATAGTAGTATGAATTCAAGGATCCTCAGGACTAGGTTAGTACCTTTTTGAATTCTAAATAATACATGAATTTATCAAACTGTTTACCAGTTTACCAAATTCATATTGGTGATGATGCTCCAAAAAATGAACAGAGCAGCGGTGGAGTGACACCCAAGGTTAGAAAAAGAGATTATAGACACTCAGGTGAACAAGTATTTCAGGGCTGATGAAGACAAACTGAAAACATAGGACTGGTGGAAAATAAAACACAAGTTTCTGATAAGACAGCAAACAATTTTGTTTATAAACACAGATTTTAGTGAAAATGTTTGTTAAATGGATGTAATTCTCAATGTCAGATGTGTCAAAGTCTCAGCTGTCCCTTTATGAGGCAAAACGCAACACAGAAACAGCATGTGAGGCAAAGTTAGGCTATACAGTCTGCACAACCAGAGGCTAAAACAATGCTTAACTTCTCAAGCCTGGCGTGCCTGTGCAATTTGTTGCTCAGCCACCAGAGACAGCAACATAGAGGACAGACGATAATGCATCACAGCCACATTCTTTAGCTTTGGAGGATTTAACATTACTCAGACCTATTTAGGCACGGGTTTTAGGCTTCATTATGTTTTTAGCATTAATTGTAACCTTTGTCTACTGTATTTGATTAGAAAATAGATAGGCAATCAAGATATTTTTATGTAAAACCTATTTTTTCCTTTTTGCCAAGGGCCACTATAAGTAAGATGTAAGTGGTTTGAACCAATTGCATTTACACACCTGACAAGAGAGGAAAAACCCATATCCTTCCATTCATTGAACATTAAGACAAATATTACAGTATTAATTCTGTAATGTCTAAAGTGCTTTCCATTTCAGAAAGAAAAGGGTTAAATACAAATTAGAGTTCTTCCTTCAGAGGTTTTACAACTGTATAAGAATAGCAGAAGAGCAAATGTGGTTTAAAAGAGGAATAATTTTGCTGTTTTGGAAAACTGCTGTAAAGAGCTTAATTTTGTAAAACAATCCACTCTGAATTTGTAAAATAAAGCAGAGAAAAGGAAGGTTTGTCCATAGCTCTTTTGCAATCCAACATGTAGAATGTAATTTTTTATTACACTTATTTATTAAGAAAGCTGTAAGAGCAACTTTGTAAAATGGTATACGATATTTCAAAAATGGCATACGATATTTCAAAAATGGCAGTATTTATAAATGTCTTCATTATGTGAACCACATCTTAAGTATGTGGTTCACTAAAATTTATTTGCTTTAGAAATTCAGGAGTGCAATGTATTTTACCCTATCCTTGCAATAAAACTATTTTTAGCATAATTTCTATTACAGGCGTTTCTCACAAGCATTGTCAGCACTGGTTAAGCTTTTCACTGTAGACAAAGCTCAGCAGTGCTAACTAAACTAGGACTTCTACGATAAATGAGCTCACTGCTGGCTATCCTATATATGTACCATTATTCTCTGCTAGGAAACAAGAGATCAACAGAAGTAGTTATTTTCTCTGGGAGTTTGCTTACAGTGGCAAAAAATAAATCTTCAGTAAATCTTAATTACTTCTGGATTTTTTATTTTTTATACTGATAAGAGAAATTAATTCTGACATTTGGAGAACTTCACAGGAAGTTATCTCAACATAGCGATCATTAAGAGCATTAAACTGAATAGCCCTTACTTAGCAGAAAATGATATAGACTTGTGAGCTTGAAATTTTGACAGACAAGCAAAAAAAAGTTTTATGACATTTTATGACATTTTATGACAAACTTATCATTGTATTTCATATACTCATGATTTCAAATTAGATTTTTTTTTTTTTTCCTCCCCTTTGAATGACCACTAAAAAGCCAAAGAACCCAGGCTGTACCTGGAGTAAATTGATATTTTGTCAGGGGCTCTTTCTGAAATAAGACATCTGATTGGGTCTCTACTGTATCTTAGAAATTAAAAAAAATATTTAAAATTTGTTGGAACTTACCACACAGTTATGTCAAAGTCAAAGCTGAAGCCATGTTCAGATTTTTTTAATGTCCTTGTGCTAGAACTTGTAATTTACTGTATTATTTACTACTGCATGTATATATTTTATTAACATACTAAATCTAAATTAATAATTTGATGGTACACTTATTTCATACAAATTTGACACAATGTGATTGTAAATACAAAAGACCTGCATAGTTCTACATCAAGAAAACCTACCTTTTTTTCACCATCTTAATATCAGTGCTGTAAAAGCAGAAGATAAGCAGTGAGATGCTGGGTGTTCAATCTCAGGCAAGGATGAGAGCAGCACAGAGGCAGTTTGTGGAAGCTTACTATTTTATAGATTGCTTAGATTAGTTATGGTACAATGTATTTTACCCGACAGATGAGAGGTCATTAATCTTGCCAATTACTCATTTTGGAAAGATTCTTAACCTTTTTGAATGATCAACTAAGAAATAGCTTGGCCATGCCCCTTTCACAGCCAGTGCTCATCCATAGAAGATGCAGGATTAAGAGAAAGCTGAGGCAAGCAACTGAAGAGGATAAATCAACAAGAATCATCAAGAAGTCTAGTAAACATGATCTATCAAGAATGACTGGAAGAAAAGTAGAAAGGAGAAAAGTAATTAAAGTTTCTTTCTCGAGAATGCCAACACATTGCTTCTTACTGAGAGCTTAGCTCTACATGTATTTCATCTCTCTGCATCTATCATATACAGCTCTACAGGAAGATAACTTGCCTCATTAAGACCTTTATGTTCTGGAGCAATGTTTTAGAATTTAAGTATCTTATTTAATGTGCAGCAATTTAAAAAATCCAATTAAACTGAATTAATTTAGTGTCAAAGATATGTCAGGGTGCACAGTTGTTTGGGGTTTGAATCACTGTGATCAGGTGGACTTTTTAACCTGTGTTCGTAGTTTTTGTAAGTATTAAATAGAGAAAAAGAGAATTATGTCCCTTCCAAGTGCTGACCTGCACCTTTGTCTAGAGTAATGTGCTGAAAACAAATTTGTCTCAAGTCCTTCATCTGAATTCTGAAAGAAAGAAAGGATGGAAAATATGGGATAGGACACATTTGGAAGATGATAGTATTGATAATGGCAAAGATTTCCACATCATACATGATTTTCAATATCTGAATTGTTTTAAGCAATAACATAAGTTAACCATAAAAATGCCTAATTTTCTATAATCTCATCTAGAAAAATACTGGCATAATTTCATAAAGCATAAGTAGGAGGCAACATACAAAGTTTTATTTAACAGGTACAAAGCAAACAAAAGAAGTGGCTGTTTGTAGAATATGTCAATAAGCTATGAAAGGTTTCCCATCAGATGTTATAGGTGGTAATAGATTTACACTACTTCAAATCAAGATGGAAGAAATTTATTGAAAAAAAATTACTATGGGTTGCCAAGCACTTAAGGAATATCTCCAACTCATGATCTTCCTAATTTGCAGCTGTTTGGATGCTGAGCAAATACTATGGGGAATTATTGTATATACTCATTCTGGATCTACATTCTGCTTGAGAAATTATTTTTGGCTGTCAATGGGGATGTCATACTGGGATAATGGGAACTTCAACCTGAACTTGTTTATCTGCTGTTATGTTCTCATATCTGTTTCAGTTTTTCTTACTATTTCTATGTTGCAATTTTATTCTTCATTTACTAGATTCTTCACAAGATTGACTTGGTCATTAGAATCTCATGTTTCATTGCAAGTCCTTACACAAGTTTGAAATAATGCACTCAGTCTGCACGTGCAAGTCCACATGTAAAATTTTGCTCTCTTCAGGTTTACACATTTGTAAATTAGAAATTTTATCTTCCAGTCCAAATATTTACATGTGCAATGACCTATTTATCCATTTTGATTTGCAGACTAATTCTTCAAATCTAGATAGGTTCTACTGAATGATAGATGTTAGTACCTTCAGTTGTATAAATCCAGAAAATGACAGATTTTCTTATTGCCACTGAGAACAGTAACCTACAGGAGAAGGAAGAGAAAGCTTTCATTTGCTCTCCTAACAGCATTTTCATAAAATATGCCTATAGACATGACCAGTAAAATTCTGTGTTTATACATCATAATTGCAGTTTCAAATATTGTAGAGATTTTTCTCTTCCATCTCCTTCTGCTAAACAGATAGTCTAAATTTTGGGTCAAAGCATGATTTTGTTCCAGGACTTTTTTTATTTTTCCTGAAAATGTAACACAAGAGAACTAAATCAAACTGATCATTACTTGCTAGGGAAAGTAGAAGTTGCGATGCATGCAAGCTAGTCATAAGAGAGACAAGAAGAAACAACTGTTCCCTGCAATTTTTCAAACAGTGAAACTGCACATGGAGAGATAGAAGAAAAACTTACTTGAAGACGAGCTACTCAGAAAGCATTTTTAATGATGTGTGGATGTGTCATTAATTCCTAACTGCTGTCAGGATAAATGTTCTCTTGGAAAATGGCTATATTGAAAGGGAATTCATGGTTTTTAGTTTTTCCTGCAGAAGGCAACAAATGAGAGGAAAATGAAGGGCAGACACTGAAGACTGAGGAGCTTAAGAGGAAGCCAAAAAGTATTTCAAGATCTAGGTGGTTTTAAGTTATTGTAGGTTCCACTAAGACAAATCATTGTCTTAGTGCTATTATATGCTATATGTTTCGTATAGATCTTGTGTCTACCCTCCAGTCAAGAAAGGTGTTTGTCAGTACTGACCTGGTTTGTTGTACAGTGGAAAGAAGCACGAATTTTTCCCTTCTCTAAGAAAATTTTTCATGAGGAATTCTTCATACTTGCATATGTGTAAGCAGAAGATTACAGTAGGTTAAGCCTATACTATTCTGCTTCTGTACAAGTGTTCTTTGTATATGACGTTTAGCCATCTGAGAAAGAAGCAACTCTGGTTTGATTTTATTAATTATGCAAATAAGTCACAGCTATGAATAGCACACCTGAAAGTGGGTGAGTGATCAGCAGAGCTATTTCAGCACTGTCGGCACTGGGTTCACCATGAAGACATACTAATAGTCTCAGAGACAGGGAAAATGTCCAAGTACCCTAACAGATAAGGTAGTTTTAAGTTTGTTTCATGCCATGGGGAACCAAACATTAATGTTATCTTCAAGAGAATAGGGTCTTACTCACTGACGTATAGAGCAAGCTGGTGCCTGTCAACTTATATCCTCCTTTCAATAGTCTTCAAAATCATTCAGTAATTAATTACTATAGAAATATTTAATTACTTTAAAGTCCTATCTGACAGAATGCTACCTGCACTTGTGTGCAGAATGTGCAAAACTGCGCAGTCTTTTAAGCTTTTAGTAGCTAATAAGCTTTTAATAGCTTATTGGAGACTGTCTCTGGGTGTGCAAGTCAAAATCAGATGATAACAGTCTCAAAAGAACAGCTATATGTAAATCTATCTCGTATTTCTGAGAATGTTCAAATATATAGGGTAAATGTGCAGGTTATAATGAATATCTGCATGAAAGATTGTTTCTGCTTCCCCTACAGTGCATTCTGTGTAGGTCCAGAGATAGCTTGCAATTGTGTGGGTTTTTCTCATGAGGTAATTCAAAAAACAGTTAGTGCTAGATTGTCATCAGTGAGGTCTTACTGTGATAAAAAACTGAATGTTTTTTTCTTCCCATAAGAGCCAGTCTTTCCCCCACAATACACACAATATACTCAGTATGATGCCATGCCAATCCCAGAAGTGAACTATTTATTTGCTACACTGTATCTTCTAACTGGTTTCAACTTTTGAGACAAAGCATTGTTTTTCAAGAGCCTGGCAATCATTTTAAAGCTGCACAGTCAGCCCTCCCAAGACAGACTACAAGTGAAGATGCAGAGCAAAAATCAAAATATCAAAAAGTATTTTCTGCATTTTGGGGCCTGGACAAATGCAGGAGAACTTGAATACATGTGGATGAAATTCAACCATTATTAAGGCAGCTAAAGCAATTCTGCATTCTGTGTGAATAATTTTCCCAAATCCTTTAAAAAAACCTCAGGGTCGTCAATTTTTATTTTTACCACTTTCACACACTTACAGATGTAAAGTACATAATAAAAGACAAAATTTGGTGGACAGAGATAAAACAGAGGAAAAGATATGTAGCTTGTGAAGCGTGGTTTCCAGTTGGTGCCTTAGCCCCTTCTGTTACTGTAGGAACTCCAGTATTCATCGTCCTTTTCCCTGTCCCTTCCCTGCCCCATGTGTCCAATATGTCTTCCCACAGGTCTGAAGATTACAGCTGAAAAATGCTCATGCCATATAGCTCACCATACCTTCATATGCACTGTAACAAGCAAAGCAGATGTCCATTAGGCTCTCACTTCAGCCTTTTTCTCCATGAACCATTTATCTGCAATTCTTCCCTTTACCCAGTACTGTCTAACAAAACTGTAGAAATTTCACTCTGTGAGGCATCTACTCCTTTGCATTTGATTCAAACCGGTCAGGTCCAAGTTACTGGAGGAACAAGGGGTAGGAAAAGCAACAAATTCTGAATGATTGCTTCTTTAGATACATACAACTGATGGGTTAGGCAACCGATGCACAGCATATACAGCTCAGTGAATTGTAAGACAGCATCTCATGAAAATGTGTTCAGACACTTCTTACATTACTCTATAACACACAGAGACAGCAATATAGAGACTAAACATGTTAACTGTATTTTTCCTTAAAAATGCCTATAAAGTGATATTATGTGACATTTTTATGATGAACACTAGACCATTGCATAGAAACCATTCATACAACACTGGTCATCAGAACTGCCTCCTGTTTCCTCTTTTGGGGTGCCCATATATTTAAGAATGTATTAAAACTTGACTTTTCAATTCCCCAGATTGAGATTTATATCCCCACTTGTTGATTTGAGGTTAAATATAAGCAGAGGAAGGTCCCTATATTTTAATTCCCATGTGAACCTGTCATTCTCTTCTTACAGCAACAGATTTTGTGATATATTATCCTTCAAGCCTTCTATTAAACATATTCTAGGGAGACAGATACCGCTGATGCAGTGCCTATTTGGCAAGAGGTTCCTCAATAATGGGAATAGATTATTCTATTACAATCAAACCTCATTTCTCCTGTCTCGTATAAGAATAGGGCAATAACAGAATAATTTTTACAATCTATTTGTGTATGTATATATTTATGTATTTATTTGTTTATTTTTAAATTTGGCAGTAGTAGGGTACGCTGTCACGTTTAGTTTCAATGCCACGTTTTACAAAATTTTGCCTTTATGGGGACTATGTATAGGTTATGTGCTTTAGACAATAAAAAAGTGATTTTTTATTTTCGTCTTGTAAGGTCAGTAACATATTGTAATTATAAACCTCTGAACATCACAGAAGACAGTATTACATAAAACCTACCTAAAAATGTGGTAGAAGAAAAGCTCTACATTCTACTGCAGTAGAGTCAGTGCCTATTTGTCCTTTTTCTAACGATATCAGAACTTGCCAAAAGGTCAGGATATATCTGTTTATGGCATGACTGTTTCGTATCTGTCTTTTATTTACATGTTAATGAAACTTTTACTTATGATACACATCTGCTTGGCTATATTCCAAACTTCCCAATATCTAAAATATCTACAATACCTATCTACACCTGCATTATATATTCAATCTCCCTTGGTGGCAGTGTACACTTTAAATGAACCAATTTTCTACTTTTAATATAGCTATGAACCCAGCATGAGTTTTCTGGATTTTAAACAAAGAGCTCAGATTCCCCTGGCATATTGTGTCAGAGATGTGCAACAGTTCACAGTGCTCAGGGTGCACAGAACTCTCCTGTTGACTGAGCGGTGAGGAGTTTTAGCAGTGCAAGGAGGACTGCAACAGTCTTCCAAGAGCATTGAAGTAGACTCCATTTGACTTCGAGTGGATGTTTTCATGATTGATAGGCAATAATTACACTGCTTCCCAAAATTTATCTGAAAAGGTATGAGATAGACCCAGAAAATTTTAGCCCACTAAACAAAACTCAGAACCTTCCCCAGTTTGTTCTCAGGCTGCTACCCTTACAATCCAGAGACAACTGTGTAATAGCAAGTCAACTTGATGCTTACATACTTTTTAAAGCATCTTGTTGTCATGCTTATACTATCAGCAGAGCGCTGTCACGCTTACAGTTCATCCCAATGTAATCATACTCAGACAATCTGCTACATAATACTCCTGGGGCTGCCTCTGCATCAGTCTTCCTCATTGTTTAAAATACCCTGTAGAGTTGATTCCTCCAGGGAAGGTAAAATGTGGGGAAGAGAAGGAAGAAAATAATTTAGAACCTATATATATCTTGTTCTAGCTGAAATTAGTAAGACGTGAGACACAATGTTCAGCTTCATATCCACAAGAGCTGCTTCCACTATAAAGTGAAATTAAATCGATAAGCCATAATAATAAAACAATCGCTAAGAAATAGAAATGTTAGTAGTAGATCTGAGCATCTTTCTGATCTCCTCATTTCTTAAATAAGCATGAAATGAAACAGAATAAAATGAGAATCATTTGATCCAATGAATCAAACAGGGTTCTTTAGTTCAGAGCTGTAAAACATTTACATCAATTTCATTCCTCATTTTCAAGTTTTCTCTTTGAAATAATTGTGTTTTCTTTTTTTTTTTTTTCCCCAAAGTGACAAACAAGAATTCAGTAAACTCAAATTGTTTTCCAAATTGGGGGTGCTGGGGGGGGAGGGGTGGGTAGGGGCAGGGAAAGGAAAAAAGTGGCTACTCTGTATGATTTTATATGATTCTTGGAATTAATTACATAACTTCTCAAGCTTTCAAGACAAATGTGACTTATTATTTACTTTGCTTAAAACATTAGTTCGTTTACTTTGAAATAACAAATGTACTATTATACAATGTGCTGTGTTGTGTGCTCTCTGTTATATTCCTTTGAGAACAGTAAGCCAAACTAAACCCCTGGAAGAATGGGAGATTTGCTGAAACTGCTTTGATGGAAACTTGTTGAAACTTCAGAGTGCAGCGAACAGAAGAAACCCAGCCTGAAGCTGGGAAACTGCAGCTTGTTGAGAGACAAACTAAAGTGAGGAGCAAGGAGTGAAAAAATAGATTGGAAGTAATTGTTCCTAGGGACAAAATACACTGCCTTTTGGACAGCATGAGTTAACCATAAGCAAGGATCCACCTCAGCAAATACACAGGTAGGGGAAGAACTAAAGTTTATTTAGACTTCAGTAAATATTTGACACAGTCTTCCACAGCATATTCCTGGAGAAATTTGCTGCCCATGGCCTGGATAGATGGATTCTTCACTGGGTTGGAAATAGCTGGATAGAAGAGCCCAAAGTGTAGTGATAAATTGTGTCACAACTAGTTTGAAACCAGCCACTAGCGGTGTCCCTCAGGGCTTGGTTTTAGGGCCAGTGTTGTTTAATGTCTTCATTGATGATCTGGATGAGGAGATTGAGTGCACCCTCAGCCAATTTGTGGATGACACCAAGTTGGCTGGGAGTGTATGGGGAGGGCCTGTATAGAGATCTGGACAGACCAGAAGAAGTTTCTAAGCAAACCTGAACCCCATCCCTTCTTTAAAGCTAAAGATCACTTGTGTGGGTAAACAAAAATCACAGAATCATAGAATGGTTAGGGTTGGTGTCCTGGGTTCAGCAGTAGCAGTCATTTTTCTCCTTGGTAGCTGGTGCTGTGTTTGGACTTTTGGCCTGGGAACAGAGCTGATAACACTGATGTTTGGGCCTGGCCAAGGACTTTGTGAGCCTCATGCTCTGCCAGGGAGGAGGGGAAGCCAGGAGGAAGCAGAGACAGGACACATGACCCAAGCTAGCCAAAGAGGTATTCCATACCACAGCACGTCATGCCTGGGGGGGTAACTGAGTTACTCAGAAGGGCTGGTAGGACTGCAGGGTGGGAGGAGGTATGGGTCAGTGCTTGGTTGGGCTGGTGGTGAGGTCTTGTATTCTCTTCCCTTGTTATTTCCTTTATCATTGTTACTCTTGGTGGTAGCAGTAGTGATTTGTGTTATACCTTAGTTACTAAACTGTTCTTATCTCAGCCCAGGGAGTTGCATTCTTTTTGACTCTCCTCTTCATAGAGGAGGAGGGCAAGAAGGGGAGGGGAGTGAGTGAACGAGCTGTCTGGATGGTTTTAAACCATGACAGTTGGAAAGGATCTTAAGATCATCTAGTTCCAACCCCTCTGCCATGGGCAGGGACGCCTCACACTGGGCCATGCTGCCTGAAACTCCATCCAATCTGGCCTTGAACCCTGCCAGGAACAAAGCATTTACCACTTCTTTAGGCAGCCTGTTCCAAGGCCTCACCACCCTCACAGTAAAGAGCTTCTTATATGTAACCTAAACTTCCCCTGTTTAAACCCATTCCACCTTGTCCTGTCGTTAATAAATATGAGGGCATAAAGAAGTGAAAGCATACAGGTATATGCCATTTTTATTTCATAAGAAAAATTGAAATTCTCTAAATTCTGAAAAGGATTTGCATAGCATTGCTGAATTTCATACTTCAAACTTGAAATTTTATGTAATATAATGTCGTCTTCCCTCATGTTTCTTTGTTCCCTTATAATCGGGTTCTAATATTTGAAAAATATTCCTTCTTTTCTCCCTCTTCTTCCTGCCTCCAAGGTAAGACTATTGAAATCGATGAAGTATTCTTGCATAGTTATGTTTCTATTATACCTCATAGTATCTGATCTATGAACAGAGCAAGAAAATTAAAATGTGATTATCTCAGAATCCAAGGATTAAGCCTTTAAATTCTGACAGAATTTGTCTTCCGTCTTGGCTAGCCCTGGCTATTGAATACTATTTACAGAGACAGATATGAAGCATCAACAGCCCTGCAATAGGAACTAGATGAAAAACATTTGTAGCTTATTCTCAGGTTTTCCTGCAACTCTGAAGAACCAAAAGACCTTGACACATCTTAAAAAGAAACAGTATAATATTTCATTTAGGGGCTTGTCCTCCTTGTTTTTAAGGGAGATTATCCTCTACTTAGACTAACAACCTAGCTCCCTCACCATTGATCTATATATTCTAAATAAAAAGCTATATATTCTACATATAAAGTTTTTTCTTTTCTTCACCCTTGGAAGAAGAAGAATAAATATAGCCTACCTTTCTCTAATACACTGCCACAAGTTGGAACTGAAATGCATGGGATCTCCAGGAGTCTAAAAGCTGAGCCAGGAGTTCAGACTCTGATGGAATAACAGTAGGACACTATCGGTATCTTTTGCAGAAAAGCTGAAATACTATTCTATTCCTTTTGATGGAAACAAGCACTAAACATATAGTAGCTGTGCCTTTTAATATTCAGAAAACATGGGATTAACTCTTTTCTCTTCCTCAGTGCAGATCGTTACTGAAAGACTACAACCGATCGCTTGTCAGAGGGTGGAGGAAAACATTACATGAAGCCAAATCAGAATGTTGAGGCAGAGGGTTAGATACTTCAAAATGGACGTTCTCAGTTTACTTATTGACTAGAATAATGCAGTTGTATTTCTATAACTTTTTTTGTTCTTTTTTCCCCTTTCAGTTGAACCCCTATCTTGGCAAATATCTTTTCCTCAACACCTCTAATAATTTCCTTACTAAAAGTAAAATTCTGCAGTCCTTGCTTTTGTATGAAGCAAACAAGGAGATTATCCCTTGAATTCAGACAGGGTATGGCCTCTGATGTGACTTACTTCCCTCTTTTCCTGAATGTTTGAAATTCAACAGTGCTTCTGATCTGTCTATTGATTTGCACAGCTAAAGTGTCACTAAAAATAGCGCTTTCCATTGGCAAAATTGACAAAGAAGGGTAATAAAGCCCCCAGCATTACTTTCAGGTATCAAAATGAATTTGCCTGCACAGCAGCTAGAAAACTTTTGGTTTTAGATGTGCAGTGAACAGATCCAGTATAGAAATCACTGAAGGAGAATAAATATCAAATACCAATGCAAATTTTTTTTTAACATAATCATACATCGAGGATTGATTACTGTTAATTTTTAAAGTGAAAATCCAACTTGAATGTTATGTGGGAGGTGTGGAGACAGGAAAGGCGCAACGCAGATGAACTAACCTTTTTCTGCAGCAGATAAAGTGTAGAACTGACGCAGAGTCTTTATATACATCTAGGTGACTAAGCAATGGAAAGTGAATTGGAGAAGAAAGGAAAAGCTGATGGACTATGTCATTTCTTCTGTTTATGTGTCTACTTCACTGACACTTGACAGTTATTAAAGTTGTCCTCATGTTTCAGGGAGTCATTTCCAATTGCTTGTACATGTAAAAGCTTTCAAGAAAAATAGTGTTTAACTTCAAGAGCTCCACAATTTAAAGTTTTCCCTATTTAAGCCTCCACTTTATACAAATTCACCAGGCACAGTGAGAGAACAAGCGTTGAATTGTTCTGACACTTTCTATTACAGAATGTCCCTTGACTTTTTTCTTCTGCCCCACATCTTTACATAGTGGCAGTGAAAAACTGGCATAACATGGATTCCACATTTCAAATTAGGTGATTTATTTACTTTCCCTTTGAAAGCATATGCCTCATTTCAGGACATTTTTGTCAATGCAAACACAGAGAAGACTGTTCCAAAGTTAGTTGGGAAAGAATGTAGGAATAAAGGATGAGGACTGAGCTAAATGAGCAAATTACAGATATAATTCTAGAAAATCTGGAAAAAAACAACACACACAAGCCAGATAACACTTTGGGAAATTGCCCCATGTTAAAGAAAACCAATTCAAGAAAGAATCCTACCTTCACGCCACCAACTTGTCCTCTCACAAGGCTGCAAGTTGGTAAGGTTTGGCTCCAACTGATGACACTTAAATGCCACAATGTGCTTTCTGGAACAGGGGAAAAATTCAGCTGATACTTTTCCTAGGCTGGATTTTTCCCACAGGATCCCAGATACATTCTGTTGGCTTAAAATCCTTAAGAAATGCAGCTTCACTTTCCATAATTCAGAATTGCGTCAGCTTAGTCTAAAAACTGAAGTGTTTGTGGCTGCTTGAGCCTCCTGCTATCCTGGAAAATGAATGTTACAGGCTCTCCATACACATTTTATTTTTATCAAATAACAAAACAGTGTGACTTTAACGACAACAACAACCAGAAATGAAACATCCTGAAAACCCAAATCCTCGAACATCTCTCTTTTCTGACAGCAGTGAGTTGGCCTACTCCCTTTAGGGAACCACACTACACTCATCTATTTTGAAACAACCCTATCTGAGAGTCAAAAATCAAGTAATCTTCTGGGCTGCTAGACTATTAAAATCTGCCTCCTGGGCCTCATTCCTGTCAGTATGATCAAGTGTTCTTGTGGGTCTGTTAATTTATTTGCCATCTTTACATTCAGCAAGCTTTCTGTGTAGGGAGCAGAATGTAGAAATGTACCTTGAAGCCCATATCAACAGATCTGTTAATTAAATGTCAATCATAAGACCTGTTCACCTAGACTCTACCACCAAGCCTAGCAGTTTCCAGAGCTGGAACCTGGAATAGAAGCACATGGAGGGATAATAAAAAGTACATGGTATCACTATCATAAAGAACTTAATTTTCACAGGGAATTTAACTTTCCATTTTCCAGCAACTGATATCAGTTTCCTGAACAAGCCTATGGAAGAAGAACAGCACTATTCTCAGTGAACTCATTCATCTTCCTCTCCATCAGTACTTATTTATGCAACGCTTGGCAGCAAAAAATCAAGAAGTCTATGTACAAGATAGAGGGTTTCATTTGAACCAGGAAGCTGTAGTTTGGGAATGATTAACAAAATGCAAGGGCAGTAGGTGATAGAGTTGCCCATGTTTGCATATTCATAGGAAAGATGTCTATCATTGTTCAATTTTAAAGGTTAGCAAGAGCTGTAGTACAGCAAACCTACAATGTAATTCTTCCAAATGCCATGGACTGTAGAGGAGATGGGATGAGAAGTATGTCTAAATCACCTCTTACTCTCATGATGTCATGTTGCGAGATATCACAGAATGGTTTGGTCTGGAAGGGACCTTAAAGATCATCTAGTTTCACCTTCCACTAGAGGAAGTCTTAGAGTCATGGAAGACAGGAAATACGAGGAAATCTAAACCAACTTTTCGGACAAAGGAACTTAAGTTCCAATAAGGAAATTAGTGTGACTCAGCTTAGAAGTAAGAAGAAAAAGACAAAGTAAGTGCTTGTACATAAAGGTAAAATAGCAGAAACCCTCCCCCCTATTCTTCCCCCTCAGTGTGAATAAGAGCTCTTTTCATTCCAAAGATAATCAGGTTGAGACACAAACTTCATAATTCATATCATATGAGAATTTGAAAGACATCAATCTGTTCAAATTTTGAACCTGAACTTAAAATTTGTCCCAGGCTTACCCAAGACCTGGATGATAACAAAGGTTCATTTTCCTTTCACAAGCAGTACAGACACAATTAACATAGGTTGTTGAATTATTAGTGAAAGGAAAAAGCAGGGAGGAAGACATTAGTTTGATCAGTAGATTCATACTTATTTATGGCAAATGTGAAAGTGCATTCTATAACACTTAGCTACATAGAGAGGCAGAGTGTTTTGAATAAAGTTGAACAGGAAGAGATACATAACACTGTCCTGAAAATAGCCTTCTATCTTTGCATACTTCTGTCATGTATGATTTTCTTCCTTGCCACATTTCTACTTCAATGTCAAACACTGTACTCACAGGGTAACTTTAGGAAAAAGGTAAAATGTAGTTCAGAGGGACATCAAACAAACATAGATAAGGTATGTTGTAGTTAAGGGTTAAAATCTAGTTTTAAAGCAAAGGTGCTACAAGATAGTTGAAGTTATCCAGTCAACCATGCTTTATGAAAAATCATACTACATTATTTAGTATGCTTTATGAAAAATCATACTACAACTTTAGGTTGTAGTACAATGCACAACAGCTGCATAAGGTATCCAGGGAATACAGTTACTTAAAGGAAACTATCCTTAAATACAAAAATTCAAGTGAAAGACTGAAAAAAAGGCCTACATTGTGCATGGGTCTCCACTGCTATGCCCTATTTGTTTCCAGGAAAACGCAACTAACGTAAGTGTCATAGCAAGTGTCATACCACCTCACACTTCTGTTTCTCAGCACAACCTCCACTTTTAAAAACTGCTTAATAATTTAAACTCCTATATACCTCTGTAATATAGACCCCAAAAGAGTTAACAAAACTAGAGTCAAATACATGCATACCAGCATGTCTGCAAATTTAGTGAAGAAGAAAGAAAATCTGGGTTTCATACTGTAGTGAATTCATACACGTATTCATCACCATGATCTCTACACCTGACAGCAGATACCTTGAAGTCCTGCTCCTGCTTGGAAAGTAGGTATAACCTCATTCATTTGGCTTCATTGCCTTTCAGAATGCAAAGTTCAACCAATCCTGAATCACTTTTTAAATAGCAAAAGCTTAGGCTACCTCTTCATGGTTGTCACTGATCAAACTTCACTTTTCCAGACTTTCCACCCAAATGCTGGAAATTTCTGCCAAACTTCCACGTAAAAGTTACACAATTCTGCTTTGCGATCTGTGCATATCACTCAGGAAGCAGGCCAAGCTCATCTTGTGGCTTTCTGAAAGAAAAGAATCTCATAGATACTGATAGGAATTTCCTCTGAAGTTTCAAGAAGGAAATATACATTCTACTCCTATCCTATATATCTGTACAATATAACTTTGACTCTAGCTTGAAAGGTGCTGTATTTAACATGCATATTATGACACGCAAAAAAACTTTAAGTAAAGAAAGACACAGCCTTCTGAATCATCATCCCTGGGAGTGTTAAAAAAACATATAGATGAGGCCCTCAGTGATACGGCTTAGTGGTGGTCTTGGCAGTGCTGAGGTAATGTTGGACTTGATAAATGTCCAATCTAGCTGATTCTATGATTCTATGAATATAGAGGCAGTGTCTTGTGTGTTTAATTACTGTTTGCTACAGTATTTTATAAAATGGCTTACTTACTTTGGTTACCTTGTACTGTATTTTCTAAATGCCAGCTAAAAAAATAATTTTTGAAGAATATAATTCTTTTCCTTATTGACAAATACATGCAATAAATGACCAACATTATGCCATAACTCGTATCTTAATGAAGCCTGCAAAGTTTTGTAACCTGAAAATAATCAAATTCAAACATATAAATGTATTACATGGTAATAATTGTGGTTATAAGTACTTGGAAGGATAGTGAGTGTGGAAGGTGTATGTATAAACATTTTTCACTTTTGTTATCTGATTAGGATTTTTAGGGACACTGAAAAATCTAGGAATCCTGAAGTACATCTGACAAGAACTATATTGAACCACACTTGGATAAACTCATTAAGATGCCACACATGTCATAAAAGAATGTTCATCTGCATCTAAGGAAAATAGGTTTATATTTCAATAATACACAAATCCATCTGAATAACATTAGATATCTTCATGGGCAAACCATAAATAGAGGTAAAGAACACAAAAAATAAGTGGGAAAATCAATTGATCATGCTAGTAACTTGGCACCTCCTCTAGGTTGTAGACCTAAGTCAGCAAGAAAACTGAGCTCCGTGGGTCTCCCTTCTGATATTATACACTTTACTGCCACAAATGCTATTTTATATCATTAAAGGGAAATGTTTTTCTGGTATTTGGTTTAATTCTAATTTTTTGTGTTTGGTTGGTCCAGTTACTCTTCAGAAATCCTTGTAATGCCTGAGTGCAAAAAAAGGCAAAAAATACTGCATAGGAAAGTTTCTGGCTTTCCCTCAGTATATTGTTCAGCATGAACTGCATAGGAAGTTCTGTACATACAACAATGAATCCCCAGTTCTGAAAGCATTATATAAAACAGGATGTTAAGGTAACATACAGGTTGAATACATAAATGCCAACATAATTTCAGAATGACACATTTTCTCCCTGGTAGTTGAAATAAAAAACTACAGTTTGTGGCTGACAATTTATGAATTCATTTTTAATTCATAGACTGTGTTTATGAACATGTTTTAATCCTGAATCCTACAGAACATTTTTACGGCTTTTATTCTGGGCATTTCAAAAGTGATTAAGGAGCTTAGAAATAAAGTCAATATTCTTCAATGTAAATGAGTGCACATTTGAAGGGGAAAAAACACACTATCCCTTAATAGCTAAGTATCTTAGGCTAATGCCTAATATTTACCAGTTCACAAAAGCATAGCCTGGGATTAAGTGAATTTTGTTGTTATTGTTGCAATTTATACATTAATTTAAAATTAGGCAAGTTGTCATTGTCTAAAAGAGTAGCAGAGATGGGCACAGGAAAAATAAGTCCAGTGCACCTGTGAAGAGACAAGTTTTGTAATTTACATCCAAAATCTGATGTTTTCATTTGCACATGTACTAGGTCTGGCTGAGGTGGAGTTATTTTCCTCATAGCATTCCCGATAACACTGTGCTTTGTATTTGTAGCTACAGGGTGTTTCTAAAATACCAGTGTTTTGGCTACTGCTGAGCAGTGCATGTGAGACATCAAGGCTGTCTATACAACATTGTCTCCCTCACCAGCAAAGGCTTATAAGGGGTGGGCAAGATCTCGGGTGGGGACACAGTGGTGACACCTGACCCAAACTGAACAAAGGGATATTCTATGCCATATGATGTATACTCAGCAATAAAAGTGAAAAGAAAGGAGAAGGATGGGGGGAGACAGTTTTTATTATGACATTTGTCTTCTGGAGCAACTGCTACATATACCGAAGCCATACATAGAATCATAGAAGCACATCCCAGGACATGGCTGGACATCACCTGCTGATGGGAAGCAGAGAATAAATATTTTACTTTTTTTTTTTGCTTCCGCACCCATCCTTTGGTTTTACTTTATTAAACTGCCTTTATCTCGACCTATGAGTTTTTTTCCATCTTGTTTTCTCACCACCCCATCCTGCTGAGGAGGGGTGTGATAGAGCAGCTTGGTGGGCACCTAGTGTGCAGCCAGATTCAACCCATCATAGTGTAGTTTATGCTTCCTTCTTTATGTATCAGCTTGGTATTATTAGCTATCTAAGCTCAAGACCTAGCATGTACAGCTCACATCTCAGAATGTCCATAAAACGGGGATAAACAAAAGAAGCTGCTCACTGGAGGGACTGTAAGGTATATGTTCGATTATAGTATACACTTCGCTACATGAGTTCAGGTTTCCTATAGCAGCAAAGTGAAAGTTAGAATAGACTGCTACTGACTTGCAATTTATTACTAGGACATATCTCTATCTCTCAAAAATAACTGCAAACCCAGAGTGACCCTACATACTTCAATGAATGTAGCTAAATCAATATAAATAACATTTGAAATAATTGGGCAATGATGTGAATAAAATCTGTACCAAATTCAGAAATTTGCCTCAGATATTTCTTTTTTCCAGCTGAATGGAAAATTTAAAAAAACCCAAAAAGTTTAGAAGCAGTGCCTGAAATTTGCTGAAAACATTTTCAAAATCAGTAAGACCACCTAACTGAATATAGTTAACATCTCAAATCAGTTTAGAAATTATGTAGCAGGTCAAACAACATAATATTTGCATGCACTTAGAACTCATATTCTAAATTGTTCCTATAATTGTAAAAATGAAATTTTAAATTATAAATGCAATCCTAAGCATATGAAACATTAGCAATTATTAACTATAAAACCCTACAGAGACAGCTCCTATCAATTGTTATCTTAAAAAACATTCATTTAGCCATTTCACAGATTCTTATTTTATTCCAGGTGTTCCACATAAGTTAATTTACAAGTGGAAGTTAATTTACAAGTAGAAATCCTCACTCTGTTTTTCATACTGATTTTTCAAGTTACCTATGGCACTAAAAAGTCTTCTACCTTTCCTTCCCCTTTTAGAGTTACATCATTGCTTGTGAAAAAATACTGGTTCAGTCACCCTGGAGACTGCATGCTTCTAACCCCTTTTTCTTGTATGTGGTAACAGAGGGATGGATCAATATGGATGCAATAGGTTGCCCAGGGAGGCTGTGAACGCTCCATCCCTGGCAGTGTTCAAGGCCAGGTTGGACGAGGCCTTGGGTGATATGATTTAGCATAAGGTGTCCCTGCCTACGGCAGGGAGGTTGCAACTAGATGATCTTAAGGTCCTTTCCAACCCTAACGATTCTATGATTCTATGATTCTAATATATCTCATCTTTGATTAGATTTAATAAAGAATTCCTGTTTTGATGGAGACTGGCACAAGGTCGCTAATCCTTTGAAGAGTCTTGAGTGTCAAGTGAGGCGGATCAAGTGAGCATTAAAACACATCACTAGAAGAGCTATAGAAACCATGTGAGCTTTTGTGGAAGGTACCAGGTAGATGGAACACGCAAAGGCAAAGGTCTACAGACTCTCACAGAATCATAGACTGGGTAGGGCTGGAAAGGACCTTAAAATCATCTAGTTCCAACCCCCCTGCCATGGGGAGGGACACCTCACACTAAACCATGTTACCCAAGGCTTTGTCCAACCTGACCTTTGAACACTGCCAGGGATGGAGGATGAGGTCAAGCATGGTACTTCTCCTTGTCAACTCCTCTATTACTCGCAGAAGGAAGTTGTCTTCTACACAATCCAGGAACCTCCTGGATTGCTTGTGCCAGGCTGTGCCATCCCTCCGACAGATACCAGGTTGAAGTCACCCATGAGGACAAGGGCCTGTGAACGTGAGTCTGCTCCTGTCTGTCTACAGAGAGCTTCATCCACACAGTCCTCTTGATTGGGTGGCCTGTAACAGATCCCTACAGTAATGTCTATCACAGTTCTCCCTTTGACCCTGACTCACAAGCTCTCTGTTGGCCCATCACCCATCCCAAGACAGAGTTCTATACTCTCCAATCTAACATTGATACAAATAACTACTCCCCCTCCCCATCTGCCTGGCCTGTCTTTCCAAAAGAGCCTGATTTCTCCGTCAGTTAGCTGTGCACTATTCAGGGAAACCAGGGAAGAAAAGTGGATATTCTACACACTCATAAGTACTAGAAGATACATGACAGATTCAAGACTTTATCATGTTGAGTCAAGCTGACAACCCACAGGATTTTCCACTCTGTAAAGCCTAGCCGTCCAGAAAGGTCTCACGCACAATGGAACAAACAGGAATTCCCAGGTTGCATACCTTGACATTCATACACTGCTCACTCAGGTGCAAACTCATCCTTCCGCTTCCTACCTCCCTTACAGAGTAAAGCAGTCATGTTGCAAGGATCCTCCTCCAGACCAATGGTGAAAAAATGTTATCAGCAGGCTGGCACAGATCCCCTGCTTGATACACAGAGACCATCTTCCTGTGCCCTGCACACATCCTGTCTTTGGCATTTTCCTATTCTCCTAGTCCCCAGGCTTTCAGCAACAAATTCAGTTTCTTATTAATGTCAAATGAATTAGTGCCTACCACAAAAGCTCAGCTCAGCTGACAGCTCAGTTCCCTGCCCAGTGACAACAGGTTCTCACTGGAAGAGCCCCTCACTTCTGTGCATGAAGAAATCAGGATCAGACTACCATTGTGGCAAGGTGCTACCTGCTACAAAGTCCTGGTCAGCCCCATCTGGGGGCATCCACATCACCCCAATGTGCTTTGACCTGACAGCTCCCAGCAGCACATATAGATTGACTTGTTGGCTAAGAAGCCAGCTCAGCCCACATCTGTCCTAGCTCTGCTATTATCTTCCAGATTTGCCACATGAGCTGCCAACTTGCTATCAGTACAGTGGTCATTGTTAATCAATATATTTCCCTCAGACCTGTCCTTCTTTCTTGTCTCAGCAAGTATGAGTGGCCAAATCACCTGTATTTGCTTGTGGGCCAACCCACTGTCTCTCCTTAGATTTGAAGATTAAACTTATTATACAATAAGTAGAAAAATAGGCAGATGGGGATCAGCATCAGTGCAGCACAACCTGCAGTTATCTCTTGGAATCTTAAATTCCAAGTCCTGGAGTCAGAATTCTCCTTACTTTGAGTCCAGTCAGAGCCAGTTTAGTAAATATAGTATGTCTGAAAAAGTACACTTTGCTTCAGAACTAGTTGCAGTTCTAGTAAAGTATGCATATGGAACACAATTATGCTACGGGGAGAAATCAGCAAAATCAATTTTTCTTTGTTTGTTAATGTTAGTTAAATTAAGAGAATTGATTTCAAATACAAAGCTTGGTTTATTTTTTCCTTCATAAAAAATGCCATATATGGCTACCTAATTTAAGATGAAGTCATTTGAATTACAGAATAGAGACACAAAAGCATACTTGTGATCAGCACACAAGATCAAGCTAATATGAAGGAATACGTTTCAGCAGCAAGTTTCTGATTTCAGTGTGTTTTGTATTAAAATGCAGGTGCAGAATTCTTATGTTTTCTCATTACTTTTACTTGCTGAACTGTTGCTCTAAAATTTTTATATCTCCGATTTACAGAAGTTATTTACTTTCTATAATTAGGAAAAATCCTATGTGTAGGTAGGTATTTCTTATTTAGAAGTAGTTTCAAGCTAGAAATCTTCCTAGAAAGGTTTCTGTTGGTTTTCAGTTTTATATTATTCTTTATATTCAGTTCAGTAGTAATGAAAAAACAAGCGTCTTAATTTCAGAAGAAAAGTATGTTCTATTTGTTAAGTGGGCAGGCTAAGACACAAGAACCAGGGTTCAGTAACTTGGTCTGCTACAGATACCTTGTTTTTCCCTGGTAAATCTCATATACTGGATTATCAAAGACTAAGTTTTTTTAACTTTCAATAAAAAATGAAACTTACTGTAAAAGTCTTCTCGATCTGAGCTTCCATCTCTTTGCTTTTAGCCTTCCATGTACAAAATGAGGATAAAAGGGCTTCTCAGTATAATAAGTGTATTGTGAACATGTTGCAAATGTGAAGAACTCAGACAGAGAAGGCATTTCTATACTTTCGTCTTCTCCTTTATTTTACTGTATCACCATAACAATTATTTTAATTCAGGCCATACAAAGCATGAGGAAGTAAAGGCAGAAAATAAAACTAGAAAGTGCTTAAATGGACTAAATGTTTCCTAAAAAGGAAACATTTACATTAACAAGTTCATGGGACCTGAAGAGATACACCCACAGGCCCTGAGGGGCCTGTGATGAAATGGCTAAGCCACTATCAGTCCTGTTTGAGAAACTGTGGCAATCTAATGAAGTTCCCATTTACTAGAAAAAGAGGAATATAACTCCATTTTTAAAACAGGGAAAGAAGGAAAGCCTGGGGAACTACAGGCCAGTCAATCTCACCTCAGATATGGCAAGATTATGGAGCAGATCCTCCTGGAAACTATGCTAAGGCACATGGAAATGGAGGAGGTGATCGGTAACAATCAGGATGGCTTCAATGAGGGCAAGTTTTGCTACAGATTTGGTGGCCTTCCACAATGGGGCCACAGCATCGGTGGATAAGGGAAGAGCAACTAATCTGGATTTGCTCAATGCATTTGACACTGTCTTGCACAATGTCCTTGTCTCTAATCTGGCAGGACATAAATTGGATGGATGGACCACTTGGTGGATAAGGGATTGACTGGATGATTGAACTCAAAGATTTGCAGTCAATGGCTTGATGTTCAGGTGGAGACCAGTGACCAGTGGAGCTCCTCAGGGGTTGGTATTTGGAACAGATGCTCAACATCTTTGTTGGCACCATGGACGGTGTGATGAGTGCACCCTCAGCAAGTTTGGTGATGACAAAATGTGTGGTGTGGTTCACATGCTGGAGGGAAGGGATGCCATTCAGAGGGACCCTGACAGGCTGGAAATGTGGGCCAGTGCAAATCTCCTGAAGTTCAACAAGGCCAAGTGAAAGGTCCTGCACCTAGGTTGGGTCAATTCCAAGTAAAAATACACCACTGGGGGAGGCTGGGTTGAGAGAAGCCCTTAGGAGAAGGACTCGGGGGTGTTGGTTGATGAGAAGCTCAACATGAGATAGCAGTTTATGCTCACAGCCCAGAAAGCCAAACATATGCTGGGCTGCATCAACAGGAGCATGGCCAGCAGTTCGAGGGAGGTGATTCTGCCCCTTTACTCCACTCTTGTGAGACCCCCTGCAGTACCTGCAGTACTCTCTTCAGCTCTGGGACTCCCAATGTTTCAAAGGACATTGACCTGTTGGAGCAAGTCCAGAGGAGGCCTCAAAGATGATCAGAGGGCCGGAACACATCTCCTGTGAAGACAGGCTGAAATAATTGGTCTTACTTCACCCTCTGTGGGAGTGATGCAGCATGGCAGCAGAAATCCTCAGTGAACTTCCCACAGCAGATATGAAGGTTCATTTCAGGAAATGATAGTTCAGGTTGCTAGTTCTAATGGGACAAGGGGTAATGGCTTTAAACTGCAAAAGAGTAAATGTAGATTAGATATTGGGAAGAAATTCTTCACTATGAGAGTGGTGAGGCACTGGGATATGTTGTCCATCTCTGGAAGTGTTGAAGGCCAGGCTGGACTGGATTTTGAGCAACCTCAACCTCTAGTGGAAGGTGTTTCTGCCCATGGCATGGGGGTTGGAACTAGATCAGCTTTAAGTTCCCTTTCAACCCAAACAATTCTATGATTTTATGATTTACCCTTCTTAGCCAGTAAATATTTCAGGATGTTCTATGTTTCACATGATACACTCCTCAGTGTTTTCAGCAGGAATTCTGTTCAATGAATGTATATATCATCAGGTATCTCTATTTTTTTCTAACTAATATACAGAATATTCAGCATTCTTACAATATGGATTCATGGCTGACCTCTGGTTTGTATAAACATTTATTCAAAACAAGGAGACACATCTGTTTCTCCATTGTTTATTTCCAATTTATCCCCCAGTTTTCCACTTTCATCTTATGATAATGCTCCCCAACCTCAAGACATTGCTTTGGTCATGAAGAATGGAGAGAAACTTCAAGCAAGAAGTGGCCAGACACACATATAATAAGCATAAAGAAGTTTTTTCAGAAGTCAAAACAGTAGCTGTATTGGGCACAAAGAACAGAAGAAAAATATGTAATAGACATTGAAGACAGCTATTCTGGCTATTTAAAAAATTATAATGAACAGGGAAAAGAGGGTAATTTGGTGAATCCTTAAACACTTGAAGGTATGAATACTCTGATATTGAATGTATGAAGCTAACCATGTTTTTTATTACATGCCACAAGAATGTGGTGCATCAGAAACTCAGAGGTTCAGCAAAACAGAAATAAGGTATTGAAAAGAAGATGGCTCAGGCACTAACATTCATTTCATTTTGAAGAGTTGCCTTTTAAGGCTGAGATACAGAAATCCAGAGTAGGACTGAGTGTAGTACAGGAAAAGGTATTTAAATTACTATTTAAATAACTGTCTTTCTTGTTTCAGTTTTGCATGACAGAGCACTAAATGATATTCAAGTTTCTGCAAGCATGTGGCAATCAACACTTCACCAAGCTTTACTGCAGCTACTCCTTTAGGTTTAACTCATTTAGTGCAATATTCAAATTTCCTGATGCTGAGTGAAAATCACTGTGCTGGTACAAAATATTATTTCTAGTCTTACTTCACCCTCTATGGGTGTGATGCTGCATGGCAGCAGAAATGCTCTCTGAACATCCCACCGCAAATATGAAGCACCATTTTAGTAAATGATAGTTCTGTTGCCTAGTCAAGTAACTCCTGAAAATGGAGGAGATGGTAAAAGGAAGTTTTATTCTTCAGTTTCTCTTTATGACCAGTGTTTCCTTCCAGTGATGCACATACAGTGAATCAAGAGATTCTGGTAAGAGAGAGCTGGCCTCTTGTGACCCCTGAGTAGAAAATATTCAACAACTTAATCTTTTTTGGAAGATTGAGGATTCTATCTACATCTATACAAAGATGCATACACACTCACACACTTGTTTACAGAAAAAGATATGTAACTTCTGCTAAAGCTCTCTTTTAGTGCAATTTGAATTGTGATGGTATATACTGAGATGTTCCTGAGCAATTTATGATGCTTTTCCTACTCTGGACTTCTCTACCTTCCTCTTTTCTCACAAGGCAACTCTTCAAAAGTAAATGAATGTTAGTGCTCCAGCTAACTCCTTTTTCTTGTTTCTGGATGGGCAGCTTATAGAGAATTGTCATCAAATTGTGCAGATGAGTAAGGTTCTGATTTACTGGAGCTGTGAAGATCAAAAGAGGTCAGGCTAAGCATGCTACAGTCATTTATACATAGAAATAACATTGCTATGTTGCAGGAATGCACAATCCTTTTGTTCCAGCTGTAGCTTGAGGATGCCAAGTTTTAAGAGTTTAGAAAGTTCAGTAGGCTTTTAACTATGTTCTGTGACAATAAATCCTTCTAAGAATTATGTCTCTTCACCCTGAAATTTCTCTAAACAGCTGCTCTTTTTTAAGATGCTGCAGTGTACAGCTTACAAGCATACAAAGCTAAAGTGCAATGTAATATCAAAACCACACCACTTGTTTTGAACTCTGACCTTCTGAATCCTCAAAGTTACCTCTTTGTAATAGTTACATTGAGATGTTTATGTTTAACATATTTTATCCTACTATACATTGTTATGCACCCTAGTAAAATGCAAGATAGGTTAACAGCAGCACCTAAACAATAATCATTACTGTTTGTTAATTTATAGACATTAAAAGGGCTATCTTGTTGACAGTTCCAGTCAAGAAAAGATAATTGAGAGAAGGCATTTGCCTTTCACAATGAGGAGCTCCCCATTTGTTCTTCTCCTGCAATGCAACAACTCACAGGCATCCCAGCTGAAGCAGATCAAAGGCTACATCAGCTAAATGGGAAGGTTTGTCCAGCCATGCCTAACAGTGAGTTGGGCAGAAGCTGTTAGCAGTAAAGATCAGATGAGTTTGATTGTCAATTTCAGGTGCTTCTGATGCCATCTTAGGGATCACACTACTCTGATGACTGTGTGATGGCAATGCATTATCATGCAATTCTCCTTCTATGCAGTCTCCTCCGGTAGACAAGCCCTGCACCAGATGATCCTGCTCTGAGTGGGATTTCCAAGCTAATGTCTCTCTGGAGCCTCTCTTTAGTTCCCAGCAGAAGAATTATTGCTCCCCTGACTCAGCCCAGGACTAACAGCAGTCTTTTCTTCTCTGCTGCTACTGCCCCAGACAGAGCTTCTGGGTTAAGAGCCCCTTGTCGTTAACACATGTCAATCCCAAAATGATCCAATCGGAATCAATGCAAGCCGTTACTGTAAGTATAGGGTCTGCACACAGCCACAGCAGAGAGATAAACAAGACACAGAAGAAAAGAAGAAAGGAAGGAAAGCAAGCAGATCCAAACGCAACACCAGGGTCCTTGCCTCCACTCACCACAAAACTTAAGAACAGACACAATTCTTCTATTTGTATGAGAAAGAGAAACAATCTGTTGCACACACATGCACACTCTCACACTCTGTTTTCCTAATGCTATCAGAAACATCTTAGTCATTCAGAGATATCCTTAGTCATCATCCTTGCTTTAAATATGTACAAATTGAAAGTTGGTAATCTTCCAGATTCTGGGGTCCCCTTTATCAGAGCAATTCCTGGAGATACAGCTCCCATTTGATAACACAGTTTTGCTAAATTAGGAAAGGGCTTATCAAAGGCAGCATTCTGTGTTCATAATGGAAATCCTTTTTTTGCCAAGACCTGGCTTAAGGAAACCTGTAACAAAATACGTATGCTTGTACATTCATATTCTTGTATTTTATTTCCTGTCAAATTTGACGCTGAACTTATGAATGTTATGATCTGTTGTGTGTCTCATTGGTAGTGTGGACTGTAGTGTATGCACTGCCCTCAGCTTCAGAGATCGCAAATGTATTGATCTAATTTCCTGAAATCAGTTACATTTTTGCATTTTCTCTGACTGTACATGTGGTTCTTAGCCACAAGGAAAAGCCCTACACATAACACTTGAAATACTACAGATGATAGACAGCACCATTAAAAAGAACAGTAAGACTGAATCTAAAGACGTGCCTCCTGTTACAGATCCTTTGAAAGTTAATGGCCCAGTTTATGTCTGAAGTACTGGATCATTACCCTATGTGGGTGGTAATGTTGCAGGCCTCTCAACAGAAAAAGTAAACTACATTACAAGTGGCAACAGAGCACTTCATTTCCTTCTAGTGGATATCTAACAGCTATTTGCATAGGCTTCATAACATTACCAGAGCAGGAAGGAAAGTTTTTATTAGAGCAGAAAAGAGCTAGAATTGACAGAGAAATACTAAAATATATATAGTTTATGAAGACTTTCTTGAACAATACCCTTCATTTCAGACTTTTAATTCAATTCTTTATAACCATGTTTCAGTCACTTACACAAGTTATTTAATTTTAAATAAAATATTTATCCTTAAACACACACTTGCAATAGAAGCTACTATATTCAGAAGTCTCTATACAATCACTGTGCAGACATTTCCTATTCAAATAAATGTTGGGTTTGGGGTTTTGTTTTTTTTGTTTTGCTTTGTGGTTGTTTTTTTAGTTGCTGACATGTAATGATATCATTTGAATAAAACAATCCATTTCCATTTTATTTGTATGTTTTTACAAGATCAATCTAAGTTTTTCAACTTATATAGAGGAATTTACAGTGCAATAATTCAGTTGGTTTTTAATGTTTTCAGTTTTCCTCACTCCTGCATACCAGAAAACATATCTTGAAAAAATTAAACTTTCATGCTATCTGGTAGTGTTTATGTACTTGATGTGATTTTTTCCTCCCCTACTTTAAAACAGAAAATAGAATCAAAGAGGCTGATCTACTAATGGTTATTGGTTGGTTTTAGTTTTTTGTTTGTTTTTTTTGTGTGTGTGTGTGTGTGTGTGTGTGCTGTAAACAAGATATGAAGTTCAGTTTTGGAGATCCTGGACCCCATTTTCATGACTTTAAAGGTGTACGCATTGTGTCATATTTTCTCCTTAGCGTGCACTGATGCAAGTGAAAAGAAAAAAAAGATGTTCTATATAGTAGAGCAATAGTGAAGCAATTTTTGTATTCCTCAGGTCAAGGAACAGAAAATTGTGGAAATATTTTGTAAAATTATTATGAAGTATTACTAGTTAGCTCTTAAAAATAATATAAATCACTATTAACTTGCATTGTAAGGACTCCAGTGATCTCTTACTGCATGAAATATCTGCCACACTGGCACTAAGAATCATGGCAAATTCAAAATAAATACTACATGGCTATGATGCAGATGGAAAATTGAAGGTCTATGTCAAAAATTCATCAAATAAAGCATTTAAGTCAATTGATAAATTTTTAATTAACATGTTAATTTTTATGCAGAAGCAATGTTAAACTTATTTATCCATGATTTCTTCCTTTTAGCCTATTGCTAATTCCAAGATGAAGGCTAGAAAACAGCCTGTGTTTTGATTCTGAGTCAAGAGTTCAGAACTTCAGGCCTTACCTTCCACTTTTATCTGTCAAAATGCATTTCTTCAATCTATCTACTCAGAAATACAAAACAACATAAAAAAGAAATTTCATACAGACTTACTTTTTAAGTAGGTTTCTTTTCTTTCTTTTTTTTTTTTTTTTTAATTGTCCCCATTATCTCCATAATCTTTTATTTAAAAAGTTTCCAGGAAAAATGGAAAAATAAGTGTGAGTTTAATTTGGCCTAAAGAATTCCTCATGAGGATATTACTGTTAGGAGAAAAATTGTTTTTCCCATGAATGATCACAGATCAGCCAAACCTGAAAAGCACTCAGTGATTTTTCAGCTATGGCAGTAAGAGAGCAAGTATTTTCACTCTAAGTGAGAGGTAATGTCCATACTCGGCATAACTGTCATTTGGAATTATATAATACATTTCTGAAAGCAAACTCTCCAAAGCTGATTGATTGAAAAGCTTTTAGTCTGAAAGAAGGAGACAGGCAGCTTTCACCAGAGAATAAAGCAGGAAAATTAGCTTTTTAGGAGGAGAAATAGTCACTTAAAGAAGACAAACAAAACCAATTAATAAATTTGTTTCTTTATGTGGGAACCAGGTGAATCAGGCTGTAGTTCTTGGTGAAAAAAACCCACAGCTCTCGTCCTCTCACTTTCCTTTGAAGTGGGCTACACATGAATGCATACTAGATGTCTAGTCAACATTACAACCAATTCAGTGTGGCGAGTCCTCCTCTGGACAGGGTTATGCCAAGACTCTGTAGGTCCCATGGGCAGCACGTGAAGCCTTGCTTTTTTCCCTTTATATGCAGGGATTTCACCCAGTAGGCTCTTCATATATAACAAAGCAAAATACACATTTACGATTTTAGTACTTCCTAGACTGGTCTTCAAATAAATCTCAGGCAAAATAAATAAGTAAGGTCACAGTAGATTATATGTAGTGTGCGCAGTTTGAACGTGACTCCAACAAATAAGATTAAACATTTAATAATAGGCTAATACAAGGCCTTCATGATTCTGCTGAGCTCTGCAGACTATTTAATGTTTCACTGAGCATCAGATTTATCTAGTTTATCTTTTTTATGGATTATTTTTTCTTTCTCTCTGCATCAGATGCTCTTTCTGCTGCCATTGTAAGTTTCCTCGTAAACATAAATGCATGAAGAAATATCTTACTTCTAGGGAAAAAAAAAGATGGCTTCCTCAGAGGAGGTTAAACGCTTCAGTGTTACTCTTTCAGAGTGTAAAATTTTCAGGAAAAATAAAGGCAGTTTTCTTAGTCCTTTAAAACATACAGGAATAGGCCTATTAGAAAGTCAGGGGGCTTTTCAAGTGCATTAGAGAAGGTAGTATGACAGAAATAATTTTAACAGAAAGGCATATATTCCTATTAGAGTAACAGGCTTATTATGCAAAATTTCCTGTGATTACTTAGATTAATATCATGTATTCCATAGAATTTACTATTCTTATCCACACTGTTTTGTTACAGAACCCACTTTTCTTTTGCTATAATTGTTAATTACCAGAGCCAAGCTATTTAGTTTCTCTACTGTACTTTACCCCTTTTTTAGCTGTTGCTCCCCAGAAGTTCAGCAGAAATCACTAATACCATACATATGTTTTTTGTTTGTTTTTTTTTTTGTCTTCCAGTGATCAGTGATCCAGAACCTCTATAGAGCAAAAAAAGAGTAGGAAATGTTGGACTTCTAAATATTTTTTATTTTTATAAGCACAGATATAAACATAAGAACACCAAAAAAATATATTCCAACAATGCACCAAATGCAACTGCCCTAAAATAACAAGAGCCCTCCATAATTTTATGTTTTTTTCTTATAAAATAGGCTGCTGTTAGATGCTACACTTCTTTCTAAAACAGTGAAAAAAAAAATATCTATGCTCACATGGCATTTAAATGGACTTTATATGATCTGAAGCCATGACATAATTATTAACACTTCTTTGTACATGCACAACTCCAGAAAAGTGTATATAGCTAAACTTCAACAATAGCTGATAAACAATAGATGCCATTCTAATGTTAAGTCTGAATTTAATTTCAAGATGAGGTTTTGGTTTTTTTTTTTTTTTTTTTTTTTTTTTTATGTAAAAGTAGGATGCGTCAAATTTCCGCGTTAAAACCAACCAAAATTCTTTCTGTCAAATAAAAACCTGATGTCTCTTAAGTTGACATAATGACTCCTATTCATCCAAATGCAGCTAAGAATATCCAAATGCTGCCTACTAAGCAATCTACTGATGACTTCCTTCATATTCCAAAACTAGTTTGATGGGCAAATTACTTAGTTCTTCAGAAATATTTTTCTATGAAGAATTTTTTATTTGTTTTCCTCTGCATATGGGAATATTAAAATGGTTTTGGAATATCAATCTTAGACTTAAATGTATGAATTTTATTAAAAAGGTTAATATTTCATATTATTTATAACACCACATGCAACAGGTATAGAGAATTTAGCGGTTGGAAGGACTACCTTTGAAAGAGCCACAGCGTAATTTGTTGTGATAAATCATTTATAAAGTACTGTATTTTCAAGGTAGCAAGCATCAGCCAAACAAAAAAAAACCTATACATGTCAGTTAGCAAGTAAATAGCTTGTACATATTACCTTGTTCACTTCCAGCATACCAAAAAGCCTTATGGTATTTTGAACGTTAGACTCTTTGTTTTAAACTACAGCCTACTTTTTATAAAAGCACAGTCTTCCAAGAGAAAAATCATATCATCAAATGACCAGCATTATTCCCTATTAAGTCATATGAATATCACTGATATTAATTATTGTTAACTATCACTAGAATTAAAATTATTTTCTACACATTTAGTACGGGACACTATTTTCTACCTTTTTGTCTATGAGGACAATACTTTCTTCTGCCCTACTTGATGTGTTTTGGATTATGAATTTAACTTATCAATGTCATAATTTACTGTCATTTCAGCAACAAATATCATTGACCACATGCATTTCTGTTAGGTAGATTACCATTATCACTGTACTTAAGGTGAAAATACAGGCTCTGTTTTTACAGTCCTTGTACAGATAGGGATATGCATCCTAGCAAAAGTCAAAGTGAAATGTCACTGATCAAATTTGACAGTTGTGCTTTTTTTGTTTTTGGTAAAACCAGTACACACTTCCTTGCTGAAGCCAGTGGCAAAATTACAGCAGAATTCAATAAAGAAGGATTTCCATTCACTTCTAAACTGCACCTCCAAGCACAGTGAGGGAACACACAACAAGGAAATAATAATTAACTGCATGCATAATCACAAAGAGTGATTTTCAAAGGCATGTAATTGAACAAACAACTTCAGCCTCTTGTCAGTAGTCTTGCTGAGTTAGGAGATTTGCCAGTGAGACTGAAATACAATTGATATCTTTAATTTTTTACCTTTTATTAAAGTTTTTATTTAGAACAACAGTTCCTTTGTTGTTTTCCCTAGTGTGTCCCTCACTCCAATTAAGAACTACTAGTTCACTGTATAGTGTAAAAAAAAAATTACTACAACACTGTATAATATCCCAAATGTATAGGGCAGAATGAGTTTGTCATTACATCATTTGCTAATTGCCTCCATTCTATATGAATCGACCCCTATTAAAAACATGTTAACAAGTATTATAATGGGATAGAGACTGTAAGATACTAATATATTTTTTTTAAATGGGTTAACCATTAATTATGCTGCACAGGATATTACAAAGGCAGTTTGATATTACAAAGGCAGTAAGAAATACTCTACATCAGCATAACACTGATTATCTTTCACAGTACTGCTTTTGTAGACCAAAATTTCAAAAATGCTAAACATTTAGCAGCTCCCAATGAAAACTGTAACAATAACATCAAAGGTTTTTTTTTTTTTTTAAATCAAAATCCCACATAAATAAAAATACCATAGGCAGGTGAATTTGTGGTACCAAGCCACAAATGGATGTTTCCCTGGAGTGGCATACTACTAGAAAGGTCAGTTTTACAAGTATGGAGATGTGCTACTAATTTATTTTCATGCATACTTAATAGGTTCCATTTTGTGTCCGAACTGTTGCTGAAGAAAGGTGCTGATCGCAAAAAGGGTGTTCCAGTTGTTTACTCATAACTCCAAGAAACCATCTGGGACAACTCTTTTGCGTATCAGACATACTTGAGCTACGCGAAGTCTAGAGCCTTGACACTGAAGGTGGGAATGGTTATACAAAAGCATCATTATTTCCCAAATACATCTACCTTAGTTGCTGCCCACCGACACCAGTAATGAATAAAGACAGATATCAACTTCAGTGATTCTCTCAATGCAAAGTCAATTCTCTGACTCCCCAACAGTGGGCATCAAAAGGTATTAAGTTGTTCAAGTTATTCATATTTATTGATCTTCTGTCTAAAGAACAACAACAGATGAATTGCTTCTGGTGTTCTGGGGAATTGAGTGCTTTTTATTTAAGCAGTGTTCCCATGAAGCATGTGCTATACATGGTTTAATTTTAAAAGCTCCTAGCCCGTATCTATGTGCTCATAGGTACTAGGTTGTTTAGAAGCAAGAAAACCCTTATTGTCTAGCCATTTAAGGCAACCCAAAAAAATGGTTAATGCAAGAAAAAATATAATTACTGAACAGCAGACAAGCTGTTGACCTGCATTTTAAAATCCTTGGAGCATCAGCACTTGCAGTCCTATCAATCAGTTTGTGTACTGGGTTTGCCTGGCAAGGGTTTGGTAGTGGGGGAAGCTTACAGCGGTGACTTGACTGACAGAGCCAATGCCAGCTGGCTCCATAACTGGCGAAGGCTGAGTCCTTCAGCGACAGTGGGTAACCTAGTTAAGAAGGGGAAAGAAAAAAACTGCTGTGCAACAGCAGCCAGAGATAAAAGTGAGATTCTGTGAGAGAAACAGCTCTGCAGACACCAAGGTCTGGTGAAGGTCATGAAGATCTGCAGCTCATGGCAAGGACTCACGTTGGAGAAGTTCATGGAGGACTGTCTCCTTTGGGAGGGACCCCAGGCTGGAGCAAGAGAAGTGTGTGAGGAGTCCTAATCTGAGGAAGAGGAAGCAGCAGAAGCAACGTGTGATGAACTGACCACAACCCCCATTCTCTGTCCCCCTGCACTGCTGGAGGGGAGGAGGTAGAGAAAATCAGGAGGAAAGTTATGCCTGGGAAGAAGGGAGGTGTGGGGAGAAAGGTGTTTAAAGATTTATTTTCTTATTATCCTTCTCTGATTTGATTGGAAATGAATTAATTTTCCCCTACCTTGAGTCTGTTTCGCCTGTGATGGTAATTGGTGAGTGATCTCTCCCTGTTCTTATCTTTATCCATGAACCTTTTGTTATATTTTGTCTCCCCTGTCCAGCTGAGGAGTGATGGAATGGCTTTGGTGGCCAGGATCAACCCAGCATAGTCTGTTAAGCTCCCACCTTTGAGAAGCACAATCATGTTCCCCACAGAAGTTTTGAAATCACATCTGTAGCCACTCACTTTTGTGGTTTCACAAACTCTACTCTTTTTTTTTTTTAGTTTTCCAAAGAAGATCACACGAAAGAAGTTTTAATCTGGTTCTGCTTTCTGACGATCTAATAGCAGATCCAGACTGTGCTTGGAGAAGTAACTTTAATCAGCAACTTCCTTGTCTGGCCTAGCAGAATACTGACAAAGTAAGAGGCAGTACTGTAACGTCAAGATAGTTAACGGCAAACATGGAACATGTGAGCTATGGTATTTTTCTAATAAAAAAGATGATGTGCAGAAAAACAAATGAATGTTGAATTATGCCCCTTTAAGTCAGACAGACAATATTGATGCCCTAGAAGAAGCAGTACACCAGCTTTTGCTCTGGTATGAAGACCAAACATTGCATAAAACCTGCACACCTAAGCACAGCATCAAGCCACCTGCAGCTGCCTCCTGAAAAAGGAGCAAAGGAGAAAGGGCATCCCAACACTTGGTAAAGTCTGCAAACTATATTTTAATTTGATCTGGACAGAAGCTTACTATTTGTGTAGTTCTGGCAAGAATTTTTCTACTGTGTGCTCATACTAAGCCATGTTAAGAGCTACCCAACTGCCTGTGCACTACTGATCATAAGCCAGATCCATCAAGTATGACTAAGACTGGCATGTAGGGTTGAACTACAATGTTTTTTATAATATATACCAAATATTAAGAAAGTTTGACTTCTCTATACCAACAACATTCCTCAAAGCAGAGAACAAAGACAAACTGCCATCTGCTGCTTTAGATTCAATCATGAGAAACTCCTAACAGTGACTAACTCGACCATGGCTGAGACACATTGAATAAGCAAAGTGAAGACTGTTGCATTCTTGCTGCTTATGTCAAGTGTGATTCATTGGCACAGAAAACACTTCACTTGTAACTGCAGGAAGGCACCAACATCAAGCAAGCACAAGATTATTTTTTTTATTATTTTATTTTAAACCCATTAATTCTCAACAAAACACAGGCCTCATTGCCAACAACAGCACAAAGATCAAGAATGTCTTGTTCACATCAAGTCTGTGACATATTTCATTCTATTCATACAGTTTGCTCATGGTTGATGATAACTAAAATTCTGGCATATATATTCACATGCATAGATAGGGAGATATCAGTATCTCACTTAATCATGTCTAAAATGTGTGCACTACACTTTAGCTCTTTAATTTAGTGGTATACCAATAAAAAAAAAGGAAGCAAGGTAGGATTAAAAATCCAAGAAATCAAAATAACTTTTCCTTCTTCACCAAGATCACTAACTGTTCATTAGTACATCACAAAATTTCTTTGCAGATTTCCAGGAAGGTTTTAAGTTCCATTTTAATACAATATCAGATCTAATGGCTGGTGCTGAAATCTGATACCCTTAAAGTGATATAGAAGGAGAAATCTGATTTAGGTCAATGCTGTTTGAAATTTCTATCCCATGAACATCAAGGCTTGGACTGAAAACTGCCTCTGGTTTAGCTGCAATTCTGCCATCAAGCCAGCAGGTGCTCTAGAAGGATGTGGGACTAGCCAGATTAGGAACGCAAACTCTGATTCAGAATATAAAAACATCAACTGAAGGACACTTTCTAAAAAAGGGAGCAATGGTCCTGACCTGTGACGGCATTGAATCAAATCCCAATTAAAACCCAAACCAAGCCAAACCAAACCAAACCAAACCAACATAGGTTTCCTCTTGTGGTTTAAACATATCTTCCAAAATAGTCTAAATGAGATTGTAGCAGCTGCAAGGCTAGTTAAATACATTAAAAACACCTCAAGCCACACTCTACAAGAAACCTGGAAAATTTATTCTCCTCAGCCTCTTACAAAGAAGAAAGTACATTTAATCCCCTTTCCCAAATTATCACCTTATATTCCAGTTTGGTTCCTGTTCAGTTAAAGTTATAAATTATCAAAAAACTAGAGAGAATAACCATCACCCCAATCTTCAATAACAGTAAAAAAATGATGTGGGGATCTATAGACCAGTAGCTCAGATTCATCTCAGTTCCTGTGAAGGGGATGTAATGAATCCCCCTGAGACTCTTGCAATTACAAGGGAGAAGGTGACTGGGAACAGTCAGAATGGATTTACCAAGAGTAAATCCTGTTTCATGAGCCTGACTGCCTTCTGCAGTGAGGAGACTGTCACTTTGGGTGAGGGGATACCATTGGCTGTTGTATACTCTGAATTCAGCAATGTTACTCACCAAACAAACAAATCTACCGAGTGCCTATGGTGGTTAATTTATGTTTTTATCCCCTTTGTGAAGACTTTTAAATTCAGACCAAGTAAGATAATACTAATGTAATAGACATATATTTTGGCTGGAGCCAAACCTAGATTGGATGTGGTCTTACCACTGCTGAGCAGTGGCACAGAATCAGTGCCTGTCCCCTCTGGCTGCCCCCTTACTGGTGCATTCTCTGGTGCAGGGTCTGCTTTGATGACTGAGTGCACTCCTGCCTCCTGGCAACTTGCTGCCTCCCAAGGCCCCTAGGACCTTTTCTGCAGAGGCCTTCCTGGCTGGTTGGCCCAGGCCTGTCCTGCTGCAGGAAGGCCCCAGCCTGTTTTCCATCCCTGGGGCCAGACTTTTCCTGGACTTTGGGGAGCCCTGTGGGATTCCTACGAGCTAATTTTTTAGGTCCCTCTCAACAACAACCCTGCCCTTGAGCTCACTCTTCTCCCCACAAACTGGTGTCATCCACAAACAGGGAGTGTCTTCTGTCCCATCATCTAGGCTGTCAATGAGGACTGTAAACTGTAATGAAAAAACACCACCAGTTACTGTCTGCTGGCTGGACTTTGCACTACTAATCACAGCCCTCTGAATGTCTGCACCCAGCTCCCTTCTCACCGACATTCTCATTCAGCTATCGAAACCAGACCTCACCACTCTCATGATAAAGAAACTCTGGGATACCGTGGCAAAGATCTTGCTAAGGTCAGGGTACATCCAGATGCTTCCCAGGGTATAGGGGGAGGCTGACCTGCCTGTATATCATGCCTTTCTTCAGGCATAAGAAATGAAGTCCTAATCTTTGTAAGATGATAGACAGCAAGACACCAGCCAGCTGCCTTTGGTGCGTTCTGTCTGGTCCGATGGACTACAGGCTCAGGGACTTGGTGTCTTGAGGGGAGATTTTACCAGTGAAAATTGAAGCAAGAGCACATCATCACCATCTCCATGTCTTTGGACAATAGTTACCCTGCCCCATGTAACAATTGGCCCACATTTTCATTAGCTTTCCTTTTACAGAGAAGCCCACCTCTACCTACTGTATGTCTTTTATGTGTTTGAGCTCAGAAGCTCCATATTCATCCTTGCTAGCTTTTTCTGCCACTCTTGCCTGACTTTTCACACACTGCTATCAACCACTCTTGTGCTCTGAAGAGGCTGTCCTTGAAGATCACCCTGCACCCTCCAGGGGCAAGCAGGTCCCTGAATAAGCCCAAATCCATGAGCATAAATTTGTACATGTTCGTAACCACAGAACCAGGAGCAAAACATTAATTTGGGTAAAGCTGTTTATTTTAAAGTGTCAATTATTAACATTCAAACTTTGTTAAGTTATTTAGTTTACTTAGCAGTCCAGCACGGCAAAATATAATAGCTGGGGTCTTTCCATGCTCAGCATCTTTTATGGTGCTTATGATTCACATGAGAGCTTACATCTCGGCATTTTGATTTTAGACCAAAGCTCCTGCTTTCAGTGCAAGCAGAATTAAACTATATTTAAGGGTCTCCAGAGGTGTGCAACAGGCAAATGGAGAGTGACCACAAGAGTTCATTTACCCCACTTCTGCATCCCTTTCCAATCACAGACTTCAGGGAATCAATAAAAGATGCTGGCAGCTTCAGCATGTTTACTTGCCACGGTAGAACAGCTCAGCTGTAAACTCAAGACACGAAAACAGGTTAGTGGTCCCTCTCAGATCTCCTACTGTAAGAGGGGAACTCCTAAAATTTCTGTTACTGTTAGCACTGGGCTGTCAATTTCCCTTGCAATAAATCTACATTAAATAACCATAAATTCTACCTATAAACAGATATTTCAAATGATCCTGTTAATATACCACAGCCTACTGAAGTCAAGCTATATAATCCATAGTTCCTCATTTCATAGCCTTATTGGAACAATTCGACAAGATTATTTAGGCACTGAACTTTTCATCAGCTGTAGCTACAATTAGCTGCTTTGAGGACCTTTGAAATAAACAAGTCTTAAGCATGCAGGAGGGTGGCTGAACCCTGTACTTCAGCTATGTAAAGTAAAGCTTATGTGTGTGCCCTTATAAAGATTTTAGGCCTGTACTAACCCATCACAAAGAGTTTGGGAATTTGTAGATAAGAACTCTTCTAATATTCCTACAATCTCAATTTCATTGTAAGATCTTCTTCAGACAGGTGCACAGAAATAAGTCAGTGTAAAGGATAACTCTTAAAGAGTGTAGAAATGACAAAAAAAGGTGCTTTTAAATGTAAAGAAAAATATTACTAATTTATCCTTGACCAAACTGATATTTCCTCAAGCAAAGCTACAAGTATCCCCTGTCTCTTCTGTCTTGTTAATATTCTTTAAGATTCTTCTCCTTTGCTGCATGCAAGGTTTGCTGTAAGAGTGCCAAAAGTCACAGAAGAAAGTGAAGCTGGAAAGGACTAACAAGTTGGGTTTTTTAATGAGAATATTTTTTTTTCTTTAAACAAAGATAGAACAAACCAAGGAGCATCACTAAATTAATGGACCTTAAGTGACTTCCTGGATTGAAGAAGGTTGATTGAATAATCAAATTTTAAAGTCCTAATAGAAATAATGAACCTTATTCAGTCTAACCTTGCAAAAAGAAAAAAAACAAACAAAACTACTTAAGAGTTTTTATTGGAGTGGTTTTTTTTTACATCAAATGCCTAATGAGATGGCAAGCACGCATGAATAATTGTTTTTACTTACTGTTCCTATTAAAGATGAGCTATATTTCTTTCAGTCAGAAATAAAAATTCTTCCCTGATCATTAACATTAAATTGGCTTTTTTATTCAAATAAAGCAGCATGTTTAAATTGAGCTTTAAATAGGAAGAAAAAATAACTGTTTCCAATAAAGCAAGTATTTTCCCCCTCTTCTCTTTATAATACTTTCAGTTATTTTGTAAATGTTCAATGGGAATGGTAGAAAATTTTTCACCTTAGCGCACAGCAAAAAAAAAACCCACAAGCCCACCACCGCTCTTTGAAGTGTTACTGAATTCTTTTCAAGCATCAGCTGGAAAAAAGTTTAAATTTTTCTGTGAAGTTTAGAAGTCTAAGTACACTTTTTAACATTTTTTTTCAGGTGAAAAAGTTGCACTAATATTGAATACACTGGTTCTAAACCTCAGTATGGAGTAAACATTAGCAGAGAAGTGTATGAATTTCAACATTAAGTGAAAAAAAGCATCATATTTTGTTGAGCTTGATGCCTTTAAAGTTGCACTTTGACCATCATAGGAATGGGAGCCTCTTTTTTCTACTATATTTATCCTGTAACTTATACACAAAAGGCTCAACAAATTTTACCATGCGTGGTGATTGTAGTATATAGTGCTTTGCTGAGAAAAAATGATGTAATCTTGCGGTCTTTCAATCTTTAAAGAGAGCTTATATTACAGGTAGAATCACAGAATCATAGAATCATAGAATCGTTAGGGTTGGAAAGGACCTTAAGATCATCTAGTTCCAGCACCCCTGCCGTGGGCAGGGACACCTCACGCTAAACCATATCACCCAAGGCTTCGTCCAACCTGGCCTTGAACACTGCTGGGATGGAGCATTCACAACCTCCCTGAGTAACCCATTCAAGTGCCTCACCACCCTAACAGGAAAGACTTTCCTTCTTATATCCAACCTAAACTTCCCCTGTTTAACTTTTAACCCATTACCCCTTGTCCTGTCAATACAGTCCCTAATGAAGAGTCCCTCCCCAGCATCCCTATAGGCCCCCTTCAGATACTGGAAGGCTGCTAGGAGGTCTCCACGCAGCCTTCTCTTCTCCAGGCTGAACAGCCCCAACTTTCTCAGCCTGTCTTCATACAGGAGGTGCTCCAGTCCCCTGATCATCCTCGTGGCCCTTCTCTGGACTTGTTCCAACAGTTCCATGTCCTTTTTATGTTGAGGACACCAGAACTGCACACAATACTCCAGGTGAGGTCTCATGAGAGCAGAGTAGAGGGGCAGGATCACCTCCTTCGACCTGCTGGTCACGCTCCTTTTGATGCAGCCCAGGATACAGTTGGCTTTCTGGGCTGCAAGCCCACACTGCCTGCTCATGTTCATTTTCTCATCAACCAGCACCCTCAAGTCCTTCTCCACAGGGCTGCTCTGAATCTCTTCTCCGCCCAACCTGTAGCTGTGCCTGGGATTGCTCCGACCCAGGTGTAGGACCTTGCACTTGGCATTGTTAAACCTCACGAGGTTGGCATCAGCCCACCTCACAAGTGTGTCAAGGTCCCTCTGGATGGCATTCCTTACCTCCAGCGTACCAACCGAACCACACAGCTTGGTGTCATCGGCAAACTTGCTGAGGGCACACTGAATCCCACTGTCCATGGCAGTGACAAAGATGTTGAACAAGACCGGTCCCAGCACCGATCCCTGAGGGACACCACTCATTACTGGTCTCCAGCCGGATATTGAGCCATTGACCACAACTCTTTGCATGCAGCCATCCAGCCAGTTCTTTATCCACCGAGTGGTCCATCCATCAAAGTGATGTCACTCCAATTTAGAGACAAGGATGTTGTGTGGGACAGTGTCAAATGCTTTGCACAAGTCCAGGTAGATGACATCAACAGCTCTATCCCTGTCCATCAGTTCTGTAGCCCCATCATAGAAGGCCACCAAATTGATCAGGCAGGGTTTCCCCTTAGTGAAGCCATGCTGGCTGTCACCAAGCACCTTGTTGATTTTCATGTGCCTTAGCATGCCTTCCAGGAGAATCTGCTCCAAGATTTTGCCAGGCACAGAGGTGAGACTGACTGATCTGTAAGTCCCCGTGTCATCCATTTTCCCCTTCTTGAAAATGGGGGTTATATTTCCCTTTTTCCAGTCGTCAGGAACTTCACCTGACTGCCATGATTTCTCAAATATGATGGCCAGCGGCTTCGCAACTTCATTTGCCAGCTCCTTCAGGAGCCACGGATGGATCTCATCAGGACCCATGGACTTGTGCATGTTCAGATTTTTAAGATGGTCTCGAACCAGTTCCTCTCCTACAGTGGGCACAAGGTCTTCATTCTCACAGTCCCTGCATCTGCTTTCCAAACTTGGGTGGTTTGGTCAGAGCCTTTGCCAGTGAAGACCAAGGCAAAGAAGTCATTCAGAACCTCAGCCTTCTCCAAATCCTGTGTAGCCAGTTCTCCCGAGAGCTTCCTGAGGGGGCCTACGTTCTCCCTTGTCTGGTTTTTATTTGCTGTGTACCTGTAGAATGCCTTCCTGTTATCTTTAATACCTCTAGCTAAGTTTAATTCTAACTGAGCCTTAGCTTTCCTAACCTGGTCCCTAGCTTCTCGGACAACATTCCTGTACTCTTCCCATGGCACCTGTCCTTGCTTCCACTTGTTATAAGCCTCTTTTTTCAATTGAATTTTCTTCAGGAGCTCCTTATCCATCCAAGGAGGTCTCCTGGCTCTCCTGCTGCACTTCCTTCTGGTTGGGATGCAACACTCCTGAGTTTGCAGCAGGTGATACTTGAATATCAACCAACAGTCTTGGGCCCCTCTGCCCTCTAGGGCTGTATCCAATGGAACCTTCCGAAGTAGGTTCCTGAAGAGGCCAAAGTCTGCTCTTTTGAAGTCCAGGGCAGTGAGCTTGCTGCACGCTCTTCTCACTCTCCTGAGGATCCCAAATTCGAGCATCTCGTGATCGCTGCATCCAAGGCTGCCCTGGAGAGTCACATTTCCAATGAGCCCTTCCCGGTTGGTGAGCACGAGGTCAAGCATGGCACCTCTCCTTGTTGGCTCCTCTATTACTTGCAGAAGGAAGTTCTCTTCCACACAATTGAGGAACCTCCTGGATTGCTTGTGCTGGGCCAACAGATGTCAGGGTGGTTGAAGTCACCCATGAGAACAAGGGCCTGTGAGCGCGAGGTTTTTCCTATCTGTCTATGGAGTGCTTCATCCGCACAGTCCTCTTGATCAGGTGGTCTGTAACAGATCCCCACAGTAATGTCTCCCATCGTTGTTTTCCCTTTAACTCTGACCCACAAACTCTCTGTTAACTGCTCACCTGTCCCCAGACAGAGTTTCATACTCTCCAGCCTATCCCTATCATAAAGGGCAACTCCCCCTCCCCGCCTGCCAGGCCTGTCCTTCCTAAAGAGCCTGTAACCTTCCATTCCAACACTCCAGTCGTAGGAGCCATTCCACCATGTTTCTGTGATGCCTATTATATCATACCCCCGTAGATGTGCACACATCGGTAGGTAGAGAAAGACTTTTTACCAAGGCCTATAATGACAGGACAATGGGCGATGGCTTTAAACTGATAGAGGGTAGATTTAGATTGGATATAAGGAAGCCATTCTTTTATTATGAAGATGGCAAGACTGGGACACATTACCCAGAGATTTTGTGGATACCCCATCATTGGTCTGAGGTCAGCCTGAATGGAGCTTTGAGCAACCTGATCTAGCACAAGGCATCCCTGCCCATGGCAGGGGGGTTGGAAATAGATGATCTTTGAGGTCCCTTCCAACCCAAACCTTCCTGTGATTCTACGATTAATTTTTTTTAATGTGTATAAATGATCCTCTACTTATTCTTGGTTCTTCTTTGAGGATATAACTTAGAGTTATGGTGGTCAATTTCATCTGCTTTGACCTAAGAAATTTGTTCTTTCTTTCTTACCCTAAAAAAAAAAACATGCCAAACTTTTTTCTGTTGTATTTTTCATTATATAAATGTTTGAGTGTTCCTTTTTTTTTTTTTCTGTTGGTAAAGCTATTATTCTGAAACCAGAGATCTACCTACCACTTTGGTTGAAAATGGAACTACATTTCTCCCATTTTGTGGTCATACATAATAAAATCGACTCACTTTCGTGAAATTCTAGAATAAAGAGCAAAATGTCAGCCTGTCTTGAGGCAGAAGAGCTTGCAGAGCCTTCCAGGTATTTTGCATCTGACAGGGCTTTCTACAGAAAGAGCCAGCTGAGATGAAATGTGTTTGTAACCTTTGATGTCCTGTAAAACCCTGAAAGCTTAAAAAAATTATTGCCAAGCCCCTCTATGGTAACTGTTCCTAGAAAATATTTCAGTTCAGATTGGCTGTTGCATTGCCCTAGCTCTACTAAAAATTATCTTAACGCGACCATAATCTCCCTATTAAAGCATATCTTTTCCTGTGCTTTCTCTCACAACTTAAGAACTGACTATAAATACATTCAAAGCCTCCTTAAAATTCTCTTTTGTTGTGCTGCTTGCACAAAACACTAGCATCAATTAGGTACTGCTGAGATCATTGTCTAGTGAATTGATCAGTACTGCCTATCTTATATTCCCTCAGCATGTCTGTTTTCAACTGTTGCGTTACCTTAAACACACATTGTAAACACCACAGGAAAGAGTTCCTATTCTTTTCTCATATACTACCTAGTGTAACAGAGTCCTGGACCATGGCCAAGGTACGATGACAGTACAAATACCACACATTACATGAAGAAGGTATAAAAAAATAGCACAAAGCAAAATAATGTCTGAAGCAATTATTTTTGTCTTATATATGAAGCCTCCAAACTATATAGATTCTGATTCTTTTGTATCACCCAAAAAATGTCTTCTCCCTTCTGCCCAACACCACATTTTATTAGAATTAGCATCTAACAGTTATTACTGTGTATTTACACCTGCACAAAATTAAGTTTTCCCAAAGCAAGTTTCTCTGAAATTCCAATTACAGTGGACGAATAAAACTACAATGGCAGCTGTCTGACAGTGGAAATGATCACTGAAGGATTTTATGCTTCCCCTCGTCCAGGATGACCACAGCTTGGGGCTAGCAGACAACCCTGAAAATACCCCTGAACAATACTGACATGGCCATGAGGAATTCTTAGAAAAAACAACCACCACCAGAAATCACATTCCCAAGCCATCATACTGACCATGCTACAGGTCAACTTAGGTCATGTGTCATTATCATAAGTGGTACTGACACAAGGACCACATGATGTCATGAAATATACAGCTGTGATGCAGTGGTGATCCTTAGGAAACCCGCATTATCTTTACTATTTGAAAATAGCCAGGCTTAGCCTCAAAAAAAAAAAAAAAGGGTTAGCCTCTATTAGAACAGATTTTTGGGGCTGGAAATCTTATCTTCATCCTTTGAAGAATAACAGACAAAATTATGTTAAAGAAAAGGGTTAATTATCCTAAGATTAGTACAGCATTAGGCACTGGTTGAAAGAATAGATTATAGGCACAATCAAAAGTATGGGGTCACCTGGATTTTTTTCACTAACTTCATGAGCATTGTATAGAGGTGCTCACTAAGACAAAATTTACAAACCACTGGACCTTATCTGTGAAAGCGATTTGTTTTAAAAATTCAATATTTTCACATAAAGGAAATTTAACTGGCCAGTACTGAAAAACAATCAAGACTATGTTACCAAATAAATTAAAAGATGTGGAGCTGCTGTAACACTAGGGCTTGTGTGTGTATTGTGTATTGAGCAACAGGCAAGGAAGTTGTGGGAAGATGCCACTGCTTCTGCCATAACTGCTCCTGAGACCTTCTTCCTCCTTCCTATAGCAGAAGAGAAACCAGAATAAAAATTCTGGAATTAAAAGGTAGTAATGTATAAGAGTATTTCTACCAGCACTCCTTATTTTTGAGTGCTTGTATCTCTTTAACATGTGCAGTAAAATCATCTTAAGAAGTTGTCTGCCTTCATTTTAATATGCAGCATAAATAAAGATATGCTGCTCCTATAGCTCATTAAAAAATATCTTCTAGGAATATTTTTTTTTTTTTTCCAGGGGAAGAGCAGTCTGCGGAGATTAACATCAATCTCACTAGAAAGTCTTGTTAGTGAAGGATGAAAATAAATCAGATTTCTGCAGCAGGATAAGAGCTGTGAGCTACAACACAGAACATTTTTTTCAAACCATTTTTCCACCCCATCTTTATTCTCATTGACTTACCAACCACATGAAAGCTTACACAATGAATACAGATCATATCCAGGAGGAATTTCTCTCTTTCCTAAAGGCTGGGAGCAGACACATACATGTTGTTTTATTCTTCAAACAATCTGATAAATATTTTATGAGCTATGAAGCTCAGCAACTTCCATGAAAGAGACACCAAAGGAAAGCTGAGACTCTGCCCGCCCCTTTCCTCTCCCCTGGTTCACTTCCCACTCTTCAAAATTAACTTTTGTACATGTGAGAAGGAGAACAGACTGTGGCCATACGTATCCCCAGGAAACCTGTGACTTGTATGGCAATAACTCAAACTGTCTTGAGCTACTTGAAAGAGCAGAGGGAAAAGGTTTTTAACAGCACACTGATGTGCTCCTAATTCGTTTTGACCATGGGAAGCACAGGGAGGTGATGGTTAATGTTGTCCCAAGACAGAAATGATTAATGCCAGAGAACTGACAACCTGGGCAGGTAAGGTTTCAGATCACTGTTGACAAAGCTCATACATTACATTACACAACAGATTGCAACAATTACTTGCCTGGAGTCCCTTGAAGTACTTTGTTCAGACTAATAGGTTTTTTATTCCCAGCCTAGCTTTGACTCACAGAAAAGTACTGAAGTTCGTAAAACATAGATATTTCAGACCTGATTCTTCACAACTAAGCAACTCATGCATGATTTATGCCTGTACAAAGCAGATGTAAGAGAACAAGACTGAACTGATTGCATTTTATACCTGCTTTTATCTGGGTATAAAGGACTGCATAAATAGCAAAATGTAAAGCTTCAGGCCCATTTTCTTAAATGACTAGGATCTCTTTCTCTGAAACTCAGTCTATTCTGTCAGGGTGGAAGTCTAATCATCACTGCACTGTGAGGAGACAGGTCCATTTTTCAGCCACGGCTGGTGGAATTTTTGTGTTAGTAGAAGTTAGAATCAAGATAAGAGAAGCATCAAATACATTTCCTTTCAGTCCTGACAAGGAAACTTGTGACTTTCCTAGTGTAAAACATGATTTTACTGTAGTGACAGGACAAGGGGTAACGGGTTAAAACTTAAAACAGGGGAAGTTTAGATTGGATGTAAGGAGGAAATTCTTTCCTGTTAGGGTGGTGAGGCACTGGAATGGGTTGCCCAGGGAGGTTGCGAATGCTCCATCCCAGGCAGTGTTCAAGGCCAGGTTGGACGAAGCCTTGGGTGACATGGTTTAGTGTGAGGTGTCCCTGCCCATGGCAGGGGGGTTGGAACTAGATGATCTTAAAGTCCTTTCCAACTCTAAATATTCTATGATTCTATGATTCTATGGTTCGCAGTTCAGGCATCTTTTAGTGTACAGATACTGTGCTGCTACTGAGCTCAGCTAAATTAATGCTGAAGTCATGGAAGGAGTCTTTCAACCTGGGACTTGGTCTTGGCTGTAGGGGTGGAAATCAGGGATGTTAATTATGATTCTCAGGTTAGGCACTTTCAGTCCCAGAGCACCATTAATAATAAACGATCCAACAGGCCAGAAAAGAGACAGGATGGAAAGCTTAACTGAGCATGACCGAGGCCAGCACTACAAAGCACACTGCCACTTTTGTTCAGGTCACTGCCAAGATTCAACATGCATTCCTGAGATCAAGGTGACATAGTAAAGACAGTCAATTTAGACATCCCTATCACTTCTCCTACTCTTTCTCAATCCATGATTATTAAGAAAGATATTCTTTAGAGGATCCTTAATCTAAAGGAGTATGAGTTTCCTGAGTTAGACTTCAGTTCTATTCCAGAGTTCTCAAAAATGCAGTTCAGGTTGCAAGCAAAAAGAACTTTCAAAAGATAAGGCTTGAGAAAGGAAAATGAGCCTTTCTTATTCCCATGTCTGGTTCCATTGTGCTACTGTATCAGATACTTCTGAACATCTTGCTGATGAAATCAATAGGAATCCTTTTTATTCTCCCAAAAAGGACCAAAAATATGAATGCATAGTCTTTCCTTTTCTAACTCTTCAGCCTCAAAAAATATAGTGACACTTAAAGATGCTTACACTTCTTAGAACTTTTGGTTAAAGAAAAGCCATTCAGTCTTCAATTTCCATGCATCTGCCAGAGAATAAAGTAGAGAGGACATAAGAGAAAGACAGGACTAGACAAAGAGAAACTGGAGTCACTATGAATAATTTTTAACCTGATTTCTGCCTCCTCATCCATCCCTGTCAACCAGAAATCATTCAGCACTTTGCAACATTGAGGAGACATTAGTTTCTCTGTTCCCATCAAAAGATATAAAAAGTCCATTCTGGGATAAGGCAGTACATATTTCTAAAATATTTATATAACTTATTTTTTCCAATCATAAGTGGTTTTTGTGTTCTAAATGCTGTATTCTGACATATCTGCTTGGCTGCCAAAGTTCAGTTTCAGTCAGTAGAGCTATTAGTCAAGAAGTTTATCGGTACTTATATTCCAATAAAGTCTAAGTATAGTTTCTTGTTTTCATCCCACTGCTTGTTTTTTTTTTAATAGTAACTCATGCCTAAAGGCAAAAAAAAAATCTGAAATTCACGACAATAAATAAGGAGAAGGCATCTCTGTGGAGTGAAGAAAAGGCAAAGAAATATATAAGTAGAATATTTTGACCTAATAAAATGCATTAAAATAAACCAAGTAAATCTGTACTTTATTTTTAGAAGCTAGTGGTGGGAGGTTTTCAAAAGATCCTGTTTCCTATACCCTGAAAGTACCCTACTAAGTCAGCCCAGTGGTACATTCGCATCCAACATTCTTTCTCTGGAAGTGGCTATATGAAGAAAAAACAAGGAAGAATACTATCTGCAGCTGTGTTCTGCAAGCATTCATAACTAGTGGATTAGTACCTCTCTGCCTGCTCCCTCCCAGCTATTTAAACATTTGCTGAGACAAAAGTAGTTTAATTATTTCAAATAACATTTCAGTATTTTTGTGGTGTTGCAAACCACAGACTTTGACTTAAAACTGTTTTATTGGAGGGTGTTGTTTTGATCTTAGTTTGATGTCAATTATTTTTTACTGTCATCTGTTTGGTGCATTATGTAAACAAAAAAAAAAAGTAGTTAGAAGAACATGGTCTTATGTCTTATACTATGTTTATATTAATTTAACAAACCAGATAAAGTTAGTATGATATTCTAGTTTCTCACAGGAGTTCCTACATGCTATTCTACTCTAATTTTTGTTTCAGACAAGACAATTCTAAAATAATGTTAGGCTGGAATATATACACACATATAAAATCAGCCTCAGGTGTTCTGAGGGTTTATTAACTTGGATTTCTCTTTCTCTGTTACACAAGAAATGAAAATATAATGTTGTCTGTAGTCTGGTTGTTTTATCCAAAATAATTTGAAGCTTAAATCCTGCTACCTTTATTTCCATAGGAAAGAGTTTTCCCTCTCAAGCCACTCTTTTTCATTTCATTGGATCTCTCTTTGCAATAAAATACTAGTAAATGTAGCCAGAGACATCAGCAACCCTACCTTTTAAAACAATGGCATTATATTTAGAAAATCTTGATAGCTGCATCATGTAAAGGCAATAGAGGAACTGGAAATAAGAAGACAATATCATGGTCTATATTCAAGAGAGTTTCTTGAAGTGAAATTTGCTGTGAGTTTTTCAGACACCTTTCCAAGTGAAATGGAAAACTAAATGTGAAAGCAACATTCAACAAATATTTCACTGCAAAAAAGAAAAGAACAAAAAACCCCACATATAAATGCAATGGCCTTCCCCTCACTCCCCAAAGAGTAAATCCTCCTAAATACAATATCAAGCCAATATTGATTTACTATCAAGCTGATACCAAGTTAATGGAAAGAGGTCTGATATTAATCCCTGCGCTTCTTGAATGCCAGTCCCCAGAACAGTGGTAAGAAAACTGTAGTTACTTGTTGAGATATTTTCGTAAATATTAGCTCTCTCTTTGGGTGAGATTCAGATGGTGTAAAGCCACTGCGGCTCCTGCGGCCACACAGCACAGGGAAGCTGTGCAGAGGGGCAGGTGGCAGCAAGATGGACTAAACCGGGGCCTCACTGATCACACTACTCTGTTGTATTAAACAGCTGCTGTAAGCACATGAGAAAACATAGACAGGCCATAGATCCTTTCAGAAGAGCAAATCTGAAGGCGTAGATGGCTTTATTGCCAGGTAATGACATAGGGAGCTCTTTACCTCCAGATAACAGCATGAAATTGCCTGAGGTCAGTAATGACTGCAAATTGTGACAATTAGATGGCTGCTTTGGGACCTATAGGAAGTGAATTGGTGGCCTCATTCCAGTTCTCTATCATAAAACAATTACAGCTAATGCTGATTGACATCTTTGATTGCAACCATGTCTGAGAGGCCAAGACTGAATATGCCTCGAAAATAAACTGCCTTTCAACCCATAAAAGTCAATCCTCCAAGCCAGAGGTGAGGCACATGTCAGACTGAGAAAAATGCACCTCCTTTCACTCACTCTACAGATAGAAAGTGTGTCTCTTCTACTAAATGCCAGTGCCTTCACTGCCTCCGCTTAAAATGAAATAGAAAATGCAAGTCCTCTGGGAGGATTTAGACATGAGTTATTACATATCACTCTTTATTGACTGCATTCCAGAAGCATGCAAGATTTCAGACAGTGAGGTGCTGTTGCACTAAGTACTGTGCAGATGCCGTGCCCAACTATCCCCTCTCCAAAATGCTTGCCATCAAAACAAACAGGAGAGATGTGGGAGGCAAGAAGCGCCATTATCAGTGTTTGACAGACAGGGCATGAGGCTCAGTGAGACATTGTAATAGATCTAAGATCACATAGGTAATGTGCTGCAGAGAAAGGAGATGAAACGGAGTATTGGGTCATAGTTATAAAAGTGAGTTAAAGCCGAATAATTCTGGGTCACACAGATATTTCTTCACACATTTTGCTTGCAGCACCAGAGAAGTGAAACTGTGCATGAGTGTGCATGTGTTTAATGCTGTTCTAGCACTAGAGCACAATCGAAATGAGGAAGGTTTTGAAACAAAATCTGGATGTGAGACAAAACTAAATTCCTTCCCATTGCCTGAAGTATCTGTAAGTATCTGTGACTGGCTAAATCTTATCCCAGACACACCCAGCTCAGAAGATTTTGCTTAAGTAGCTGTTCTGGAATTTGATAAAAGATTTCACATGCAGGAAGCAAACACAAAACTCCCATTCCCCACTTTTTGTTACATAACAGAAAGTTTAGTTTTCACTGGCTATGTAAAATGTGAGTAGCAGCAAACATGTATGCTGATTAGCATTTGAAAATGTCATGCTATTAAAACATGAGAGAAAAAGGAGTTATGAGTTAGAGTGATCCTACACAGGCATGGTTAAAATATGCTTCTTCTGAAGTAGTGGAGTGTCGTGGTTTAAACCCAGTCAGGTAACTCGTTCACTCAATCCCCCCTTTCTTTCCCTACCCCTACTCTCAGAGGGACGGAGAGGAGAATCGAAAAGAATGCAACTCCCACGGGTTGAGATAAGAACAGTTTAGTAACTAAGGTATAACACAGATCACTACTGCTACCACCAATAATAACAATGATAAAGGAAATAACAAGGGAAGAGAATACAACACCTCACCACCAGCCGACCGATAACTTGCCCCCCTCAGCCCGACCAAGCACCGACCGATACCTCCTCCAACCCTGCAGTCTCCCAGCCCTTCCGGCTCACTCCCAGTTACATCCTGGGCATGACGTGCTGTGGTATGGAATACCTCTTTGGTCAGTTTGGGTCAGGTGTCCTGTCTCTGCTTCCTCCCGGCTTCCCCTCCTCCCTGGCAGAGCATGAGGCTCACAAAGTCCTTGGCCAAACCAAAACATCCTTGTTATCAGCTCTGTTCCCGAGCTGAATGTCAAAACACTGCACTGCACCAGCTACCAAGGAGGAGAAACATGACTGCTGCTGCTGAACCCAGGACATGGAGATTGAGAAAGAACAGAGTAGATGTCAGTAGAGGTGCGTGATTATGTGTTGGCAGCTGTCCTTGACTGAAAATCCACAGATTCAGCCTTCTCACCCCCTTCTGACTCCAACTGTAGCACACAGGCTGTGGTAATGCTTGTCTTAAGACACTGCAGTGCAGCTTCAACTCCTAAAAAATGACACGCAGCAGCAAAAATACACAACACTGCTTTTCCAGTGGACTACACTGAAGCACTTCAAGCAGTAGCCTTAGAAGAATCTAAGGTAAAGAAAAAAAGGTCAAAGAATCCTAAAGGAAAACATGCTAATCTTCAGATGAAGCATAATGAGCATCATCAAGCTGAAATTTGTTAATCTGTCTACCTTTTCCTCTTAAGACAATGTGAGAGACTGAATTGTCTCAAAAATTGCCAAGTGAGGAACTGAGATAAGGTTCCACTGTCTCCAGGATTGGTGTGAGGAACTGAGGTCCATTGTCTCAAGGACTGCTGATACTGTGTTGTGGTGGGAACTGCCCCGAGACCACACAATCATCATGCTCATCAGAAATGGCCTGACTACAGACATTCACAGTTGAAGAGCTGGTTGAAAGATCAGCAAAACTGGATGTGTGTGCTCAACCAGGGGTGAGTAGTTGCCATGGAAACTGATGATAAGGACAGAGTTACTTCCCTGTAACACTTAATAAAAGGGGACAAAGGTAATCACCAGTGTGGCCACCCACCACCAAAAATGTCAACTACAGACCCTCAGGAAGCCTCTGTATCCATGGTGGTGACTATCTCCCTGCACAGTCTATTTCAAATGTTAGCTTAACTTCTATCCTTGTTTCTGATCTGTCCTATTGCTACTACTAAGTATCTTTTTATGATAATATAGAATCATAGAATTGTTTGGGTTAAAAGGGACCTTAAGATCATCTAGTTCCAACCCCCCTGCCATGGGCAGGGACACCCTAGACCATGTCGCCCAAGGCTCTGTCCAACCTGGCCTTGAACACCACCAGGGATGGAGCATGCACAACCTCCCTGGGCAACCCATTCCAGTGCCTCACCACCCTCACAGTAAAGAACTTTATATTCTATCTAACCTGAACTTCCCCTGTTTAGGTTTGAACCCATTACCCCTTGTCCTATTGCTGCAGTCCTTGATGAAGAGTCCCTCCCCAGCATCCCTGTAGGCCACCCCAGATATTGGAAGGCTGCTATGAGGTCTCCACGCAGCCTTCTCTTTTCCAGGCTGAACAGCCCCAACTTTCTCAGCCTATCTTCATACGGGAGGTGCTCCAGTCCCCTGATCATCCTATTGGCCCTCCTCTGGACTTGCTCCAACAACTCCAAGTCCTTCTTATGCTGAGGACACCAGAACTGTGCACAGTAGTCCAAGAGGGGTCTCATGAGAGCAGAGGGGCAGGATCACCTTCTTCGCCCTGCTGGTCACGCTCCCTTTGATGCAGCCCAGGATACAGTTGGCTTTCTGGGCTGCAAGCACACATTGAAGCCAGCTCATGCTCATTTTCTCACCAATCAACACCCCGAAATCCTTCTTTGCAGGGCTCCTCTGAATTTCTTCTCTACCCAACCTGTAGCTGTGCCTGGGATTACACCAACCCAGGTGTAGGACCTTGCACTTGGCTTGGTTGAACTTTATGAGGCTGGCACTGGCCCACATCTCAAGCATGTCAAGGTCCCCCTGGATACTATTCCTTCCTTTCTGAGTATCAACCAAACCACACAGCTTGGTGTCATCAGCAAACTTGCTGAGGGTGCACTCAATCCCACTGCCCATGTCGCAAACAAAGATGTTGAACAGGACTGGTCCCAACACCCTCCCTTGTGTGATGCACAATACAGTTTTTCATCACCTGCTGACTGATGCCCAGCCTGTCCCTGAGTAGCCATTGGTCCCTCCCAGTCAAATCTCCCCAGTTTACATACTGGGCATGATGTGCTGTGGTATGGAATACCTCTTTGGCTAGTTTGGGTCAGGTGTCCTGTCTCTGCTTTCTCCTGGCTTTTTGTATCCCTCCTCACTGGCAGAGCATGAGAGATTGAAAAGTCCTTGATCAGGGTAAGTGCCACTGAGCAACAATTAAAACATCCATGTGTTATCAGCATTGTTCTCAGACTGAAGCTGAAATACAGCACTGTGCCAGTTATTAGGAAGAGAAATAACTATATACCAGCTGAAACCAGGACATGCACATATCTCAATATGCAAAAAAAATATATTCTTATAGACTTTAGGGCCAAAACCAGAACCAGTAAAAAAGTCTGTATGAATCCAATGGACTTTGAACCCAGGGTGTTCCTCATTCTCTTGAAAGTTTGTAACTAAGGAATCCTAACTCTTGCATTTCTCTCTTCTTAGAGCAGATATTTCTACAATTAATTTTCATTTAAGGAATTAGTAGCTTCATTACACTGTATTACTAAGATACCTGAAAGCTTCTAAATGTATTATCTGCCGTTTGAAACAGGCTATTTTACTCTTTCAAAATGTAGGTCAACTGATGTTCTACATAAAATTAGATGAATTTCAAGTAAAAAAAAAATCCTTTAACTTTTATGTTAAGATCTCATTTACCCCTAGATTATGTGAATCATTTAAATTGGCAAAAAATTGGTTATTAAAAACCCAAGAAAGCTGTATAAAAAATCATGTGAAACATATGAAACAAATTTAGTGAATTTGGCTTTTTTTTTCCTGCTCCATATACAAAATGAAAGTAAGTAATGTGATGTTTTGTAGATGAAAAAAATGTATTATTAAGTAAAGACATCATTTACTTCGGTCAAATCTTCATTAAAGGAAAGCACAATTGTACCTTATATAGGTAGAAAGGAAAAAATGTATTGGTGCAGGACCCGCTATAAGATACTCACTGACTGTTAAGATATTTCATTTTATAGACTAGAAATACAATTTTCCTTCAGGAAGAACTTATGGTGAATCATTCCAATGCTAATGTATGAGCTAAGAATTGCAGAAGTTACATATCAATGAATATCAAACAAAATCATGTCAAAATATTTCTGAAAGAATTACTATGTCCGTTTCCCACATGGCTTTGAAGATGCTGAATCGATGAAGTTTCTTAGAAGTCAAAGTAATGTGTATACCTGGATGCTGAGTGATTACAAAACATGGTTCAAAACAACAAATGCAGTTCTAAGATAAAAATCTGTCACAGAATGCATCTCATTGACTGCAAAGTTTTGAATTTATCTTATAAGTTTTAAAAGTTCACAATTCAAAAGACTGCATCAGTACGTTTCCTACAGTTCACAGCACATGCAACGTGTGATTCATTGCTAGCTTGGGTATCTTTTTTTGTGGTCTTATGAAAAAGCATTTGATTTGATTAAACAGTCCTTCTAATTGAAAGAAATGACTCCATACAATCTGTCTTTGCATTTTATACACTCCTGGTAAACCATAAAAAATAAAATACCATTTCAAGACCAGGTTGGATGAAGCCTTGGGTGACATGGTTTAGTGTGAGGTGTCCCTGCCCATGGCAGGGGGTTGGAGCTAGATGATCTTAAGGTCCTTTCCAACCCTAACTATTCTATGATTCTATGATTCTGGTAAGATTTCAGAAGCCATAATAGACTAGGCTTCCTCTCCTTAGGCTTTGTCATACAAAGATTTGAAAATCTTGTCCCAGCTTTATGAAGAATATATGTATCTCTTAAGATAACATTTCCTGTGTAAGGCGTACCTAACAAAACATAGATTTATAGAGTGCATTTGCTACTGTGGCAAAAATGACATACAGACTATTAGTATGTTTTGCCTTGGGCAAACACAGGTTATAAATTTACTAAATCTCTCTAGTTTTGACTTTTAAAAAATATCTTCCAGCTACTTTTTGGGGGGATTTCACAGAATGCTATTTCCAGACATTGGGTTATGGAAAAAGTTCATGGCCTGCAAATGTTTGAATGGTTCTCCTACAAATATGTCAGGTTCTGGCAGTTGTTTAGACCAATGAAAGCTTGCGTATAATCTTCTATTTTATATAAACAACATATGAAGTTTGGCCTAAACTAACCTTAAGAGATGAGAACTTGCAAGAAATACTGTAAGTTAATTTTAAGGAAAATTCTCATAGAACAATATCATTGATGTTCACATGTTCTAATCTGAGACACTGTGGGAAAAATCTAATTTTTCAGTTGTAAACTTACTTTGGTGTATACAATTAGCTTAAACAGTAACACATGGTTATTTTCTTGTGCAAATTCCCAGTTGAGGGATGGAAACTCAAAATATTTGCATAAGCAAATAGCCAGCTAGTTTTCTGCTAGGTCACATACATACATAAATACCTGATTTGTGTATGCACAATGGCTATTTGTAGTCATATTAAATGGATGCTAATGTATGAGTGCAATTGCTCACTCCCAACTTCAAAAATGTTGCTAAACTGGAAACAATATTAATCACAATTTTTACCCAAATTTGAATAGTTTTAGCAGTGTAATCTGTGTGTGAATTCAGCTACTTGTACCCTACCTACACTCCAGAAAGAGAATTTCTTACTCTCCGGCACTCATAATTAATTGAGAAATTGTTACCTGCTCTGTTTTCTTTTATCTTTCTAAAGATTTCAGTATTTAATGGCAAACAGGGTCTGTTTACATTACAACTCATTAAAATTTATATTCCGTTTAATTCACAAGGTTTTAGTAGCAGGAGGACTACAGCGGTTGTCTCTGTGAGGAGACACCAGGGCTGCCCTTGCTGAACATTGCCAGTTCCAGCAGACTGAAATTGGACCAACCGCTGGCTAAAGCTGTGCCTATCAGCCTGGCCAATGGTGGTGCCTCTGTGAAAACATTTTTAAGAAAGGGTAAAATTTCCTGCATAACCACTGTGAGATAGTTAAGTGAGAAAATGTGACAGCAACAGCCCTGCAGGCACCAACGTGAGTGCAGAAGGATGGGAGGAGGTGCTCCAGGCACTGGGGGCAGATATTCCCCTGCAGCCCATGGTGCAGCCCATGGCAAGGCAGGCTGCCCTCCTCATTCCATTCCATTCCATTCCATTCCATTCCATTCCATTCCATTCCATTCCATTCCATTCCATTCATTTCCAAGCCATGCCGTTCCATTCCACTCTACTAAAAAAAATTAAATGAAACTTTCCTGAATTGAATCTGTTTGGCTCATGACTATAATTGGATAGGGATCTCCCTGTGTTTATCTCAACCTATGAATTTTTTCACCTCATTTTCTCCCCCTGTTGTGTTGAGGAGGGTGAGTAAGAGAGTGTCTGTGTGGGCATCTTGCATCTAGCTAATGGAACCATTGTAGATTAGCTTTGGAGTAACTACCACTTCTGAAGAAGCTCCTGAGCTGTTTCTGCCCACAACAGTTGAACTATCTGGATCAGAAAGCAGAAAAGTCCCTCAAAACAAAGAGAACTCCAACACACTCATTTGCTAGAGGAAAACTAAACAGGAAAATAATATTAGGATTAATGTTCTAACTTCACAGACTCAGTTACAATAAATCATTTCTTTGTCTTCCAATTGCAAATATGTGTTTTTTTTTTGTGGGATAAGGCTGCAACACAGAGAATATGACAGAGACTGTCCAAAGTTCACTAACTAAATGTATCTTCACAAAGTCTGTGGCCAGAATTTTTAACACTGTCACGCAGACACTTGAATGCATTTTTCTGCATCCTGGTATAATGTGTAAAGATGCCTATATAAACATATAAACAGTATATATAGCATATACTATATACCTCTAGTTACGGCTATGCTTTAGTTTCACAGCAATATACCATTCTCAAAATACTTCTTTGATCTTTCATTCCTTGAACATAGCTCATTAAAGAGAAGAATATAAAATCCTGTATTCAGTTAATACTAAAAAATATGCTGCTGTTAATATACATGGCTAAATGGATAAAGGATATGAGGACTAGCATTTTCTTACTGCAAGCTGATGAGCGGCACTTCCAATTTAACTGCAGCAGCCATGAGCTAAAGTAGTTGTCAAGGTCACCAAAAGTGTCAGAGCCTAGCCTGAAGTTTCTGAAAACAGCACTGGAATCTTACATGAATGACCAAAATAGAAATACTTGAATAAACTACTGTTGTTAAATATATATCATACATAATGCCTTATGTATTAATGTCTCACAATGTCTTTATAGCCTTTACCTCAGTGTTCACAATTAAGATGCTCCATAACATATATACTTCCCTGTAGGTTTGAACCAGAGAATTTGCACTGCAATATTAATAACTTCATTACGAGGATTGTTTCCAGTTTTTTGCATAAAGTTATTTTCACTCACAAACCCTATTGAATACAGTATTTGTTACAAGATACATGAAATTTCACTTGTCAAACTAAAGAGTTTGCAAAGAACATTGCAAAGGACATTTTATTGTATGTAGAAGTTTTCCCTGCTATCTCCTGCCTTTTTTGGAGGAGGAAAGGATGGATATTATTTAACTGACTTGGACAGCTCATCTGAAGTTGTTAAAATGCATTGCTTCCAATGCTTATTTAGAGACTTCTTAAAATACATGCTATTTGTTTGACAGACCGTGAGATATTGTGCACATCTAGTTTGGGATCTTTTTATCTCCATGTACACTGTTCACTAAATATGTTTTCTTTTCCAATTTGTAAAAAACTGTTCCTAGCTAGAATAGCACCATCCAGCTGCATCATACCAAGATAGTCTCTTGTTCATTCACATCTCATCATGGGATGAAGCTCTTGCAGTCTCAGATGTAGGCAAGCTCGTGCTTCTTTGTAATGTCACAACTGATCAGTCGATAAGAGGAGAAAAGCAAATTTTCATAAAACCCAAACTGTAAAAACATGGAATTGTAAAGACAGAAAGTTCAAAGTGTCATTTGATTTTGACAAAATCCCCAATTGGGTTATAACCTGAACCTTTGTTAAGTACAGAAATGCTCTTGAAAAAGAGCAGGCTTTTTCAAAAGGTGACTACGGTAGGGTAGAAACCTAACCCAAGTAGGATACTCTGATTAAAAAAAAACAAGAAATAAGAAGATATCTTTATATAAATTTATATCTATCTGCACACATTGCCTAGGAGAACTAGACAGAACTACACAAATAAGTCTGACACAAATAACCCTCTTTTTCTCTTTTTTTCTTCTTTTTTTTTCTTTCTCTTCCTTCTTCCTTTCTCCTCTCCTCTCCTCTCCTCTCCTCTCCTCTCCTCTCCTCTCCTCTCCTCTCCTCTCCTCTCCTCTCCTCTCCTCTCCTCTCCTCTCCTCCCCTTTCTCCTCCCCTTACTCTCCCCTTTCTCCTCCCCTTTCTCTCCCCTTTCTCCCTTTCTCCTCCCCTTTCTCTCCCCTTTTCCCTCCCCTTTTCCCCCCCTTTTCCCTCCCCTTTCCCCTCCCCTTTTCCCTCCCCTTCTCCCTCCCCTTCTCCCTCCCCTTCTCCCTCCCCTTTTCCCTCCCCTTGTCCCTCCCCTTTTCCCTCCCCTTTTCCCTCCCCTTCTCCCTCCCCTTCTCCCTCCCCTTCTCCCTCCCCTTTTCCCTCCCCTTTTCCCTCCCCTTTTCCCTCCCCTTTTCCCTTCCCTTCCCTTCCCTTCCCTTCCCTTCCCTTCCCTTCCCTTCCCGTCCCTTCCCTTCCCTTCCCTTCCCTTCCCTTCCCTCCCCTTCCCTCCCCTCCCCTCCTCTCCCCTCCCCTCCCCTCCCCTCCCCTCCCCTCCCCTCCCCTCCCTTTTTCCCTTCCCTTCCCTTCCCCTTCCCTTCCCTTCCCTTCCCTTCCCTTCCCTTCCCTCTCATTTCTTTATTTTTCTGAAGTGCTAAATATTCAGAAGGGTTTCCAGATTTGCAGAATACTTGGAAAATATTCAAAAGAGGCTTAGATTCAGGCACTGATTGTTAAAGTGATCAAGATTGGGTGTTTTCCTCTTTTCAGCTGCAACTTGTTCTGTAACAGAGAACACTTTACAGAAGTCACAGCTTTAGCTTCCCTTATCAGCAAGAGGGCCCTATATGACACACATAGGATCTCCCTAAGCCTTTCTCTATATTTGTCATGGCTTTGTCTCATCTTTTTGCAAGATCCTTGTTAATGAAACAATTTTGGTAACTTTCCCTAGGAGCTCATTTGTTGGTGTTAGCTACATTTGGTTTCTTCTGTTGGCCTGCTGAACTTGCAAGAGAATTGAAATTTATTGATTGATCAGGTGATAAAATGATGAATAGGAGGATAAAACCTGAGACATAAAAGCAAAGAAAAAGAAATAAAGTTTTGAAGAAGTGACTGATTTTAATTGAAACATAAATTTGAGGAACAGGATTATGAGATTTCATTTCAACAAATGAGTATTAGGGTGAGTTTATGAGGCACAAATGCTGACTATTGACCCATCCTGGTCTGATATGGGCCACTTTGCAAAGCTGTATTTAAGTAATCTAAGGGAAGTAAAGGCTTCAGTGGGGTTGACAGTCTATAGTGCAAAGCAGAGAAACTGCCAGTTCCATTATACACCATTCTGGTTAAAGCAAGCATCACCTTAGCCATCCCTTTTCATGTTAACAGAGAATGCTGATCAAGCTGTATGAAAGTTATTTTTGTCATCCCATCATTTGGGTGGGACCCCCAACAGAACAGGTAAGAGCAGTTCTGTGCTTATCTTTCTAGCTCTCAGGAAGGCTGGGCTAAAGCAGCACCCCTTATTCTGCCTAATTTATACCCTCAACCCCATACAGCCAAGAGCAACTGATGTGAGAAGAAAATGCCCATGGCCCACATTCACAGATGACTCCTAACTTTCTTGTCTACATTCAACAGTGGGGAGATGGGAACAGTCGTCTTAGTTGATCAACTATTTCCTCAGACTGTGGAGTCCTTCCTCACCCCTCCACTTTTCTATTTTCATTTTATGACTTAACGGAAGGCATATGGGTAGCTATCTCTTCCTATTACTCCTCCTCCATGGCATTTTCACACCCTTCCATGTCAGCATCCGTATGTATTCCCAGTTGGCAGAGATGGCACAGAGGGCATGTTTCACAACCCATTTGCTCCCATCATAAGCTGTCAGAAGCAGGAAATTCAGTTAAAGGACTGAAATGGGGAAAAGGAGGAGAGAGAGATCAAAGAGGAAGAAGTTGTCCTCCATTCTCTAGTGAGCCAGTACACTAACTAAAAGGATCAGTGAAGTGTGAGCCCTGGTCTGATAGCATTTACACAGCAGAAGCAACACTTTTCTCAGAGTTCTATTGAAGAACCTTGCCCAGATTTAACTATCAGATCAGATTTTCCCTATCAGAAATAAAAAAAAAACAACAACAACAAAAAAAAAACTCATAAAATGAATCATCTGACCTCAAAAGGGAAAAAGATTTATAGAAATATCATTTCTTACAGAAAGTATTCACATTATACAGCTAAAAATCATAGAATCATAGAATGCTTAGGGTTGGAAAGGACCTTAAAATTACCTAGTTCTAACCCCCCTGCCATGGGCAGGGACACCTCACACGAGATCCTGTTGCCCAAGCCTCTGTCCAAGCTGGCCTTGAACACTTCCAGGGATGGAGCATTCGCAACTTCTTTGGGCAGCTTTTTCCAGAGGCTCATCACCCCTGCAGTAAACATCTTTGTCCTTATATCTAGCCTGAACTTCCCCTGTTCAAGTTTAAACCCATTACCCCTTCTTGTATCAGTACAGTCACTGATGAAGAACTGGCAGATGAAGTAGCGAAGCCACACATTTAAGAAGCTGTGTCAGGCCAGTGCACTTCCTGTTGACTGGAAAAGGGGACACATAACTCCCATTTTTAAAAAGCAAAAGAAAGGAAGGTCCAGGAAACTACACGCCAGACAGTCTCACCTCAGTCCTGGCAAAATCATGTAGCAAATCCCCCTGTAAACTATGCTAAGGCACATGGAAAAGGGGAAGGCAACTTGTTAACAGCCAGCATGGCTTCACCAAAAGTGAATCATGCCTGACAAATTTGGTGGCCTCCTGTGATGGGGCTACGGTGTTGGTGAATGTGGGAAGAGCAACTGATGTCATCTATCTGGATTTGTCCAATGCGTTTGACAAGGTCCTGCACAACATCCTTCTCTCTAAACTGGAGGAATAAGGATTAAATATATGGACCATTTGGTGGATACGGAATCCTGAGGGGGGACCTCCACTTGATACTGGGAGAAGCACTGTTTAACATCTTTGTGGTGCTGTCAACATGCTGGAGGGAAGGGATGCCAGGACCCTGAGAGGCTGGAAAGGAGGGCCAATGTCAAGCTCCCGAAGTTCAACAGGGCCAAGTGCAAGGTTCTGTACTCGGGTTGGGGAAATCTCAAGAAAAAATACACACTGTGTGAAGAATGGACTGAGAGCAGCCCTGAGGAAAAGGACTTGGGGGTATCAGTTGACAAGAAGCTCGACTTGGCAGTGTGCGCTTGCAGCTCAGAAAGCCAACCGTATCCTCGTCAACAGGAGTGTGACCAGCAGGTTGAGGGAGGGGATTCTCCCACTCTACTCTGCTCTTGGGAGACCCCACATGCAGTACTACATTCAGCTTTGGTGCCCCCAGAATAACAAGGACTTGTTATGGAGAGAGTCCAGAGGAGGGCCATGAGGATTATCAGAGTACTGGGGTACCTCTCCTATGAAGAAAGGCTGAGAAAGTTGGGCTTGTTCAGCCTAGAGAAGAGGAGGCTTAAGGGAGACCTTAGAGCACCTTCCAGTACCTAAACAGGCCTACAAGAAACCCGAAAAGGAACTTTTTGGAACGGGCATGCAATGATAGGACAAGGGGGAATAGTTTTAAACCAAAGAGGGTAGATTTAAATCAGAAATTCTTCGCTATGAGAGTGGTGGGGCACTGGATTAGGTTTCATGGAGAAGTTGTGGATGCCCCATCCCTGGAAGTGTTGGCCAGGTTGGGTGGGGCTTTGAGCAACCTAGTCTAGTAGAAGGTGTTCCTGTTCAGGGCAGGGGTTTGGAGCTAAATGGTCTTAAGTTCTCTTCCAACCCAAAACATTCTGTGATTCAAAAACCTAAAGATGTGGCTTACAGTGCCCCTAGTTCATGAGACCAACAATATAATGACAATTAAATATAAAAATTGCAATGGATTTTAGGTTCACTTGGTTTGCCTTCTGATTCTTAAGACAATCCTTTAAGTACTGTTTTTTTTTTTCCCCACTGCAGATCACAGAATACCTTAGATAAAAGATGAACCTTATATTTTTGAGTATTTATATGGTTTAGCAACCGTGTATTCCAGGAAGACACTAGTCTCTAAATGAAATTAAGAAAACACAAGTTATTTAATAGAATAATTAAAAATACTTCAGTGTCAGAAGAAAGAAGAAATGGGGAGGAATACAAAGTTGTAGCAATAGCACTGAGTATGCTAAGTTCAAAATATGCTCAGAAAATCAAATGAGCAACAACCAAACCTTGATCAATTTATCCCTGAACTCCTAGACATGCTCACTTCTCATATCATACTGTAAGTAGACTACTGTAAACAGTCTCCCATTGTCTTGGAGTTATCAGCCTATTACACACTCATAATAACCCTGAAGGAAGGATGTGGTGCTATTATCAGTCACTTAAAACCTCTAGACATAAATGTGTATTTTTATTCAGGCCTTTCCAGAAAGCACAGTGTACTTAGGTAGTTTCCATATCACATTTTTCTTTGTTTCAAATGGTAAATGCAAAGCTTTCTTGATATGAACTTATCACCTTTTGGAAAGCTTTACATTTCATGGAAATATTCTGAGTTTGCCATGCATAGTAGTATTATGCTTTAATTTTTATTATGCAGAAATTTTCACAGGTATATACTTGTTGAAACAGAGTAAGATAATTCTGATTTAGGCTTGGTGAAATAATTTTATAAGCAGGTCATAAGAACACTGAAACTTCCTGACAAAGCCTTTACTTGTCATATGCTAGCAATTACTTCTATTGCACCAAACTATAGAAAACATCTTTTCTCTGCAAAGATTCCCCACAAAATAAAGCACTCTAAAAAGCAATGTCTTATTTTTACTGTTTGAGGAGTTATTTTAAGCTTCCATGCACTGAAAACAGCCTCTTACAAAAATATCTTGGTTGTGCATTAGGTGGCTAGGGTTGCCCTGCTCTCCCTCCAGTCCCTAAAAAAGCACTGAGCCTTCACAAGACACCAAGTGCATGTACCATTATGCAAAAACTGAGAGGAAAATATGAAGATCTCAATTTGGCAGGTAACAAAAGTCTAAGGATGACATTTGGAGGGCAAGATTTTGTAGAGCACAGAAAGAAGTTTATTGGAAGTCATGACAGGTCTTCGATTAACAAACAATTTTTTTTTTCTTGGCTAGTAATGCAATTTCAGAATTAGTTGTTTGTAAAGCTCACAGTTTTCTGCCCATGTATTCAGCCAGCAGAGTAGCATGGGAAGATATGAAGCTGGAAACATCATTTAGCCTTTGATGTAAATGGAGAAAAATCTGAACACTTACTGAGAAGATAAATGTAATGATGTTATAAATATACTGAGTTTTTACAGTAGAGGCTACAGAAGACTTTTACAAATGAGGGACAGCAGAAAGAAAAAGCAGTATTTTCTGAAAGGCAAAACAAGAATGTTATATTTCTTTTGCCTCTTGCCCATTTACCACATACTCCTAAAATTTAGCAGTATAATTTAGAGTTATCTGTGTTGACTTCTTTTAAATAGTATAATTTATTCTAAAAATAAATCTAAAAATAAAAATCTGGATCGTAAGGAGATGAAGATTAACAAAGCATAAACAATCCTAATTCAACAGTGATTCCAACTCTATATGTGTATCAATCATCAGATGACATAGAGATGATATATGTCCATCATCAGAATAAAGTTACCATGAGAAATACAGGCCTAGGAGTAGAATATTTTATCAGGCTGAGATTTCTGTGGAAAAGTAACATGAAGCTAGAAACACAACCCAGAATAAGATGCCATTTCAAATACATTCCTACATTTCTTTTTTTTTTATCACTGTATATCAGCATAACAATTCCCAATTCTGTATCTCAAAGTTAAGCTGCAACACTTTGTTTTTGAAACTGGCAGTCATCTCATTTTAGTCATTAGTCCATTCATTTTTTCTTTCTTTTCTGAGTTTTTTAAGGTTAAAAAGCAGAGTGTTTCATGGTGGTAAAAATATTTTAAAAAAGCCTATTTCTTAAATCACTACCTTCAAATTCAGAGGACAACTCAGCTGCAGCACTAAATAGCTAATAAAACGTACTTTTCCCATCTGGTACAAAAATAATTCTGTTGCAAAGTTTTTTTTTTTGGAAAGAGGCAGAACACAATGGTAGTGCAGCTATGATATAGATACAGATATACCTGAAATTTCTTTATCTGAGTGTACTCTATAACTAGATGTCTGGGAAAATAAATGTAAAGATCACTTTCCTGCACTTATGTCTAAGCTAATGTTTACCATGTCTGGAATCAGTCAAAATTACAAGGTATGGTGTCACCTAAACATTGCTCTACTATTTCCTGACACAAATGATATATTCAGATCATATTGGCATTAGTTTGGAATTCATGCAGTGGTATCTACTGCTGCCTTAGAGATATTCCAAGACAGTTTTGAATACAACCTTAGAAAATAAAACATCGCTCCCTATTCTTTACCAAACCAAAAAGGAAAATATGGATATGAAAACCCTTAATCAGCCACAAGCATGGCTTCCATACCAGTCTCCATCCATCAGTTCAGTTCTTTCCCAGAGTGCCATATTGCTGCATTGTTTCTAGGATTCTGGCTTGAAAAGAGAAAAGCTACAGCAGCATACTTAAAAAAGAAGCAAACCAAACTGTTCACTGTTTTCTCCCTCCCTTGTGAAACATCCACCAAAATCAGACAAGACAGAATTATTTTTGGTAATGTTCAAAAGTGTCCATAGCACACTGCTTTATGTTAGATTACCTGGTTTCTAGAGATCAATATAAAGAATGAGATACATTGTTTAGAGACCAAAACATGAGTCTTATTTGAAGAATAAAGAGAATTCTTAGGATGTACTAATAAAACAAAATATTATGCTAAAATAACCTTGAAATAAACATGCACTCAGGCCCAACCTTCATACAATTAACAGTATTCCAATACAATAACTTACATAGTGGCCACTAAATTCCTATGCTAGCCTCATTCATATTTTTTCCATTTCTTTCACAGTGGTGCAATGCTACTGGGTAAGGGAAATAACTCAGTCCCTTTTTGAAAAAAAACATGCTTTCTGTAAATAAAACAGCTTACTGCACAAAATAAATTGCTGCTTAGAACTGAAATTGCAATGGTTGTTTGCATTTGTGCTTGTGGAATATAGATTTTTTTGGGATGGTTAGATAGGATTGTGCAAATACTCTAGACGAATAAAATGAAACAAGTATCTGCTTTAAAACAATTCAGTGCAATGTTTTTTGTGTTTCCCTTCTGTTTGGAGAAATGTGACTGAAATTATATTTTAACCTGCTCTTTATCAAATTGCACTTAGTAGCAAACTTTTGTTTCAAGCCACAGCTATTACTGTGAAATGATAAATTCAGAGGGAACCCTGTTAGAAAGAATCAGAGATGTATGATTCAAAAAACACCTGCAATTGAAATAAGCCTGGAAATTGTCAGTAAACAAACTGATTTGAATAGACTTACCTGTTTAATGCTTTTAAAAGTCCAACACTTCCTCTTTGCCACACAAATCTTTTAGCCACTGGGTGAAATCAAAGTAGAGCACTTGATCATGATAATCCCAACCTGTCATGGACAACAGCATCTCTCATGGCACCATACTCAAAGTGCTTGAAACACACCTGGAAGACACAGATATCCTTACTTTTTTGTTGAAATATATTTAACTATGTCCTGAGATGAGGAACTATCAGCACTTAGTTGATGACTACATTATAAAGGAGTGAGTACAAACCTATAAATATAATGTGGTAAACATCAAGACCAGAAACTGTGAAGCTCATGTTCCAGAAAACCTGGTTTTGCTAAATATATGAAGCTGTGCTGTGCTTATTGATCCATTAAAACTGTCAGGATTAATATTAAATTAAAAAAAACCAAACAACAACAACAAAACAAACTCAGCTTTTTATACATAGACCTTTAAGTCATGTTTCATATGAATTTCTAAAGGAAGATTATATCCTGAACCACCAAGAATCTTACCTGAGAAAGGTCATGGAAAGGATTCAGTAAAATTTTGACTAGCTGTTCCATGAAAACTTTGCTAAGTACCATTCTTACAGAAAGACAACCTGTAAATGGATGCAAGGCAAACCCACACCAATCATGTGCTCTTCTTTTTACTAAGAAAAGACATGCAGACAAGTGAAGTATTGAGGTACCATACTTCAACATGGTTTTCATGTAGCCAGGGATATTTACAATTTTGTCTAGCCCTCTGATTCTTTATAGTTTTAAGGTTTCTTGACAAAATTTCCTAGCATTCTAAGTACGAGTCAATAATTTTGTTACAATCTCTAAACCTTTATTTTTTTTTCAGACTTTAAATTACAGTGCATCTACCTGCTTCACTAAAATGATGATTAATTTAGGTGAGTTGAATTTATCTAATAAAGATGTTTTTCTCATCTTTGTTCTCCACCACTGAAATCTTCAGTTCAATTCACAGCTATCATGGGGTATACCAGACAGCATCCAGATCATGCCAGATCATCCAGAAGATACACTGATCTAGGCTTTCCTTAGCAATCTCAACTTTTTATTTCAGTCCCTATTGAAATATACAGACTGACTAAGCACTGCTCCTAAACATCTCAAAAATTCTGGATGTTCCTAACTTTCCTTGTCAAGAGTTGCATCTGTTTTTTTAATAGACAGCAGGGAAATATGTGCACAGATGTAAGCGTGCATACATATGTATGCAAAGTAAAAATAAAAACATTTTATCAAAATCTATAAATATCCTACGTAAAAAGATAGAAAATTTCTTGTCTAATTTTGCAAAGTATTTCACTACTGGGTTAACATAGAGTATAACTTATCAACAAATAAAATTTGTTAAGACTGCAACAACTGAGCTGAAACTGGCAGGTTGAAAGAGAAACTGCTATTCAAGCTATTTCTAAATAAGGGACACAACTGCACTTAACCCAGTTTAATGTTAGAGTTCAGTGCATCTGAGGCATGATGCATCACCATGAATACCAAAGTTTCCAAGTGTACAACACATACCGTATCTTCCATGACTTCAAATGGGAGAGTGACCATGTCCAGAGTTTTAGGAATGTACCTCAATAAATGATCAGGAATCATAGTTCTGATCTCCCATCATACACCAGGTCAGATGTATGCAGGAAATGTGAAGTTAGTGGAATGTACTTTGAAAATTGAGTATCTTGCATTGAGAAATTAATGGATCTTTTCCATCCAATCCAGTGCATGCAGATCAGTTACTGATTGATGTATGGTTCTTCATGATCAAATGCAGAACTGAATTTTAGTGAGACAGAGGAAGGAATACACTAATAGGTCTTAGAATAAATCTCCTACCAAACTCAAAATACATGGGAAAGGATGCTTTTCTTTGGTTGTGATTTCCGTAATAAAATCTCTGACAGGGCTGCAAGAAAGACTTCCTTAAAAATGTAATATCATAGGCACATAAAGGAGTCTAAAGAAGACACAAAGTTTTTAGGAACATCTTCCAGTAAGACAATGGAAAAGTTTTATTCAATTGTGGCCGTAAAATCCTTAGGATATGTCAGTTTGCATTTGGCTAAAGTTAACTATTCCAGATATTCCTCTATATTTGCATGATATTTTTGTATTTTATAGTGCAAAGAGAACAATCATCTAAGATTTCAGATTTGAATGCCTCAGGATTTATATGGCCAAACTGAAACACTTCGATCTGTAATGCAACTGAGAAAGACAGAAGGTAATAGGATAAATCAGCTGGATAAAGGTAAGATCTCCAGAAACTAGAATTTGCTAATACATAAGCAGGAGCATTCCTGAGTCAGAATAAGGGAAACTGGGATGAAATAGTTATTAAGATAAGAACTTATGCCTGATCTTGGCCAACCACTTCTGTAAAGAAAAAGAAAACTGCTTAAAACTAGGCAACTTGGACTGGAAAAAGAAGCGAATAACAGTACCTAAGCCAATGAGGTCTATTTGTCTCTAAATACCAGTGATGGAGGAACAGGCAAAAGCTGCTAACCCAAGTCCACTGAAAAAGGTGGAGTTAAATTCTTTCCAGCAGTGCCCAGTGAAAAAAAGCAAGAGGCAACAACCACAAACCAAAGTACATGAAATTCTGTTTGAGCATAAAAAACCAATTTTTTGTGTGAGGCTGGAGCAGGTTTCCCAGGAGATTGTGGAGTCCCCGTCCCTGAAAATACTAAAAACCTGACTGCACAGAGTCCCAGGCAACCTACTCTAGCTGGTCCTTCTTTGAGCAGGGGCATTGAAATAATCTATCTCCAGAGATGCCTGACAACTTCAACCATTCTGTGATTCTGTGAAATCCTATAAAATGGTCAAAAGAATGAAAAAACAGCAACAGTTTGCTTACTTCGCAGTACCTTGAGACACATAAGTGTAACCTGTGTAATAATAGCATTGTTTTATTGGGGTTGAAGAAAGTTTATTTTGTCTCTACTCTGTTAAGACAGTGTTTCCAGTGCAATAATATTAGCTGTGACTTTTAAAGTCACAGACATTCAGCAAAACTGGCATTTAAACAAAGAATTTGCACAAAAAGAACATGCCAGTATAACTAACTCCCCCTGAACCCTATTAAGCAGACAGGTTTAATATCTAACATCAATTTCATTCTCTACTTGTTCATTTTTACCATTGCCACAGTACAATTTTTGAAAGTGAACTGAGGTAATAACACTGAGGAGACTGTAAAGCTAAAATCTGGAGAATACTTTTAAAAGCACAGTCCCACAGAACAAATATCTAAGTGTGCTATTTAATGACAGTCAGTAAAGTCAAAGAAGCAAAGCACTCACAAGCCTCCACCTTCTGTTGCCTTTCCACCATTATGAACACAAAATTTATAAATGAAAGGGTTATATTTTGCATTGTCTTTGTTCAGGTATGTGTGACTGAAGCAGAACCCAATTTCCACATGTTGAGAGGCTTCATGATATTATTGGTGGCAGCAGTCTGCCCTGTCTCTGCTCCTTGGGAGCTTAGACTCTCTGATGTCCTGAAATCCTGCTCAGGTCTGAGAACCACATTTCAAACTGCAGTATTAGCATTTTGCTAGTCTTGTTTTGCAATGGCATGACTATGCCTAGGTCTCGAAGAAAGAAATTAGGGATTTGGGAAACTGCTCTTTGGCTGACTCTGTATAATTTGTGAGGAGATACTCAGAGTTCTCTCTCCATTTTTTTTTTTTTTTTCCCAGTAATGCCGATGGGAAAGGAGGACGGCATAAGAGTGTCGTGGTTTAAACCCTAGCCAGACATCTTGTTCACTCACTCACAGTGAGTGGCGCCGGGCTGAGAGCAATAGAGGGTCCCCCCTTCCCCCCGGGGCTCTCCCCTTCCCCACTCCCGGAGGAACGGGGAGGAGGATCGAAAGAGTGCAACTCCCACGGGTTGAGACAAGAACAGTCCAGCAACCAATGTACAAACAAGTCACCACCGCTACCACCAACGACAACAATGATAAGAGAAAACAACAAGGGAAGAGAGTACAATACCACCGGCCAAGAAATGAGTCTGACCCAGAAGCCCGTGTCCTTCCGGGTAACTCCCAGTTACATCCTGGGCATGACGTGCTGTGGTATGGAATACCTCTTTGGTCTGTTTGGGTCAGGTGTCCTGTCTCTGCTTCCTCCCGGCTTCCCCTCCTCCCTGGCACAGCATGAGGCTCACAAAGTCCTTGGCCAAACCAAAACATCCTTGTTATCAGCTCTGTTCCTGAGCTGAAAGTCAAAACACTGCACTGCACCAGCTACCAAGAAGGAGAAAAATAACTGCTACTGCTGAACCCAGGACAAAGAGTTTCTTTTGTGCCACACCATATAAATGTATAAGACGCTAACTGACACAAAGGTCTACTATTTAAATCAAGATCACAGGCAAAGTGTGGTGAAACATCTACTGGAGCGAGAAGAACATAGCAATCAATAAAACATCAGTTCTGATGACTTGTTTTAAATACTGGTACTGGATTTTCAGTACTTTCAGTGGGTTTGTGACAGAGGTATTAACAGCAGTAGCAACAAAACACAGAGTAAAGTGAGAATGTGCTAGAAGAGAAAGCGGGGGCTTCCAAAAGAAAGTAGTGTGAAGGTGCCATCTGAATCCTTGTATGTCTAGGAGACTTTTGAAGCTACAGTATAGGGTGAAACAAAATTCAGTGTTGTACTGATACATATTTAGGGGTGGCTATAGTGTATGCATGCTCACAGGTCAGTTTCAAACATCAAATGCAAAGGCTACTGGCTACAAATGTCTTCTGTTTTAGGAGCATCATTTGCATTTGCAGTCCTGGTTATTGGTTTGGAAGACTGATACCAGCTAATTGTTGCATGGCAGAATATGCAACCCTGAGAGTAACATGGCTGTTCCCCACAACCTGTTTGACTTCTGTCCTCCCTGACTAGCCAACAAAATACGTTAACCAAATCTAAAATTACTAGGATAGTCACCTACTGACAATTGGTCCAAACCCAGTGAAATCACATATTTAGCAGTTATCAGAAGTTAATCTGAAGGTAAAAGCAGCATGCCAGCTAGGTGGAAATACTCAGGTAGCAACACTGGAAACAGGAATTTTTCTATCACTGATGGATAAAAAGTGTTATGACTGGCTGATGGCTGTTTTTTTACTGCTTGTCAGTTCACTGCTTGTTGGTGGAATGAAAACAGATGTTTCTACAGTGACTGATGTGGGGTGCATCAGAGGAGCTGCCAACTGCTCTGAACAGTAGCAGCAACTCCAGTGGATCATGAATGAAGCATATTACCTGTATGTGCAAATCTTTTGCTTCATGAAACAGTTGTGACATCCCAGTCTCATTGGAGATACTGCATGAGCAAAAGTTCTGAACATGGACACTTATTGTTTCTAATAATGACGGTGGGTTTACCAGAAGACACCTGGAAACACGCACATAAAGAGGGGAGGAGACCTTTACTAATAAATCTAGCATGGGCCGGGGAGAGCAGAGACTCCTCATAGTCTTTTCAACCTTGAAGAGTGGAAGTGTGTGAGCAAGCATACCTGGAGGCTAACAAGTAATATAAAAAAGACACCGAAGAATTCACTGATTAGCTCTCCAGGTGCATGCATGTATGCTTTCTAACCTCTCTATACTCTCACTCCCTGTCCACAAGAATCCACAGACATGAACAAAGAGCAGCAGCAACCATAAAATCAAACACTAAAAATAGAGATGATATTTTTGATTTCAAAAGTTGCTGCATTTTTATTTGCTAAATTCCTAATTCTCTAAAATTCCTCTTTTTTTCCCCTCCATAGTCTTAGATCTAAAACCTCATTTTATATAAAATGGAAAGGTGAAGTTCTAAAACAATGAGTTGCAGAAACTCCAGCTTTGATACACGTTCTGTCCAAACTAAGTTTCTATAACAAAAGGCTTCATAAAATGCAGAAATTGTCCTATGCTTTCCTACCTATTTCAGATTTCATGACTTCAGAGTGGAAGCCGCAAAATGGAGCAAAACTTACCAGCCCGTGAATCAGTTAAGCCTGTTTTATCCATTTAACAATGGTGAGATATATGGCCTGTCATATATCAACTTACATCGGTCAATGAAAAGAATACAATATACATCCCAGTTCTTCTACATATGAAAAAAAAATCTTAACTTGTAAACTTATGATTAAAACCATTTCATTTTTAACTTTCTTGAAACATAACCACAAGCATTAACACAAAACATATTAGATCAAGTTGTATTGCCATGGAAAGTAAAAATAATGTACCTTAAGACTCAGTGGGTTCAAGTCCTGGAGATAATTGCTGCACCTTTGGAAATAAGATACACCTGTTAAAACTTCTGTAATTCAGTTTAAGACAAAAAATCCTGTTATCTGAAATCTTTTACTTAGCACAGTTTGCAAGCTTCTTTAGTACCAACAGCATGCTCCTTGCTGACATAAAGCTACCTTCAAAAGATGAGTGTAATTTTTTCAGTCCTTCAGTTCCTCTTTTGAGGTTTCTGAGAAGAAGGTCCACTGTAAAACACACTCCTGACCACTGCAGCCTCCCGACCTGGATTTCAGCTTATTTTGCATTACGAAGTCTAGCAAGAAATCTGTCTAAATCAAATATTTTATGAAGCAGGAATCAACAATATTTTGTACTCCATCTGCAGCATTAGTTACTGCAGCAGCAGTAACAAATAGTTCAAAAATAAATACCAGTCTTACAGATGACAGAAAATAACATAGCTTGCAGCAACCTCTTACTCAGCTTTTTTGGAATGAAGGGGAATATAACAACTGAACTTCTCCTGTTTTACCAATACTGGTGTCAATACATTGGAGAAAGCATTACAGACTGAGCACTGGGACCATCTTATTTTGCACAGGAAAACTTTGATGTCTTTTCCCATTCTAACTTCTGTTAATTTCACGTATTATTATAAAACAATCCTTTCTCATACTCTAATGTGAAAGAATCTCTGGAGCAGAAACTTTTTCTCGAAATCTAGAATGATTTGAGAAAATTGATAGCAGCTTATAGTGTTGGAGGATTTCACCCTTAAGTTCAAGACATCATAGCACTGTTGACAGAGAACTGTCACATATTTTTCTGAGATTAGGAAGAAGATTACTCCTATGGTAGCCTACCTTTGCCAACCATTGCTCACCTCATGTATATATTTAAATGTATGCTTACATATTTATACACCTATAAATATATGTATCTAGAATTGACATATTGTGACTGAAAATTTTTGTTTATTCCTCACCACTTTGAAAATGTCTTAAGTCATAAAACTTTGGACTTGCTATACTCAGTTCTCTGGAAGTGTGAAATTACCTGTCACCCTTGAAGCATGAGGAGAGATAGTCTAAGTACAGTACTGCTATACTAACTAGAGAGCTAGCCTTATCACAATGTGTATAGTGCAACCAACATATTCATCTTAATTTCACAGGTTTAATTGCTTTATAGCAAAATACACAACTTATGGTGATCACCCAAAATATTTGCTTTAGGTTCAGATCATTAAATGATCTCTGTAGGAACACATCACAGTGGTGCATTAAGACAAGTAACCATGTCTCAATAGGTGTTGCTTTATTGGCTAGCACAAAGAAAAGTGTATTTTCCCATCTTCAGTAACTTGACTTGTGACCCCCTTGTGAGGGAACAAAAGGCAATCTGAAAAGCATACTGAATATGGCTAGATATAGGAGGTTTGCATATTTGCACCATGAGTGGTCTAAGAGTAATCTGCAAAATTTCAGATCCTACCTTGTATCATTCCCAAATCTCCTGAAATCTTCAGTTTATTAGATAATCCCTGAAACTCTGTGAAACTGATTTTGAGAATGTGTTTCCTAGGTAGCTCACTCAAAAATAAACCATATATTTCTGTCTCAATAGAATGCTTATTAGAGATGGGTTCCGATTTGCATTTTTCTTCTCAAGTATATACTTGTGTGTACAGATCAACACACCAATATTTATTTGATTTTAAAGAGACTGCAACTTCTGACAAACATTTTCAATGGAATTAATCTGTTAAAAATGTCAATTGAAACTTAGAAAAAAACTTTCCAAATTTTTAAAAGGTGATACTTAGCACAAAAGACCCCAAACAGGCCCATACCTAAAATATGATGATTTGAATTAATAAGCTCGAAATTGTATTCGAAACAAACACATTAAAGTCAGGATGGTACATCCTCCTTCTACATGGAATGATTGGGGAAAACATACTAAGAACAGTTACAACAGTAAGAAAAAACACCCTCCCTCAAGTAAGGACAACTATGAAAGGTAGAAAACATTTGCAGAATATATTGTTTTAGCTGTAATTGATACTTCATAGAATTCACATGTCTCTAACTACCACCTTATAATCAGAGGCCTTAGAATGTCAAGCTTCTTCCAGTACTGCTGCATATGTGACAGGCTCCTTAATTTAAAGTCCGTATTTCCAAACAGAGTTTTATATCTTTTGCCTTTTTTTTTTTTTTTTTCCCAAAAAGTCCCCACAACTCTTAATTCATGATATTATCATTCAGGACTAATACTAAAAGGGTGGTTTAGATTTCAGGAAGCACCTGATTTGGCTCTGGTAGAAAGTTCCACCAAGGACTGTCAGGTTATAGTTCTAGTGTCCCTATTCTTCAAAGAATCTGCTGAAAGAGCAGCTGTTTTGCCACAAAACTGCCATCTTACTAATCCACTCGAAAGCTAGCATATGCAGTCAAGTTGTAAGTGTTGTGTGTACACCAGTAAAGTGAAGGTGAAATTCAAATTGTAGCAGCTCAGCACTGGTAATTTCTGACCTAGGAATGACCTCAGGGGCCATCTTTGAGTAACAGAGCTGGGCTGCTGCATGGATCCAATGTTACCTGAGGGACCCTTTGCTGACACTCATGGGGTTGGTGCCTGTACAAGTGCACATAAGGAATTGGCTTATGACACACCTTTTCAGACTCCCTGTAAAGCTGCACATGCTGGTAGGGTGTCCAGTGCAATGTGCATTAAAATTTTTACATTTAAGCACAAACGTGTTTAATTCACTTCAAGGGATACAATGAAAATTTCCCGATAAGAAACTTGCAAGTTAGTGGTCAAAACCATACACATTCTGTCTGCGGAATCGACTGGACAACAAATATGGCATTTCCACACAGAAGATGGTTTTATCTCACCCACAGTTACAACATAAAACTGATTTTTCTTTGATGATGAAACTCTTGTCACTTTCAGGTAGACTACAGGTCTCTGCTGGGAAGTTCTGTGAATTTTCATAAAACATTTTGAATTGAGATGCCTCATAGAACATAGAACAAAATATAACGTGTACTCAGGTTATTTATGCAGTATGGTCCAATTGCATATACCAGCAGGGTAATATGAATTTCTTTTAACATAATCTATAGGCCTAGGTTTCTACACTGAAAAAAATGGAGACTCACCCAGTCTGAAAGAGGCAGCAGAGTGATCTATAAAAATAGATTTCCTTAACTGAAAACAATTAGGAATGTAATAATGAAGGCACAGTTCTCACAATAACTAAGGGGCAATTACTGAACTTGTTTTGTGACTGATGAACAAAGACCCTGAATGGAAATTTAATCACTGATTTCTTATCATATAGTTAGATGCCAAATGAGATCACATAATTACAGATCAGTGTTTTTTTTTTTTTTTATCCTCTTTTTATATATAACCATGTCTAGCATGTTCATTACATAAGCAAGAAAAAAACAGAATTTTGGGTGTTTATTTCATGGACTAACATGGGGATTCACTTTTAGCATACAAGGGTGGGTAGAGTCTTGCAGCTATAGGAAGATGAGCATTATTCAGTTCTAATTAACTCTACATCCACAGGAAAATTCTTCATGAAAGTAAAGCATGCATTGCCAGAAAGGAATTTCTTGAGAAAACAGACTGAAATTTTACTTAACTTCTCTGAAATTTTGACCCAGTCAGAGCCCCAGAAGAAATAAGTAAAAGAGGAGCACGTCAATTTCTCTTCTGCTGCCCAGCTTCTGCAGAGTGCTACTGTGACTTATAGCAAAGTCAGCTACCTCACCTGCTCACCAGTGCACATGTAACACGTTTCAGTGACTTGACAGCAGTGCATTCAGGGAGGATAAAGGCCATATGTGCAGCATGAAGATGTCCCTTATAGACTACAAGGTTCTCCCTTCAGAGCTTCATAGAAAGTCTTCAAGAGCTTACAGCAATATGTGAGAAGGAAGGGTTGTGTATGCGTGAAGGAGCTGCCCTAGGCAGAAAATACTTTCCTACCCTTTCACGCTCAGTGTCACAGCAAAGATCTCATTGCTAGAATCAGGCTTGCATGATGCTCTGAAGTGGAAACTGCTGCTGATAGCATCTGTTTTCTCATTGTATTTTGACTTTTAAATAAAATTAAATCCCAGCAAATTTCTAGAATCTTTTCCTCCCGCAGTATTGCAGACAACACAAGACCATCACAAATGACAACTTCTATAAAGCCTTTTTCATACCACTCCTTGGCTAACCTAGTTTTGAGAATTCTTTTATCAGAGTAATATAACTGTAACTGAAACCACCTAATTGAATCAGGAATTTGGAGGAGGGCAAGAAATAAATTTCCATATCTATGGCATCCTGTACATCCTAAGCCGGGGCAAGCAAAGATGAGGAGTCAGAAAATAAGTGTGTGGCCAAAGATGCAGTTAACAAAAGGTTATTGTCGTGGTTTAAACCCAGTCAGGTAATTCGTTCGCTCACTTCCCCCCCTTTCTTGCCCTCCCCCTGCTCTTGGAGGGACGGAGAGGAGAATCAAAAGAATGCAACTCCCACGGGCTGAGATAAGAACAGTTTAGTAACTAAGGTATAACACAAATCACTACTGCTACCACCAATGATAATAATGATAAAGGAAATAACAAGGGAACAGAATACAACACCTCACCACCCGCTGACCGATAACTCGCCCCCCAAGCCCGACCAAGCTCCGACCGATACCTCCTCCAACCCTGCAGTCTCCCAGCCCTTCCGGCTCACTCCCAGTTACATCCTGGGCATGACGTGCTGTGGTATGGAATAGCTCTTTGGTCAGTTTGGGTCAGGTGTCCTGTCTCTGCTTCCTCCCGGCTTCCCCTCCTCCCTGGCAGAGCATGAGGCTCACAAAGTCCTTGGCCAAACCAAAACATCCTCTTATCAGCTCTGTTCCTGAGCCGAAAGTCAAAACACTGCACTGCACCAGCTACCAAGGAGGAGAAACATGACTGCTACTGCTGAACCCAGGACATTATCCACCCCTTATTCCATACCATTCACGTCATGCTCAGATCCCACATTTTCAATATACCATCACTCTTATCTCGGTGCACTCTTATCTTAGTGCATGGACCAGTCCCTATAAAGCTGCTGCGTCCATCTGGTCCATGTCAGGCTCCATCTCTTGTAACAGTCTTCCAGAGCAGGAGAGACTGTGTGCAGTGTTCACACTCGTGAATAACCTGGGCAATAGTGTCCATTGTTAAGTCCACCCCTCGATCATGAGTCCATCTCTGTGTTGCATCTCTGCTCTGATGGCCTGAAGTGCCATGGGCCCACCAGGCTCAAAATAATTCACTGCCCCCTTAAGCAGTTTCTGCAGCTTGTTGCTGGGGACTCCATACAGCTGCCTTCCATCTCCGATGCTTCCAAAGCAATGGAGGGGCCCAGTGGACTAGATACTTGCCCATACTGTCCCACACACCCTGCCACTCATGACTGTCCAGCCTTGGGGAAAACCTCTTGGTCCCCCTATATTGTCGTCTAACCCCAGACAAGACCCAAACCTGACTCTGCTTAACTTTTGAGATCAGACAAAATGGTTGTGGGTAGAACACAGTCAGTGTGTGTGCCAACATGCTGATCCCCATCACAATCAGCAGGCAGGTCCCAAGGATACCCAAAGGCCATTCAGAGCCTTCAGAACTCTCAAACGATGCTGCTGTGCTTGTCACTGGGGCTTGTGTAGCTGCTGTGCTTGCCGGCTCTCCCACCGCCAGCTTCTCTTTTCCTGAGTCCAGATCTTCCTCCTCTGCCTTGCTGGGAAATGCTGCGTGGTCTCCTGCATCCTCCTGGGGCTCGGCGGGTGGCTGCCGGGGAATGCTCTCGGCCGTCGCGGGGCTGGGCTCCTCCGCGGGGCTGGGCTCCTCCGCGGGGCTCGGCTCCTCCGCCGCCTTATCCCGCTGCTCAGCAGCCGCCTCCTTCTGCTCCTCGACCGCCCCGACCTCCTCCACCGGCAGCCGTCCCCTGGCGGCCTCCGGCCCCGCTCCCGCCGCCGCTTGGTCCCCGGGCCCGCTCTCCCGGGCCGCTTCAGCAGCCGCCGGCTCCCGGGACCGCTCCCCCTCAGTTCCCCGCAGCCTCACGAAGATGGAGAGTAGGGTGAGGGCCAGGACGGTGAAGAGCAGCCGGACGGCCAGGTACAAGTCCACGGCCACGTCCGTCCCGCCCTGCTGCTGGAGCCCACCCGTATTACAAGCCATTGCCATAAAGCATAGTGAGACAAGAACCTTAGCCCAGGCCCCACACTTAATAAACACTAACACAGCAAATACCGGCTCTACGTAAGTTACAACATTCTGAAGCTGTGAGATCAAGAGAAACAACTCTGATACCCAATAAATCAGCATTGTGACGAATGACTATTAATCCAGTCAAATCTGTCGTTATCTCAACCCTTCGTGCCCCACGTTGGGCGCCAAAAAGAACTGTCGTGGTTTAAACCCAGTCAGGTAATTCGTTCAGTCACTTCCCCCCTTTCTTGCCCTCCCCCTGCTCTCGGAGGGACGGAGAGAGAATCAAAAGAATGCAACTCCCACGGGTTGAGATAAGAACAGTTTAGTAACTAAGGTATAACACAAATCACTACTGCTACCACCAATGATAATAATGATAAAGGAAATAACAAGGGAACAGAATACAACACCTCACCACCCGCTGACCGATAACTCGCCCCCCAAGCCCGACCAAGCTCCAACCGATACCTCCTCCAACCCTGCAGTCTCCCAGCCCTTCCGGCTCACTCCCAGTTACATCCTGGGCATGACGTGCTGTGGTATGGAATAGCTCTTTGGTCAGTTTGGGTCAGGTGTCCTGTCTCTGCTTCCTCCCAGCTTCCCCTCCTCCCTGGCAGAGCATGAGGCTCACAAAGTCCTTGGCCAAACCAAAACATCCTTGTTATCAGCTCCGTTCCTGAGCCGAAAGTCAAAACACTGCACTGCACCAGCTACCAAGGAGGAGAAACATGACTGCTACTGCTGAACCCAGGACAGTTATTCAAAGTGGCAAGTTGTAACAATTCCCTACTGAACTTCAATTTACGCCTTTTGCTAACACCTCACAGTAGATCAGTTTAAACTGTTCAAAGGGAAACCATTGTACCTTTCTTGCCTTCTTTAATATCACCCCAGAATTCACTCCATTCTACTGGGAGTAGAAGTAAAACCTGATATTTACGTTGTAAACAAAAAGACTACTGTAGCTATTCCAGTGCTCTTAAATGGAGATATTCCTGTTACTTACTGATTTACTTACTTTGAGAGCCTTTTATCAATAAAGCTCCCAAAAGCAGTTGCTTCTAGGGTTTTCAATTCTGTCCCTACAAGTGCTGTCACAAACACACCTTGCTCTGTCACACCTGAGCTTGACAGGCATCAACAGATATTCTGAGATTGCAACAACTACTAACTCTACCTGTGATGAGACTTTACGTAATAGTACATATCTCCTCCTGCTACATAAAAAACTTCACAACAAAAAACTTGATGGATTAAGGTGCACCTGGCTTGAGAGGTATTAAAGCATGATAAAGACAATGCCCTCCGGCACTCAGTTATAAGAACTGTTTCAGCAGTGTATATCAGCATGTGCTGGGGCTAATATTTCAATCCTCCCTCCCAAAGTACACACACAGCAATTATGCAATAACTCTACATCTCTCAGGTTTTCTGGAAAGCTTAGTCACTAAACACAGTTTAGAAAGACCTACGTCTCAAATTCTTATCAGGTAAAAGAGTTCAACTAATGGATAAAAGGATTATCAGAATCCTACCTGTGCTCCCTTAGACTGGATTGAAGTGGGTGTTATTAGCAAAGTCATTAGCAAAGACTACCAGGGAATAATGACCTCATTCAACAATAATTTTTGAGGTTCCATAGTTTGCTTTAAATTCTACTTCCAAATGAAAACTAAAGCTGTCTGGACTTTCTTTTTTCAAAGCACAAATAAAGTCTGTACTGACTACAAGCTGGAATCTTACTTTGCTTGGAATTGAATATATGTGTCAATCGACAGACTAATGGCTGGCCAATAGCCTCAGTGTAAGTTGTTAAAAGCAGTCTGACTAAACAGTTTTGCTGACTGACTTAGATCAATTTCTCCATCTCTTTTCATTCAAAATCGACAGAAGAGGGATATGACTATGGGTTACTCACATTTCTGCTTTTTTACTTCTACTCCTTTTTTGGACCAGGTGTGTAGAGTTGAATTCATCCTAATACAGCTGATGAATGATCAGGACTAAAGTCCTAATACTATTGTCCCCAGAGTATATAAATAAGAGTGCCTCTACTGAAGGTGGTTTAGACTAGCCAAAAAAGCAGCTAAGATATTGGATGTGGGCTATTCTGAGATTAAAGAAGAAAAAGGAATGAATATTTTCTGTCCTGACATCATCTCAGTTTCACACAATTATAAATGCATACCAATTCACTGATTTTTAATATTTCTTATATCTACACAAACTCCATTAATTCATGACAAATATAGACATGACCTTTTTCCTGGGAAGCAAAAGATAATATGAAGTTATATAATGTTAGGAAAGAATGAAGCAGGCAAACTGAGATATAATCAGGCATCATGTTATGAAATAGAGTTGCCTTTATTCTTATTTCCTGTCCTTAGTCAATATTTCATGTTTCAGTCCTTGCAGGAAACATATTATTTTACAATCAGTGTGTTTTACTGAGTGAGGAACAAAGAACTGAGAATCATGCATATGAAATCTCAGCTCTGCTTTTTCTCACATAACTTTGACCAAAACATGTTTTGCCTTCCTGTAACATTATATTAACAGCAAAGTTTGCTTTATTGAGCTCCTGAGAACCTCTTCTGGGATAGAGCATCAGGTGCTGAAGTCATGTGAAGAAGAAATCCCACTTAATTCCCAGATGTTCTGCTAATGAAGAAGACTTGCGTCAGAGGCCTTTAAAAATGGATGAATTAGGCAGAGGGGAGGTCTTTGTAAACAGACATATTTTAGTTGGTTTAGGAAAAGGAGCTGGTCAGATAATCGTCTTACTTGTTGATTCTTAAAACAGATCATATACAGCTTTTAAGATGTATCCATGCCTTTAACTTGAATCCCAGGCAATTTAAATCTAGATTCATGTACCTTTTCCACCAAAATCTTCAGGTATGAGAATAAGACTTTTCATTTTCACAGTACTTCAAATTCATATAATTTGAAGTTATCTAAGTGAAAAGTGCTATTTGAAAGCAAATTTGCCCATTTTGAATAATAAGCAGTGTGTAATTTCTGAAGAATTTACAAAACTAAAAAGCCTTTAATCCCCATATTCCCAGAAGGAACCACCACAATAAAAAGTATACTATATATAATAAAACAAAGCCCCTATGCCTGTGGTAGCAACATATTGACAATAAGCCTAACTAACCAGATCAAAGTTGTCTGGCTTCTGTCAGCACATAACTTGAGTTGAATAACGTTTAGCATGAGCAATTAATTTAGGACAACTATAAAACACAGAATACCATGTTCAAACTTGTCCTCACAGACACATATTGACTTATGAGATTTGAAATTAAGAGCTGAACATACAAAAGCATTCAATCTTCCCCAAAGTAGTTTTATTTGGACCTGCAAAATGAATTGCTTGCTTATTAGAAATGAGCTCTCAACACAAATCAACATGAGGGTGAGATTGACTGGAAATGGAATCAAAACTACAGCTATATCTGGAAGCTGCCCAGCTAAGTATTTTTTGCTTTAATAAAGAGAGCAAATAATGGAGAAAAATATAGAACAGACAGAAGGAAAATAACCAAAAAAGGTGAATAAAGTAAAATCAATCTCAAAACAGAAACAACATTGTAAATAACAGAAGATTTCAATGTAAAAAAAAAAATCGTGTCAGAGAACAACCTACATGGTAATGCACCAAAAGTAATAATCAAAGTTCATTGGGGTCTGCTCCTAAAAAAGCATTGAGAAGACTGTATCAGTGCATGGGTTTCTATTATTAACTTGCATTATTAGAAAACAGTAATAATGAATCCTATTTAAAATTGCTGAACAGGGTTATACTTGCTATTGTTGAGCATTCTCTCCCTGGAATGCTCACCTCCCTTTCTAACTGTTGTATTCCAGTATACATAACTAGATTACTTAGAACATAGCTGCATATAATGGGGCTTCCAGGGAAGGCATGTGTATTTTTTCAGGAAGCAAAGATCATAAGTATACAAGTATAACTATTTTTCATTGCTTTGTTAGAGGAAGATATATGTATTCTCCCATCACACTACATTGTTCCATCTTACGTGTGCTATCCTTCCTATTATAAAACCAAACAAATGAATATTATTTAATCTTCATTTATGCCCCTAACCTAAGATCCCACCACTGTCCAAATATTGCTACTGTACAAGACAACGTCTTGCTGTTTTGTATATATTGATTTTTAGCAGAAATTTTGTAAGCTTCTAACATCACTGCAATTTTGTCAGCATCTTCTGAAAGAAAAAAAGTCAAATGCAGGCCTATTGCACATTCTTATTTCTATTCTGTACACCCATTATTGCTTTAAATATACCTTAAAATACCTGAGACAAATGAAATGTATTTTGCGATTTTTTAAATCTGGAAGCAAAAGCAAAGAACATTAACACAGGAACTCTGTGTGTAGAAGAGTAACCCTGAGCACTGCTGGGATGGGCAGAGAAGCCTTCCTGTGGAGTGCTGCTGGCTACTTTCACCCCACTATGAGCCATCATGGTGCAAGGACACAGAGAAGAGACCACACACTGAGGTATGTATCTAGGACATTGTGGTGTGTGGGGCAGTGGGCTTCAGGGTGGTACCACTGCAGGTACACTGCAGTGTTCATTCTGCCATGGCAGAGTGTGTGGCAGGGGCCCACATAGCCAGGAAAGAGGTTTGCAACATCCAGAGCCTGTAAGAGGAGGTGGTGTGCAGGGAAACATACATGCTTTCATGTGTATGTGTGTATCTCTTTGTGGTTTGCTACAGCAGGATGCCTGGAAATTTGTAGGTATTTACTAATGTTTTGTGTTTAGTATTGTGGTGTATAGTTTTTTGTTATTGCTGTTGGCCTCAAATGTATAATTCACTAATTATCAATTAATTATGTGCTGTTAACAATAAACAGCTTTGATATTGATTTGATTTGACACTGAAAGAGTGTAGATTTGCACTAGACATTAGGAAGACGTTCTTTACTGTGAGGGTGGTGAGGCACTGGAACAGGTTGCCCAGGGAAGCTGTGGCTGCTCCATCCGTGTCAGTGTTCAAGGTCAGGTTGGACAGGGCTTTGAGCAGCCTGGTCTAGTGAAAGGTGTCCCTGCCTGTGGCAGGGGGTTGGAACCAGATGATCTTTAAGGTTCCTTCTGACCCTAACTTTTCTACAGATGCCTGAAAAGATGATGGAGCCAGGAGGTGGCTGATCTCCCAAGTAACAAGTGATAGGACAAGAGGAAACAGCCTCAAGCTGTACCAGGGGAGGTTTAGATTGGATATTAAGAAAAATTTCTTCCCAGAGAGGGTGATCAGGCATTGAACAGGCTGCCCAGTGAAGTGGTGGAATTCACTGTTCCTGGAAGTGTTCAAAAACTGTGTAGATGAGGCTTTTAGTGACATGGTTTAGTGGTGGACTTGGCAACCCTGGGGGAACAGTTGGACATGAAGATCTTAAAGTTCTTTTCCAACCTAGTTGATTCTATGATTGATCTAAGCCACTTCAGGAAATCAATTTTCCTCTCAGATACTGTGGGTTTTGTATTTTTTTTTTTAAAGACCAGAATGACTCAAGTTGAAACAAGAAGTTCATTTTCCTATAAAGGCTATCTTAACACAACATCTTTACTGTAACAAGTGAACATACAGTTCGGCCCCAGCCAGAGATACCTGCTGTGCAATTTTAAAGACAGCTGCTTTGCCCTTTGGAAATTGTGACGCTACTTCCCTGTTTTACATAGTTTAAGGTCAGCCATGCAATCCATCAGTTACTTGATGGCGCCCAAATGTTATGCTGATAAAAGCCTTTAAAAGAATGATACTGCTAAACAGGCTTTTCCCCATTCCTTTTAGATCCTGTATATCGTTTATACATGGTATCTGTACATCCCCACTAAAATGAAGGCTTACACATACCAAGACGTAAAATGAAGTAAGCCTGTAGATGCCTAATTATAATTATTAATAGAACAGTAATTAATTTCATCACCTTAAAGAAAATATTCCATGTTGTTACAGAAAGATGATTTTGTCTCTTTTGCAGTCTTCTTTTTTTTAATGATATATGTCATTCATTTAAAAGACATCTCTTTGAAACCAACAGCTTAAACCAGCAATCCTGCTTAGCAAGAAAGAACCTTAGAGCTGTTATATACTGTGAATATTATGCTTTTTAGAGGCTTGATGTTGACTACTATTTGCCTGTGTTATTACTAATTACCTAGAAGCACTGAAGTAGAAATAAGGAATAACTGCAATTTCAAAACAAACTGCAACAACAGTTACCTGAAACAAAATTATTTGGGAACCTTAAGGTAAAAGACTGTAACATAAAGGTGGAATCAGCAAAAGTGGCAATCCAGTTACAAGTCAGCCTTTTAAGGATAGCACAGGAGAAAGGTTAGTACGATTTATACAATAGAACACAGCCCTCTGGAAAACAAATGAAAGCAAACAGATGTTAGAAACTCATTTAAATGGAAAACAAACAAAAAAAAAAGAAATGTGGAGAATAATGCTAAGTAGAATAATGCTGCAACAAATGAACATAAAATGGAAAAATAAAAGTGCACAATATTTCAATTTCCTGTTCTCAGACATTACAAAAGAAGTTGATATCGCTCAATAAAGCAAAGAAACTAATTTTTTTAATATAGAAAAATTTTGTTTTGGATTGGAGCTGAATTTCACAGAAGGTTTTGATAGCCAACCAGCTGTTGTTCCTTGCGAAGAGAAAATTTCTTGTTTCTTAAAACCAAAATAAACTTGCAAAATTCTTTTATAACAGATAAAGGGGAAAAATGGCAAGGAATTATTTTATTTCTTATGTACTTTCATTGCTTAACTTTAATTTTAAATACAAATACAAGATATCACTCAAGCATTCAAGATATTACTCCCATCTACAAGCATTCAGAATCTCTGTCCTTAGTTAAAGACACTGAAGAGCCGCTCATAGTTTATCTCATGCTGTGATTAGATAGGACTTGTCAACATAGACATATTAAAAATCAAAACACAGTTAAATTAGCATCATCTGTGGTACAGGAGGCTTATCAGATCTGTAATTAGTTTATTTTCATTGAATTGGCCCATATAAATGATAGCAGCACCAGCACTAGTGTAGACTAGTAAATAAGTCTAACTAGATGAGCAAATGAGTCTACACTAGGTGGTTCATGGGCTTAAGTAGACGGATGCATATTCCAATAGGTCTGAAAGCATCATTTACTACAGAGGGAGCAAACTGATCATATTGCAAAATGACACTGGGTTTATTGGACATTATGGATCATGCTGAAGAAAATTAAGTTAAGGTTACATGAATTAATTCCTATTTAAAGCAAAAAAAAAAAATCATAATGGGAGACACTTTAATATGTATATTTGCTTCAAATGTTCAACACTGAAATGATGTAGTGAGATTACTTTACAAATCATCATTATATTTCAGAAAATGAACAGAACTCAATGTGATTGTGTATCCAATGGTTACTTCTGTATATGGGAAATATCGCAAGGACAGTAATTCTGCATGGGTTAAGGAGCAGAGGGCTACTAACAGCTACTTTTCTAAAGGACAGCTATTACATCTGGACACTTGTATATGATGTCTTTGAAAACTCTCTGTTACAGAAGAGAGAGGGAACTTGATTTTTTTTCTTATCACCCTACTTAAGCTGAGCCATTTGGTAATCAGTATTGCGTTTCACTCCTGGAGTCCTCAGCTTTTTACTTCAAATCCTGCAGTTTGTCATCTTTACATCTCTTTCTTACATCATCGTGTTTTTTTCTCAGAATTTTTTCAATGTTTACTTCTGTCTTACCCATCTCAGGTTTATATATGGTGAAATGAAGCAGAAGCAAAGTATATTACATGCCAATAATGCTCCTAAGATACTAAGTGAGGATAAAAGCACTGTAAAAATGAACTGTGATGGAACAAAAAGAACATTTTCTCTCTCTTCAAATATTCTATTTCAGATCTTCTCTGGAACTTGCCACCAAATACTGTCTTCGAAATACCTTGGCTATTGAATCTTCTCAAAGCTGAGGCACTTACACTGGATCTGGAGACACTGATAATCACAAAGGCTGAAACTGAGCCACTGTAATCCTTTTCTTCAAAACCCTGGGAAGAATTGTGAGGATAATTGAAAGTCTCTCTTCTGAATAAGTAATTAAGTTCTTGTTTGGCTCCAACTGACTTTGATTGCTATTAAGCACATTCATAGATGTCCTTAAACAGAACTAATTCACTCAACTGGAGGCTAGAAGAAGCACAGTGTTGACATTGCTAATGAATGTAAAAACAAAAAAATGTTGTTTGGTAACTTATGATAAACTATTTGTATGTCACCAAAGACATCAAACCAAAGCCAAGTTTTCTTGCATCTCCAGTTCACACTTCAGACACAATTTTTCTCACACTTCAAGATAACTGGGGATTAATTTTTGTGCTACTGAAAACTTAACATAAGCATTATATTTACAATGTCTCTTTTGTAAGTAGCATGTAATGAAATACCAGCATATTCAACTCCTCAAGGAGAGTCCAAGGGTGAAGAAGAAAAATCTCTTATTCATACTCAAAACAAAGGAGTTTCTTTCCCAAGAAGAGACAGGCCACTAATTTCCCTTGGCACATTTAAGTATGATGCATAAGCAATGGTCAAGTAGCTAATAATGCATAGTGAAAAATGCGGGAGCAGAAGCTTTAGTCCCTGTTCCACCATAAACTTCCTTTGAAACCGTACAGAGGTAAGTTAGTGTCTTATTTTATCTCAGTTAAAATAGTACAGATAATAGCATGACATGACTGCATTTACAAGAAGAAATACATTAAAGACGAGGAGGAACTTGGATACTATGGTTACAAAGGTCTGACAGCTACCTAAGAAAACAATACAGAAATACTGACTTGAAGAAATAAAAACAGCAATAAGATACAATCTAGTGCATTTAAAGAAAAAATAAAAGCCTAAGTTAGTTTAGTGCCTTTAAACACACTTAAAGGACACTACCTAGGTAATCACCTCAGTATTACTCTTAGCAGCTACATATGTTTCCAAAACTTGCTCCTGCCTACCATTCTTACTCATGATTTGTGCCAGAGGGACACAAAACCCAAGACAGTATTGTGTCAAGCATGGGGTAACCAAAGCAGGGCATTTGGAATAGACATAAGAACAGGTGACTGTAAAGGAACCAAGCAAAAGGAGATCCAGGACATTCATCCTGTGGCCAACAGTACCACTGGGGAATAAGTGCCAGGTTTGCGGTCTTTGTCTTAGAAAAACTACGGCCTCATTTTGTCTGTTTCGTTTGCTCATACAAGTACTATAAGCTTTTAAGGGAATAGGTGATTTCATGCAGATTTGCAATCAATTTATTAGTCTGAGAAGTGCCACACTCATGTTTTCTGAAAAAGTAAACATATATCCCCACTCTCCAGTTGGAAAAATAGTACTCAGTACTAATCACTGCTTTACCCCATCCTATTTTTCCCAATGTGCTTCTATTCAAAACACAGTATTTCTGTTTCCTTCCAGGGGAAAAAAAAAAGGAATCTCAATGGACTGACAGAAATTCAGATGGCCCACAGAAATTATGCAGACCAATACAGAGTAAGAAACTGCTTGAATATTAGCAGGGCAAACACACGGCAATTAAGTAATAGTTGACTTAAAAACCCTCTTATGTAATTTTTTTAAAAAGAAAAGAAAGAAGAAAAGCAAGAGATTAGTTGGATCTTGGATCCCTTCATGGCACATGTTACCTCATATTTGCTTTTGAAGTCCTATTAAACTGTAAAGTGATATTTATAGTTAAATGCAGGTTTTGAGAAGAACATCAGAGCCCCTCAGATAAGTGGCTTTTGGCAGCTTAAAGTGCCAGAAGGATTCAGTTGTGCATATTTTCCCATTTGTTTTAAATCCTCTAATATTATGGGAAAACAGTCTACCAGCCTCATTACTACAAATGAGAAGATTTATTAACTTGGATTAAAGTTATGATATCTGAACATGGGGAATGGAGTGGTGATTGCATTAACAATTCTCAGTTCATTACAAGTGTTGGATTATGGTTACAAATCTTGGCTTTGATTATATCTACATAATAAAGTGCAAGGGAGCCTACAGCATTGTGAACATTTGAAATGGGGACACTTTCATGAGGAAAGAAAAAGTCATAAAAAGTCCAAGCTCACTTGCATCTACAAGCCCACAGCTTTAACATGGCTGTGGCACTTACAAAACAGATATATTAAAGCCTTTGGAAACCCAGAGGTTCAAACACTTGTATAGATACTTACTCTTGTAAGTATCTGCCTTCACTTTATTACAATAGAGGGTAGGCATCTAATTGGTTTTGAAAACAAATATGCTCTTTCTCCTCCCCTTGAGACTTTTCTCTCTTTCACAAAAAACAGCCTTTAAAAATGGGGTGCCTTGAACTTCCATTACCATTGGAGGAAGAGACTGGCAGAAGACATGACAATGAGTTTACCTTTGCTTTTTGTTCCTTGGGAGCCACACTTCAACTCTGCAGATAAATTCTCACTTTTATCATTTAATAAGCTTGCTCACATGGAATTAATTGCTAACATTTGTAGTAAAAGGAGAATGGTGATAAATAAATCTATTTTTTAAAGTTCTCTGAGTACATAAACCTGATAAATCTAGTTGCTTCTGAATATAACAGGAAATGTTTTTACGTGCTGCTAACAGGGATGCCATGTAATGAGTACTAAACGTGGTTTAGAGAACTGTACTGTGCCTTGTAATCAGTACAGTAAATAAGATAATTCAGTGCATTTCCTGTACCTCACATCCCACACAGCAGAGGATTTAAGTTGCTGTATTCTACAAAAAAAAAAAAGAAAGTAACACTTCTCATTAAGTCTGGCTGGTGAGGAAGAAGGATCTTTGCCTACATTTTGACCAAACTGGGAAACTGTGTCCCCTAAATAGAAAGAAGGTAAAAAACCCTAATGCCTAGGACTATTTGGAGGCAGGGACTCTAATTCTGCTTGACAAGCACTAAGGTAGAGTACTGTTTTCCAACCTACTTTGCATAGCTACATGAGAAATCTAGAAAGCAGTCCCCAGGGAAGTGGCACATGATACTTCTGCAATTAACGGATGATTTGTCTTGACTTCATACTATCTGTGCATTAGACACCATCAGTGCTGAAGCTGAGAGGACAACCTTAAGCATCTTTCCAGTATTGCACTTTTTTTAATGGAAACATAGAATGGTTTGGGTTGGAAGGGACATTTGGAGATCATCTCCCTTCAGTGGGAAGGGATGTCTTTCACTCGACCAGGCTGCTCTGTGTCCCATCCAACCTGAACTTAAATATTTCCAACAATGGGACATCCATAACTTCCCTGGTAAAAAATGCTTTATCCAGTCTAAATATCCTCTCTTTCAGTTTAAAACCATTGCCTCTTATCCTGTCACTGCAGGCTTTGGTAAAAAGTCTTCTTCTGTCTTCTGTGTAAGCCCCCTTTATGTACTGAAAGTCTGCAATAAGGTGTCCCAGGAGCCTTCTCTTCTCTGGACTGAAAAACTCAACTCTCTTGGCCTTTCTTCACAGGAGAGATGCTCCAGCCCTCTGACCACTGTTGTGCCCCTTTCTTGTACTGGGGCCCCAGAACTGGATGAAAGTGGGATTTCATGAGTGGAGAGGGTGAGAATCAACTCCCTTGACCCACTGGACACATCTCTCTGTGTAGTCCGAGATTCGATTGGCCTACTGGGCTGCCACCACACATTGCTGGCTGTCTAGTAGTTTCAGGAGGGTCAAATAATTTAATTACATAAATAACACATTTAAAATCCTGGATTTTCCCATTTAAGTCATCTTACTGAAAATTTTTAACAGTAACTGATACCAACAGTAACTGATACTTGCCAGCTTCAGTTGGGCAGATATTCTGGAGCTACTGCCTAAAGCTACAGAAAATAAAAAAAAATTTATACTTACTTTCAAAGAACTAATGAAGAAAAGAGTAACAACTGGGGACGCTTCTCCGCCACATCAATGTTTTCTGATTAATGACTGGCCATGATTCATTACTGTATTTTGTTAACAGAGTGGTAGTCAGCAATCTCCTTCAGCCTTGGCTCATCTTTAGCTGTAAGATACATAAGAAGAGAGAGGGCTGCTAGTGGCAGAGAAATTTTACTCCCACTAGTTATACTTTCAAAACAAAGGGAATGTTTTAAAATGTTGATGAAAGAAAGAATATCAAATATTGAAACTATCATTTGTCCGACTATTAAAGGATGACATACTTAATGTGAACCCATATTAAAGGCTTGGATGCTTATCTGAAGTTTATTTGTATTCATCTAAATTTTTTGCATCTGCAAATTTCCCAAAATTTCAAGGAATGACACTTCACAAGAAGGCATCCATTTTGATTCTTAACTGGTCCTGATTCTGATTAAGTCACGTTATAAGTAGTATGCATCTGGTGGCTCCTGAACATAAGCCAGTAAAGTACTGCAGAAAACTGGGGCTTTAATTGAAAAAATGCAGCAAGGTACATATGATACGATATTATCCACACTTATTTAATGTAAGTTAAATTGGTTCCAAATTGTTTCAAACAAATGAAAAGGCAATGCCTGTTATCTATTCACCCACATCAACACTTCATTGTTTAAATCTTATTTTCCTTATTTGTATTTCATTTCCAGTGTTTTCCTGCCTGGAGGCAACATCCCATTTATGTTCAGGAATGATACTTAAATCCAAGTTTAGGTATAAACCACAAAGTCTCCTTTGACAGAAATTTAAATAGAGTACAGTACACATAAATAAATAAGGATTTGCAGGCCTGTGCTCATTAACCAGGCAGGAAAAAAATAAGCCAAAGTTTTCAATCAAGGCTGATTCCAAATGCTAGATGAGATCATTTATTCTGTGCTACACAATATAGAGGAAAAGAAAAAAATCTTATCTTAAACTAACTGGAAAAAAATGTTTCCCAAAATAGTAAATTAGAAAGACTCTCCACACAGAATGAAAAAGGAAATAAGAGGTAACAATGTATATATTACAAGAATGAACCTAAACTAGGGAGTGGAAACAGGAACAGAATGAACATAAATGGAATTTGTATTAATTTTTGCTCCAGAGAATTCTCAGTTTCCAACTGACATCACTATGCTGTCCAGTTCAGTGCATTGAGTATACTGGCATCTTTTTAAAATCTTTTTAAACATAAAACTCATTCAAAGCACTTTGAACTATGAATTATGGTAATTCATATGTTCTTATCTAGCTGGCATGCAAAGAGGATGCAGAACTTTATCTGTACGCAAAGTGCTGAAGACTTTTCAATTTCTTGACATGAAGAAGTGCTGATGAAAGCCTAGAAATCAAGTTTGCCGCTTGCTAGCACAGACTGAGAAAACTCCAGTGCTCTAGGTGATTTTGCTTGAGCTGGTTCATCGGTCCTGATGCTGAAGTCACCCTGCTGAACAGTTAATCACAGATATGTACTGACTTTCAACTGCAAACTTCTGCAGTTAACTTGTCAATGATCTGAGACAGTCTTTTGCAAATCAAGTCTTGAAACAAGCTGCTTAAACACAGATTCTATTACTTGCTTCAAGTTCTGTAACAATCTAACTGCCAAAGAAGACTATCACAAAGTTACAATTTGTGCTGGAGAAGCAGAAAACAGAACATGCTCCCTGTTTCACTGCACACAGCTACTGACTTAAGAGTGGCTGGAACATCAGCTTTGGCAACAGCTTATTTGAAGATGGTACTATGCAAAGGATACGTGCACTCATAGAGATTTTGTTTACACTGACTGTGAGAAAATTCACATTGCATGAGAAAATCTATCATCCACTTTCTTATTTCAGTGCATACAAAGACTTACATAATATGTACGTACCAGCAATAGTCAACCTATCCAGCCTTGGAAATTAGGGTTGGTAGAAAGTGATAAAAAGGAACATGGTGATTACTATGTAAGCAAAGAGCAAGGTTCAAGGAAATTACAATGCCATTTATAGACTTTAGTTAGACACTTAGTTACTTTCAGTTCTTGGAAAAATATACTGATTCTGGCAATAGACTAGCAAATTACTGACAACAGTATCAGGATACACACAAAATCTAACAGGCCAAACACTCCCTAATATTATCAGTAAAAGAGTCCTTCCTTCTAAATCCACTCAGGACACGTGACCTACTAGACAATTTGACTCACACTGGGATGTTTTATACTTGAAATCAAAACAGAATGCAATATTTGAGAAGTGATCTAAGCAAAATGATACTACTAGAGCTACAGTTACACATTTCCAAGCATGCTTGCTTTTAAGCATCTTGTAGGGGTCAGAATCCTGCCTCGTATAGGTCGGCATTAATCCATTAATTTACAGTAATTGTAATGTACTGGAATGCATTTATTTACAGTTAAAGCTATGGAGCTCCCTCGCTCCTGTTGAAACTAAATTCAAGTCTCCAGGTAGACAGCGAAAATAAAATGTTGCAAGAACTCAGAATCAGTTCTTAAATAATGAACAGTGAACAGAACGTTGGTGACTGTGTATCAAAAAAGTTTCACAGATGCCTAGGAAAAGGAGAGCTCACACAAAAACAGTGAATAGACCCATGTGAGCTACCTCTACGGGACAGCTACTTAGTAATGAATGAAACAGGAAGGCAGAACACAAGACTGCAGAAAGCAAAGCATTGCTGCCAGTCAACCATATGTGACACAAGATAGCAGCTTGTCACAAATTACTATGAATAAACAGGAATAGAGATTAGGAAGAAGAGAGATGCAAGTGAAGCAGAAACATATATGAACTGAAAAAATCAGGGAGAGAAGATGATAGATAAACAATGTCTTTGGAGAAAAGAACATCAAGCAAGGCTAAGGTGGGTAAAAGAAACAAGCATCTGAGGGTTGGTGAAGGCTGAGACTAGAAAGGACATTGAGAACAGACAGAATAAGTGGAAGCAAAAATGAGAAAGAATGAGAATCTAGATTATTTTTTCTTCCTTAGAAAGTGAAAACCAATCCCAGAAGCTTAACTGAAATTATATAACCTGCTATTATCTAACATAGTATTTTTCCCCATGCCCAACTATGGAAGATTGGACGGAGCTTTAAACAACCTCGTCTAGTGGAAGGTGTCCCTTCCCATGGCAGGGGTGTGGAACTAGATGATCTTTAAGGTCCCTTTCAACCCAAACCATTCTATGACTGCATGAACTACCCACTGTCTGAGGGGGGCCCAGAAGGATGCCAGAGAAGGACTCTTGATCAGGGACTGTAGTGATAGAACAAGTGGTAATGGGTCTAAACTTAAACATGAGAAGTTCAGGTTAGATGTAAGGAAGAAGTTTTTTAATGTGAGGGTGGTGAGGCTCTGGAACAGGTTGCCCAATGAAATGGCAACCGCTCTATCCCTGGCAACGTTCAAGGCCAGGTTGGACAGAGCCTTGGGTGACATGGTTTAGGTGAAGCATCCCTGCCCATGGCAGGGGGGTTGCAACTAAATCCTCTTAAGGTCCTTTCCAACCCTAACCAGTCTACGATTCTATGATCATTCCATCTAGAAGATGACTGTGGTCATAATCATAATCAGGAAGCTTGGAGTGAGTGTGAGTAACCCCTTCAGAAGAATAAAACAAGCCCTGCTAGAAAGGTATTTAAAATCTGCAAAATAACTCAAGATAATTGTGCAACCAGCAACAGACGATACAAAACCAGGGATGCAGGTATTAAATAGCAGTCTGTGGACCCTTTTCAAAGGGTCAAATATGACAATAAGAAGTATATTTACCTACAAAGATTCACCTAACTACATTCCCTGTTAAAATGGATTCAGGTCAGTACCAAACCACTATTGCTGTGGAAAAAAAAAAAAAAAAAATTAAAAAAAACCAAACAAACCAACCAAACAACAAACCAAGCAAAAAAACAACTAACATACATCATTTCTGTTGGCTTTTTAACCTGTGGGGTGAATTTACACTGTATTACTTTCTAGAACCATATTAAAGTAAGTACCAATAAACTACAAGGACAGTCTGAAAAATTAATAACTTACCTGCTTCAAGCACTTAAAATAGGTTAAATAGAATACAGCACTGCATCCGCATATATCAATATCATAGAGTGTGGGAAAATAATCTATTATAATTCTCTTGAGGCTGCTGCCTCTGTGACTACCTTCACATCTTATAATGCCATGTGCACAGAAATAAATATTGACATTACCTGTACCATTTTTGTTCTGTGCTTTCATGACCTTCTATATCAAGACTGAATACTTAGATAACTCATTCTACTTGTGCTAAAACTTTCTTGAGAAAAACAATGCCTTACAGGTATAGCAAATAACATGCCTTGCTCACTCAAATGCTATCAAGAGGAAGAATTCAGAGAAATAATGACAATTAAGTAAATGGAAAAAAACAAAACAAAAAAAACCAAAACAAAACCAAAAACCCCCAAAAGGAACTATGACAAAAGAAACAGAAAAAAAAATGAAGCCAGCAGGAAAAGAGATTAATATACAGAAAATGTTGCTGCTCACAAGTAAAATCAAATCACATACTCTCTATATTTTTGAAGTCCTTATAGACATAGGATGTTATAATCAGAAAATGTACAGAAGGAATGTGATCCAATGTTACAGTGACCTTCCTGAATTTCTTAAAAACCAGTAAGGTTTCCCTGTAAAATTATGCAGCATCTTGAAGAATAACTGCATTTCTATTATGTTATGTCACTCACCCCTCAATTGTAGTCTTACTCAGTTACACACCATGTATCTGTGACAATCATAAGTGTAATAAACACAGTTCTCCTATAGGGGAAGTACATGTACAAAAACCCTAACACACATACACAAACACATGCTCATGCGCACACACACACACACACATACTGAATATATATTAGTTGCATATACACCTATACACACGTTCATATATATATGTATATTTCTGTTTTAATTTAAAATGTCATAAAAGAGCTCATCACAGTGTAGATCGGATGTATGAATTATTTGAGACAATCCAGCATCTTTTCTACTTCTTTCACAGATACCACCTAAGTTCATTACACCCTTCTCTACTGGAAAGATCTTCCTTAAAGTAACTTTTTTGTTTGTTTGTTTTTTTAGCACTGGAACCTAGAATTTTTTTTTTTTTTTTTTTGGTGTCTGCCACTGCCACTCACACGTGACCTTTAGCACATTATGTCACTATTTCATTGCTCAGTTCACTAATGTGCAAAATGGCATAACAATACCTGTGTTCCAGCTAATTGACACTCTCACATGGCAAACAGCCACAAATGAAAAAACACTATCTAGGAATGTCCTGGCTAGTCACTTGTAACAGGAGGCATACTGACAGGATTAGGCTGGCTAGTCTCCTATGTATTAACTCTGTTAGAGCCAAAGCAAACCATTAATATGATGACAGATTATAGGAATATGAGGAAAGATTATGGGATCACAGTTTGTGGGAATGCACTTTTGAAAGATCATGCATCACATGCCACATTACTCGTGTTCTATTGAAAGATGAATAGGAAACAAAGTCAATTTTACAACTGTGCTACAGCTAATGTACAATATAAATGACAACAGGAGGACAGAAGGTCACACTAGAGTGGCAGATAAGAACAGATGTTATTTTTGAAGCTTTTTAACAACTAACTAACTAAGTAACTAACTAACTAACTTTCTGTTTACTTTGAAGTCACATTTTGCCCCAGTCTAACAGTGTCAGAGTAGTAAAGCAAGCAGAGATGCAATTCATGTCCTTAGGTGTTTCCTATATTTCACAAATGGCATGAAGAGATTTTAAAGTATGTAATACAGTCTATATGTTTTAAAGTGCATTTTACTAGTTGAAATACAAATATAGATACTTGCATTTCTATTACACAAGGAACATATCTTCATATATGTTCATATAAACCACTTGAAAGGAAAAATAATTTCAAAATTAAAATTTCTCTTTAGTATTTCAATATTTATGGTAGTTTTTTCCTTCAATTTTTTTCTGAGAGATTTTACAAAATGTTTTCATCTCAAAATAATCCTTTGTAATGGAAAAAAGTTCCATGTTTTCCTGAAAAAATTATTGAAAAGCTTTTAAGTGCTGGAAATTAATTTTTAATTTTTAGAAGTCCATTTAACATAAATATTTAATGTATTTAAAATATGTATGTATTAATAGACACTAATATAGGGAATTTATCAAGTTTTATTAAATTCAAAATTCAGAGTTCAAAGATTTAGTATAATTTGCTACTTAAGACTCTGTTGGTAGACAGTTGTCATTCTAAATAAACATTTCCTAAATCAGAAAAGGACAAATATGTCACTGTGACAGGTACTGTTGTTCCCATCTGTAATTTCTTCAGATTTGGTAGTTTTTGATGTGACTGACCAGTGTGTAATTCTCAAGTCACTTTTACTATTGACTCACTTGTGAGTTTATGGGGATACAGTACTCCTGCTGTACATATTTGGAAGCACAATTTTTACTACAATGAAAGGAAATAAAGTGAGAAAGTACCCTTTTCCATAAGAGGCATATTGTCAGTACATGGAATACCATCACTACACAGCCTTGTGGGTCCAAGACTCTGGCCTATCTGTAACACTTGTAGCTCCAGGACTTGAGCATGTTTGTCCAAATTCCATATTTCCAATATGCCCGCATCAATTTGGAAATAAACTTGTTTAGAAGCTGCATAAAAATTACACTGGAAAACAGCATTTATTTCCAGACCTTCAAAATCAATTCTAATTGACTTTGCTAAATGCAGGAAAGTTCAAAAAAAATGTACGTAGCTATACTTAATTATCAGCAAAAGGAAACTATTGATACTGACCAAGGAACCTGGACTAGCATATTCTTTGCTACTTCTTAAGCAACAAACTTCTTAAGAGCAAGATTTCCTGCTCTTTTCAGTCTGTAACTACTTGCATTCCAAGTAACATATTTCTTTGATACTTCTTATAACTTTATACTTTTCTTTCTCCATAAGAAAAAAATTGAAGCTTTCTTACTGTATTAAAAACAAACAAAAAAAAAGGCAAGTAGTGAAATAGAGCATTGCATCTTTTGTAAGAAATACAGCTATCAGCAAGCTGAATATATACGCGAAGCCAGAAATAACATAATAGTACTAGCTTTTCAAACAATTATTTGGGAAAATTAACAAAACTGGTTCATGTCACAGGAAAATCACAGAATAGTCAACAGTTGCAGGAATGGACAAGTATCAGAACATTTTAAAGAACAAGGAAAAAAAATAGTGCCTAATGAACATGAACATTTGGAACAATTTCTCACTTCAATGGCTACAAACAGTATAATCTAGTACAAATATAAAGAGGAGGTCAATCTACTTCAACCATCAGGTATGACTTTGAACTACAGAGTACTGCGGGCACTGGCATCTTAATTCAGAGTCTCACTGATAAAAACAAGCAGGATGAATTTGTGATTAAAGAGCTACCAAATTATATATAAATAAACAGTTTCCTAGGTGACATAGTAAAGGACATATATATGTCCTTTTTAAAATCAAGGGATTTACACTTATTGTGGCATCTAGGTCTCAACAATATACTGCAGATAGGTCCAGATCCTCAAGGGCAAACTATACAACTGACCATAAAAACAACACTTTGTTATCAAGGTTGTAATTACAATGATTGGTAGTGTAATAGTAACTCATTTTTCTATTGGAAAGCCTCATTATCATAGTGTTTTCCTGGACAGTACTAAGTAGATTCTGTAAAAAAATTATGGAACTATGGTTGAGCCAAATTCATTCCAGGAATAATTCAAGATGACAAGCTATAGATTACAACTGACGAGGATGAATTTATCACATGATGTTCTATATATTACATTATTGAAATGTGATGACTTTCTATCTGCTGCCAATCTTTAAAGAAAAAATGAAAGGTTTAAGAAAATTGATGCAATTATAAGAGTTGATAGAAAAATTGTACAGTTTCCTAGAATGCAGGAGATACAGTCCCAGATCATACAGTGAACCATTCTAATCCTACAGGCTATTGATTTCTATGTCTGTAGTCTTGTATCACACTCATATTACTTTCATGTGTGTTTTCATAAACAAGCAGAATTAATCTTGATACCCATTCTTTATTTCATTTTACCATGTCCACACAATAAATAAAGAAAAAAGAAATGTGTGTGGGAAAGAGAGAGAAATTCACCCCCCCAAAAAAACAAGCAAGAAATATTCAAGCTGAAATTTGCAGATGACCTAACCAGTCCTCAGGGAACTTCCCTTCTCTGACTGTACTGCTGATGTAGTTAGTATCCTTCCCATAAAGAGAACATACTGAGCATATTGTTAGCCTCTCAACATGTTCAATTTGATAATTAGATTGTTCCCAGATGCGCTCGCATCCTCGGTGCATTTCGCATATTGTTCATGTATTTGTCTCCTGGAGTTTTTAATACAGTCATCCTACTAGTCCCCTGGTCTAAGGTCCCTTTTAACCCATACTGTAAAATACATTGTTTCTAAGAAATTCAGAAGATTGTCTACTGATTGAAAAGCTCAGACAGCTATTTAATCTTTGCCTGTGGTTAAAAATGAAGGAAAAAATAAGATTGTCGTTTTGAAAATGCTGAAGACATGTTTATAATTTACACTAATTCTGCTGTATTCACAGGACAATATATGAAACTGTTCCAATAGAAAACACGGGTGAAAGAAGTTTTAAAACACAGTTACAAAACTGGAGCTGCAATCTATGCTTTATCATACACAACCATTCCCTTTGGCATAGATGTATTGATTGAAAATATCTAAAACTATTTGAAAATTTGTAATAGAGTTTGGAAATATTAACTACATACCACATACCACTACTCCTGTTTACATGGTTTTGAAAGGATGTCACATTCATGTTCATTGACTGCTGACTGCAGAACGCTTTCTGTGCATAGTTTGCTCCTGGAAGCAATGCACTGAAAATGAGCTTGATCCTACAAAGTGTTAAAAGTTTCTCATTCTGATTCAACAACCCTTGTAAGTACATAAAGGTATTTATAAATTCAATGGGACTATTCAATTGCTTTTTTTGAAGAAAAAGCAATTAAAAAAAAAAAAAGTAGTTTCTTCTCTGCATTGCCAAAAAGACACTTCACTACACCAGCTTAAATCATAGGTATATAATTATCATCTGGTGATTTTATATATATGACATGAATGTGTTGAGTTCTCTCCAGTTCTCAAAGGAAAATCACTAGAAGCCATGATTATGCACAAAAGAGGCAAAATACTAAATGTTATGACAATAAACTCATATTACTAAACCAAAATTTACACAGTATAAGGTAATGTCCTTACTATGGTATTCCAGTGTAATTTTTCAAAGTAGTCTATAAAAGCACACACTGGACGTCATCGTAATTCACCTACTGAGTTTTAGAGATCAATGGACTTTTCTGGGTGAACCTGAGGTTGTCTATGTCTTCCTGTGTAGATACTCTTTTACATATGTCTCAAATGCCTGATTCACTCTTGCTTCCTCCTACCCCAATCTACACACTCAGCATCTGGAGGAACCTGAATTCCTTCTGGGAGACAAACATTAAGCAATGGAATAAGGGACCAATTCAATATAAAAACACTCAATACGCATACATTTATACAAAGTTCTGTGTTGGTGACCTCTTGATTATGCTGTATGTAAGATGAATGACCAAATTTGCTTTTACTAATCCAACTTTAACATGCAATTTAAAAATTATGGGTAGGTATATTTAGAAACATTTATTTATATATATTCACATCTGTTACACAAAAACTGAAGGGACATTCTGTGAAGTAGCTACCCTCTGCTGTGGTTTAAACCCAGCCAGACAGCTTGTTCACTCACTCCCCCCCTTCTTTTCCTCCCCCTACTCCCAGAGGGATGGAGAGGAGAATCGAAAAGAATGCAACTCCCACGGGTTGAGATAAGAACAGTTTAGTAACTAAGGTATAACACACATCACTACTGCTACCACCAATGATAATAATGATAAAGGAAATAATAAGGGAAGAGAATACAACACCTCAGCACCAGCTGACTGATAACTCGTCCCCCCCAGCCCAACCAAGCACAGACCCATACCTCCTCCCACCCTGCAGTCTGCCAGCCCTTCCAGCTAACTCCCCGTTACATCCTGGGCATGACGTGTTGTGGTATGGAATACCTCTTTGGTCACTTTGGGTCAGGTGTCCTGTCTCTGCTTCCTCCCAGCTTCCCCTCCTCCGTAGCAGAGCATGAGGCTCACAAAGTCCTTGGCCAAACCAAAACATCCTTGTTATCAGCTCTGTTCCCGAGCTGAAAGTCAAAACAGAGCACAGCACCAGCTACCAAGGAGGAGAAACATGACTGCTGTTGCTGAACCCAGGACAACCTCAGTACCAGCTTGCTAGAGAAAAATAAACCCTGAGCAACTGAGAAGATTTTGTGTTTAATCAAAGAGCACAATTCTTTACACATTTTACTGCAGAGTATCATTAATAAAATACCACTGCACTGGCCCTTCTGGGAACTCAACTCTGACAGCAGTAATTAATTGCCTTTGAGAGGAGCACAAGTAGACTTGGAGAGGCTGCAGCATCTTTTCCTCCAACCAAAGGCATTAGTCTGTAACACACTAAGGACTGAACAAAACACAGGCTTTGTTTCCCTATTTTTCACTGACCACCTTACCAGTCATTCTTCATTAAAGATATTATCATGTATATTCTCTTTCGTCTCCTTCTATTACCTATCCACTTATGCCAGAAACAGAATTCAGAGATAAAGATCACAGCTACCAAAACTTATTCTGCTGAACCTCTGTGCATTGATGGTTTATGGACAGGGAAGCATAAAATCCTAATAATCAAATCCAAAGTGAGGGGAAGCTTATTGCCCTTTAATGGGTAAAGAAAGTAATAAAAAAGAAAGATGTACTTTAACAGCAAACACAATACACAATGAACACATTTCTTTCACAGCATATATACCCCATTTACAGAAAGGGAAGAAAATTCCACATTCAGGATGACTTAAAATTGACATTATTTCTAGAACCAGCACTCGCAGGAGAAAATTTAACAGGCCTTGGGAAAAAGCAATTGAAACCAGTCTTAACTGACCTAATAGCACCTTGTAAGGCATATCAACTTTTCTAGTGCAGACTCTTATTTCCAGAAACTTAAGAGAGCAGAATCTGTACAAGTTCAACTTGTTTCATAATGTTATGCTGAAGAAACTTATCTATGATTTTACAAAAATAAATTTTAAGTTACACGATGCAAAACAGTTCATAAAAGATATGCCCCATTTAAGCATAAATCTGGTCAAGAGGTGAATTCTTGTGATTGCTGCAGCCTATGAAATAGATAGTTTACCTATTTTATCAAGATTAACCTGGCATTGTTTTGCCCACACATGGTGCCACCAGATTCCTTCTGGAAGTCAGACATATTAGCCACAATACCCTTTTGCTCGTGGAAATCTACCAAATCTACCAAATGCAAACCTGACCACCTTCTGCTATGAGGTGACCAGCAGGTTGTGTAGGGGACAGCAGTGGATGTTGCATGCCTTGACTTTAGCAAGGTCCTTGACATGATCAACTCATTGTAGCCGTGGGAAGGTTTAGCCTGGGTATGGGTATGACAAGATAAGAAGAAAACTCTCTGGAAAGGTGGGTTCAAAGGGCTAAGATCAGTGTTGCAAAGTCCGAATAGTGGCTGCTTACTAGTGGCATCCATCAGGGGCTGATACTGAGTTTAAAGCAGTTCAGTGTCCTTATCACATGCATGATGGGACAGACAGCACTGACAGCAAGTAAGTGGGGTTCACCAGATGGAGAGAGTAAACAGCAGGCTGGAGGACAGTGCTGTTATTTTGAGGAACTTGGACAAGTTGTAGAAATGGGCTGTAGGGAACCTGACGAAGGTCCCTAAAGTCCTGGAAAGGACTCACCCCTGCAGCAGGACAGGTTAGGGGTGACCAAGCAGAAAAGGCCCTGAGGGGCAGCAGGTTCTCTTGGCATCAAGGCAGCACAGCCCCTGCACCCAGGTCTGCAGCACCAGGGCCAGGCACAGATCCTGCCCTACTGCTCAGCACTGTTGAGCACCAGGAGTGCAGGATTCACATCTGGGATCCTGGCACAGGAGAGTCTCTGATGTACTGGAGTGAGTTCAGTGGAGGGTCACCATGATGGCTACAGCCAGAATATGTGGATGAGAGATCTGAGTTTCTTCAGCCTTAAGAAAGAGGTTAAAGTGACATTCTGCTCTGGGCTACAACCATCTCATGAGGAATGGGGAAGTATAAGGAAGATGGAACCAGTCTTTTCTCAGGTGCATGACAATAAGATGAGAGGCAACAAGCACAGGTTGGAACATGGGAAATTTAGACTCAATATTATGGAAAACTACTTTGACCACTATAAGGGCTGCCGAGTACTGGAGCAGTGTCTGTGGAAGCTGTGCCATCTCCACCCTTGCTGATGCTCAGAACTTAATTGAACAAAGTCCTGAGCAACAGTAACTGAAACTGCTTTGAGCAGGAGGCTGGACTAGATGAACTCCATCAGTCCTGTCCAACCGACCTTATTTTGCAGTTAAATGAAATCATTAATTAATTGATAGCTCCTTTTGATTGTCTCAGTCCTGGGAATGTGTAAAAGCCAGAGCAGACTTTTTTGCTGCTGTTCACATGAATAGCAGAAGTCAAAGTATAGTCTAAATATTTTTATATTTGTCAAGTATCCTCCTTCTACATAGAAAAGGATAAAATATAAAATATAAAATACTCTTGCAACCCTACTCACCTCACACTTAGTTTTGTCTGATGTTCTTCAATATATTTGATGCCTGTCGTTAATTGCCCTCTGCATGATTCATGACATATCGTTGTCCTTGTCACAGTATTATGAATTTGAACCATGGTGCATGAAGGCCAGGACACGCATTAAAAAATAAGATGAAAATTGTCAGCTATCTGCTGCTGCTTTTTCATGATTCTTCAATAGAGATTAATATGCCTTGCTTTCATTCTAACTCAGTCTTTTTCTGAAACAATGGATTGCTTGGATATTGCTTGTTTGTATGGCAGGCATGGTACACAGTGTACTTCACAAAAATAATTCTATAGAATCATAATTTTCTATTGAGCGTCTTTGCAGTTCTTTTCTTTTCTTTTCTTTTCTTTTCTTTTCTTTTCTTTTCTTTTCTTTTCTTTTCTTTTCTTTTCTTTTCTTTTCTTTTCTTTTCTTTTCTTTTCTTTTCTTTTCTTTTCTTTTCTTTTCTTTTCTTTTCTTTTCTTTTCTTTTCTTTCTTTTTTCTTTTCTTTTTTCTTTTCTTTCTTTTCTTTTCTTTTCTTTTCTTTTCTTTTCTTTCTTTTCCTTTTCTATTCTTTTCTTTTTTCTTTATTCTTTTCTCTTTTCTCTTTTCTTTTCTTTTCTTTTCTTTTCTTTTCTTTTTTCTTTTCTTTTTAAGATGTAAATTGTTACAAGTTGCTTGCAAAGATGAAACTGGCTTATTTCAGCAGGTTCTACTTCAGCAGGTGTTATTGGAAGATACTACCAGATCTCTTTCTCCAATGTCACTCTACATACAACAGGGAAAAGAAAAGCAGGTGTGTCTCTTATCAGTTCACAGCTAACAGTGAAAGCACTGCAGAAATTCTCTTTTATGCTTTAGCAGAATGTGCCATTTAACATGGGCAGAAAGAGGAAAGGAGTCAGCTGTGAGAAAGCTTCTGGGTAACAAATGTGACTCCCATATAACCAGCCCTCATCCTAGCAGTGACAAAGTAGCAAAACACTTGATATTAGTGGAAAGAAAAGTCAAAGAACGTAAGCTGACATTATCACCAGTAGAGCCATCCCTTAACTAAATCGTTGGTTTCATCAGTTCTATGATGAAAATACACCATGCAGTATTCACAATGGGTTTATAGGTTTCAGCTAAGATAGGTTATTCTATCATTAAAGAACCAGACTGATTTATTACTCAAATATGCATTTATAAAAAAAGAGAGATATTAAAATGAACAGCAGAATGCATTAGTAACATAAATTCTATTGTGCACTTTACCATGCTACACTCGTTTTCTTCAAGACTTTGGTCTTGAAGACCAAAGCCCTTCATTTTTCTGGTCTGCATTCCCTGCAAGACAAATACCATATTGTTCATTATATTTGCTGAGCAAAAGCATCCCACTAACAACTTGGCATTTCACAGATAAGATTAACCTTTCCCTCCACTCTTTCTCCCACTTTATCACTCTCCCTACTTTTCTTGTCTTAGTCTCTTAGACATCTGAAAAGGTTTACATTAACATTTTTAATAGTCTTACAAGAGAATGAGACTCAGTCATTCATCAGCACTCTTTTTGCAGCCTTCCTGAGAAAAGAGGGCTGCAATACACATAATCTTCATGAGCTAACTTAAATTTTCCAGATTAATGCACTAAGATCCAAGAGGAGAGCCTTACTACTGTAATTACTTCACTGCAGTGAAGGAATTATAGGGAATGAGAAACAAAGAATGCACACCCATAGAGGTGAACTAAGCTGGACTGATCTCAGCTAACAGTATTGACATTGCTACGCAGCATTCAGCATAGGACTTACATATTTTTGGTAAGGGTTCTGCAACTTGCTCAGCTCTTTGTTGCCATGCCATGCACACCCCAGATGGTTTTAAGTCTTCATGAATCCATAATTGCAGCAGTAAATTTCTGCGTGTCCACATCCCAAGATCAGACTTTAATATGCTAGACACTGCCAACTTCATTTCATCTAAAGCAACTAACTAATGAAATTTCAGTCTACTCTTTCTGGGAAAAATTTAAATATAGAAAATATTCCTTTATTTCTTAAAATAATTTAAGGAAGCCACCAACAAGGCTTTCATTCCTTTTTTCTTTTGTTTCCTTTGAAAATCAAGTCCCTTCTTGCTTCTATGGTCTAACATTGCAACAAAGTCTGAAAAAAAAACCCACAACCCAAACCAAAATCAAAGTCTCTGGACTGGATTAAAAAAAAAAAAAAAAAAAGGAATTTATGCAAAAATTTCATTATAAAATTCAAAACTAAAGAAAAACACTCAGAAGTCACAAAGCTTACTTTGGAAAATTTTAAAAGACAAACTTTCTCCTCTAAACTTTAAAATGTTCTCTTAGAAAATCCTGTAAATATAACCCAAAGGGTGTTTCCTTTTTGTTCATCTTATCTGGGAAAAAAAGATTCAAAAACAACTCATCAAACACCAAAATCTTCAGTGAGAGCTTCTTTGGGTAAAAGAATTGTGTTTCATTGACTTTAATGCAAATTTATAACAACTACAGACTGATGTTTTTACCAATTCATTAACTCACTCACTTTTAAGCACTGCTCAGAGACCAACCAACCCTGCCATTAAGCACTGAAATTATGATGCAAAAAACTGACTGAATGATAGATTTAAAATTACAGGGTTTACACTTTATAAATTCACCCTATTTTGTACATGCATTATTTCCACCATTTAAATGATGGTTCTGAAGGTTGTCACAGAAACGTATACCCAAGAACTACATTTTTAGAAGCCATGCATTTACAAAATCAAATAACTTTATTCTTCAAATAAAGAAGATGACAATATGTAGTGAACAAAGGAAGTAGAGATTACTTAGTAAGATGAAATTGTAAGTTCAGAAAAGAAAAACACTTCCAATAAAAGCAAATGCAAAGCCCTGCACCTGGGAAGGAATAACCCCATATTGTTCCAGTACAGGAGCGGTCCTGTAGGACCATGAGCCATGCTTGCAGTAAAGAAGGCTAAAGAAGCTACCTTAACTGCATTAGGAAGAGTGAATCCAGAAAAAGGCCACAAAAAGGATGGAAGGGCTGGAGCATCTGTCATATGAGAAGAGGTTGAGAGACCTGGATTTGTCCAGCCTGAAGAAAGGAAGGCTCGGAGGATCTGAGTACAAATACCTGATAGAAGGGACTGAACAGGGAACAGTGATGCCCATTGACAGGACAAGAGGTCATAAGCACAAATTAAAACACATAAAGTTTCATCTGAACACAACAAAAGTGTTTTCTACTAGAGGATGTTTGAACACTGGAACCCATTGCCCAGAGAGGCTGTGAAGTCTTAATCCCCGGAGATACGCAAAATATGACAGGATACGCTATTGGGCAACATGCTACAGATGGCCCTGCTTTGAGCAGGGAGGTTGGACCACATGATGTCAAAGGGGGTCATCAAACTCAGTCTTTCTGTGATTCTGTGAAGCCATACTCTCCTCCCTGTGTGGAATACATCAACAGGATAGGTAATATCATAGAATCGTAGAATAATCAGGGTTGGAAAGGGCCTAAATATCATCTAGTTCCATGGGCAGGGACACCTCACAGTAAACCATGTCACCCAAGGCTCTGTCCAACCTGGCCTTGAACACCACCAGGTATGGTACATTCACAACTTCCCTGGGCAACCCATTCTAGTGCCTCACCACCCTCAGAGTAAAGAACTTCTTCCTTAGATTTGACCTAAACTTCCCCTGTTTAAACCCATTATCCCTTGTCCTATCACTACAATCCCTAAAGAATAGTCCCTTCCCAGCATCCCTATAGCCCCCCTTCAGATACTGGAAGGTTGCTATGAGGTCTCCATGCAGCCTTCTCTTCTCCAGGCTGAACAGCCCCAGCTTTCTCAGCCTGTCTTCATACAGGAGGTGCTCCAGTCCCCTTGATCATCCTCGTGGCCTTCTCGGGACTTGTTCCAACAGTTCCATGTCCTTTTTATGTTGAGGACACCAGAACTGCACACAATACTCCAAGTGAGGTCTCAAGAGAGCAGAGGGGCAGGAATTATCTATCTTCCGTTATATTTTTGTAGTTTAGCAAATCTAGAGACATGAAACACCTTTTTTCTTTTTCACTTTATAAATCTGGCCAAAATCTTAAACTAATAGGTTTCAATATTTCAGTTCAAAGACACTGATTTAAACTGATTTATTCTTATCTGGAATTAGGATATTCTATAAATGTTAGTCTTCATGTAAATCTGGAGTCTGGAGTCTGTTTCGGCATTACATTTTTTTTACTTGCTTGTACCTACACTCCATTATCTTCAGAACCACATTATGCAGTAACCAGTCAATAATATTTTCCTATATTGCACTATAAGAAAAAAAAAAAAAGCTGTTTTGAGTGAGAGAGAGCAAGGGAAGAGGAGCCATAGAATCTTAGAATGGTTGGGTTTGGAAGGGACAATAAAGATCACCTAGTTCAAACCCCCTGCCATGGGACACCTTCCACTAGACCAAGCTGCTCAAAGCCCCATCCAACCTGGCCCTGAACACTTCCATAGATGGGGCAACCTGTTCCAACATCTTACCACCCTCTCACAGGTAAGGACTTCTTAATGTTGAACCTAAATCTACTCTTTTCCAGTTTAAAGTGATTTCATTTTGTCCTGTCACTACATGTCCTTGTATAAAGTCCCTCTCCAGCTTCCTGTTGGCTCCTTTCAGGCACTGGAAGCTGCTCCAAGGTCTCCCCAGAGCCTTCTCTTCTCCAGGCTGAATAAGCCCAACTCTCTCAGGCTCTACTCATAAGAGATGGGCTCCAGCCCCTGATCATCTCTGTGGCCTCCTCTGGACTCACTTGAGCAGGTCCACGTCCCTCTTGTATTGGAGGCCAGCAGAGCAGGTGTGGTCTCATGAGAGCAGGGTAGAGTGGCAGAATCCCCTCTCTTGACCTGCTGGTCACACTCCTGTTGGTGCAGCCCAGTATATGGTCAGCTTTCTGGGCTGTGAGCACACACTGATGGGTCATGTTCAGCTTCTCATCAACCAACACCTCCAAGCCCTCCTCCTCAGGGCTGCTCTCTATCCATTCTCCACCCAGCCTGTATCTGTGCTTGGGACTGCCTGACCCAGGTGCAGGACATTGCACTTGGCCTTGTTGAACTTCATGAAGTACATTGGTTCCATAGTGTTGCCAAGCAAGGAAGGAAAAGGCATCTATCTCTATCACTAAATTATAAATTCAAAAAAGAATTTTATTGGGCATTAGAATTGCCAATGAGTTTTTTGTTTTGTTTTGATTTTAATCACAACCTTTGTAATTGTCTCTTACAGCTTCCGAAATTGGTCTTTTGTGGAATTGTGGAAACATTAAACTCATGTATGTATTTATTTAGGGTCTATCTCTCTTAAACACATAAATGTCATACAGAAAAGAAATGCAAAATATTTGATCAAAACATTTTGGACCATGGAGAAATTTTACTGTATAGGTTTCTACCTCATCATATGATTAAAATGGCACACATATATATTACTCATGATATAGTCTACTTTGTATACATATCATAAAGGCACTTCAGAAGTTTGTTAGTTCGACAAATGTAGAAAGGTAACATATACTGTCTTGAAAATAAACTAGAGATACCGTATATTTTGTATTTAGCTAATTCAGAATTTTAGATCTGTAGCTGTAATGAAGCTAAAGAGCAAAACCGACAACTTTGCAACTACGTCAAATTTTCAAGGTAGTCAAGAAATTTGGATGCAAGCTCTTCACCACTTAAAGGCATTTGATCTCTACTATTGATAGAAAATGCATTTCATAGTTTTAACAATTAGTTATATTCTGGACCAAACCTCAAATCAGGTCATGTTTTTTAGCCTGGCAGTCAAAAGCACCCTGAAAAGCTATACCATACATTTCTGTTTCCTCAAATTGATAGAAGAAGTCAGTTCTTGTTATCAGAATGTAACAAAGAATATTTATACACTGTGTTTGAGAGAAAGCTTTAAACACAGATTATTTCTTGAACCACGTAAGAATTCAGTCTATGATTTTTAGCTTGACTAGAAAGATGCAATTTATCTGTCTAATCTTCAGGAATTACAATCATTGAGGTATCTATAATTTACATTAAAAATAAATCCCCTTGTTTTCTCTTGATGCCGTCTTCCTTTCCTAGATGTTTTTCTCCTTTTTCTTTTCACTTTCCTGTTTCATCATCCTCATTCTCACCCTAAAGAAGATGCTTCTTTTGAATATTACATATATTTACACAAGCCCTAAAACAAGGTTAGTAGAAAAAAAAAACAAAAGCAAAACCAATGCAAACGTTGAATATTATGCACAAGGGGGCAAAAACTGAAGAACTTACCCTGGATGGCTTTTATACTGATTTTATACTTATATACTTTTATATATTTTATTCTACAAATCTAAAATGCAATCCAGTGTATTTATAATCAAGAACCGGCACCTTCATTTTGGTGGAACTTAACATAACATGATATTGAAAAGGTCATATACACAATTAAATAGTTCTGAAAATGCCTCAGGTGTATCATTTAACAAGCTAAATATGACTGATCAAACCAGAAAACTTTGGTATACTTTTAATTAAGACTTATCAGTTTGTAGTTATAAACAGCTTTTGTTATACCATCAGCCTTTACTGTAAGTATAAATTGGTGTTGGGAAGATAACAGTTCTAGATTGTAACATATGTTAATCTGAAGATTAGGACTAAAGGATTTTGAAAAAAAAGTCAAGATATGGCAAATTTGAAATGAACAGAAGTTGATTTTTTCTACACACAGTAAAAATATGATTTATTGACATGACATACCACTGAGACTAGGAAATTAACTAAGCCTGCAAAAAGAATTGGACAGTTTGCAGTTAACACTATGTTGAGACTGTATCCGCTGAAGACTTTGATTTATACCTAACATGAAATTTCAAGTAACTCTTAGCAATCAGAAGATTATGCATATATGTATTGTGTAGTGGGGTGATGCAGGAAAAAAAACAAATAATGTATAGCAGTTGAATGTGAGGTACCTTGCAACATTTACTGAAGTAGTCCATGCCAATCACAGGATTTACATTTACTAGCTCAGAACAAGAGACCACTTCTTGCAGAAGCTCAGACATTTTTTTTTTTCGTTGTTGCTTTGGTTTGTTTTTTTTTAGGATATTTAACCTAAAGAAAAAAAATCACGAATAGTCATAATCAACACATTCTGTTATGTAATCTATTTGCAGGAATGCGGCAAACTGCCTACCGTTCTGTTCTTAGACATGCATTCTGTCTGGAAATCTGTGAAAGCCCATAGCAGTGTTGCCAGGTAAGACTGGAAAATAGGGTAGTAGCAAGGGTTCTGTTGGTATCAATGACAACTGTTTTCCATGTCAGATCTTCATTATCTCAATTAGATAAAATAGTATCAGCTTTAGTACAGATCTGACGCAGTCTAATACACAGGCCCTGCTGCAATATATTTTTGACACTTTCTAGACTCATGTTTTAATAAAACCTATTGGCTTTGGAAGACACTTTGCTTCAAGAGACCTTTTGAATAAAAATCTGAATGGATGCTTCATTCTGCATGCTAACAATAACCTCAGAAGCCAAATCTTGCTTATTGGCTGCCATTACATCTTCTATACTTCAACCATACTCAAACATCCTTCTTAGTGTAAATTACTTCATCTTGGGAGCTTTACACCATCAGTGCACTTCGCCACCTTTTTAACATGGATGACTGCTTTTAGATTTCTATTAAGGTAGGACTGAACATATGTGGAACTGGTCCTACTTATTAGGTATGGTCTCTTAAAATATTATATACACATTTTCAGTACTATCACAGCAGCAGTGTCCAACTTCCAAGCTAGTTTACCAATCCCAGGCTTCTTATGTCTGTTTCAGAGCTGGCTAAAGGGAATTTAGGATAAGGGAAACATGTTCGTCTGCTCACAAATCCTACATATCTAAAGGCTGTATTCAAAGAAGTACATGCCATGATTGTCTTATTTTAGTAAAGATGATAAGAACAAAATTTTGTTTTACTCAAAATTTGCATTCTGAGTATTATCCAAGTTATCCTTTGTTTGTCTTGCTTTGAAAAGCTGAAATATTGCTGAGCATTATAATTAAATCACTTTTTTGTTGCACTAACAACAAGCAGGCTGTCAAACTCTGTCTACAAAGAGGAAGATAGTGTGTCAAACCTACAATTTTTATGGAATATTTTAGCAATTGAGCAAATGTCAAACAACTTTAAAAAAAAAAAAATTCAGCCTTACCTGTGGGGTAACGAGAATATACTGAAATAATAACTACTACCAACTGCAAGGCTTCAGACATAAATAATATCTATTGGTCTCTGATGCATAAAAATGCTCACTATAAATGTAAACCTGCAATCAAGCCTGCAGATGCTAATGAAAACATTTGTATGCATAAAGCAAATCTGCTGCTAAATTAGTCAAGTCAGCATTTACTGCCGAAATTCCACTAGGATTCACAGCCTGCAAACAATACATGGCTAACTGCAGATATTCAGGATAGGTAAAATATGAAGGGCTTAGGCAGTTCCTTCAGGAAGTGATTCGAAATACTCCTGGATCAAGTATCTATAGGTAGATATAGTAACTGACTCTTAAAAAAAAAAATAGAATTCAAGGTTAATGAAAGATGTCAACATAGCTGGTGTGTGGAGAAACATCTGTTCTCTGGAGCATCTATCAGCATCTTGGAATGATCTATCTTGCGCACATCTGCAAGACAACCTGCATTATCAATATATTATAATCCAGCTGCACAACATACTGTGTGTGCTCTGGAAAAAATACAGAAAGGTCCATTAGATGGGGAAAACACCAGATGTAAATTTCATTTTCCTCGGTCGTTTATACAAAGGAAATGTAAAAAGGCCTCTATCCACACCAAACAGTATCCTTCAGGGTTTAAAACAGCAAAAAGTTTGCACTGGTTGGTGTGAGCTTTCTTTATGGAATTAAGCTGGCTTTACTGTTTTTAAGCCTCAACATGCTTGAACGATAAAGTTATCATAGAATCATAGAATCATTTGGGTTGGAAAAGACATAGATCCCATGGGCAGGGATGACTCACACTAGACCATGTCACCCAAGGCTCTGTCCAACCTGGCCTTGAACACTGCCAGGGATGAAGCATTCACCACTTCTTTGGGCAATCTGTTCGAGGGCCTCACCACCCTCACAGTAAAGAACTTCTTCCTTAGATTTGACCTAAACTTCCCCTGTTTAAACCCATTATCCCTTGTCCTATCACTACAGTCCCTGATAAAGAGTCCCTCCCCAGCATCCTTGTAGGACCCCTTCAAATACTGGAAGGCTGCTATGAGGTCTCCATGCCGCCTTCTCTTCTCCAGGCTGAACAGCCCCTTCTTTCTCAGCCTGTTTTCATACAGGAGGTGCTCCAGTCCCCTGATCATCCTCATGGCCCTCCTCTAGACTTGTTCCAACAGTTCCATGTCCTTTTTATGTTGAGGACACCAGAACTGCACACAGTACTCCAAGACAGAATTTTGCAGAGAACAATTCTCTCAAGCCATGTTTTCTTCCAATTTACATGCAAATGAAAATTTAACAGCATATATTAAAAAAGTCAAAACAGTGATTCTAAGGGGGGCATTAGGAAAAAGTATAGGCATGTTGCACATATAATTTTTCATTTGTCTGTATGTTTTGAAATGATTCAGGTTACACTCAAGACCAAAACATTTTTTCCCAGTAATTCTTATTATCTCCATTTCACTACTTAATCTTCAATGAGATCGTGTTCCTACTACTGACCCTTTCCTCATGTTTCGCTTTTTCTTTCACCATGATAACATCCCTGTGGTAACGGTTCCTCATTCTTTTTCCTCTATGTGGGTTATCCTCTTTTTCTACAAAGTTGATCTCCCTTTGAATCCAAAACATGAGGCATAACTCTGTCTTTTCTTCAAAACCCCGGCTCTAATGGAAAGTGGCAAGCTAATTGTCCCTAGGAGACCTCTCATAAGACATATTTCTTCCAGTGTTACAAAAAAAGTATTTATATCGCCAGGCTTATCTCATGTGATGTAATAATTTCTGGTTATCGTATGGCTAGGGAGCTTGCCAGATTTCCAGTGCTAGCCCACCACAGCTTTCAATTTGTCACGGTTTAAACCCAGTCAGCTACACAGTTTCTACTCCCCCCCCTCTTTCTTTCCTCCCCCCTCCCCCGGAGGGATGGGAACGAGAATTGAAAGAATGTAACTCCCATGGGTTGAGATAAAAACAGTCCAGTAACTAAGGTAGTTACTGCTGCTACCACCAATAACAATAATGATAAGAGAAATAACAAGGGAAGAGAATACGATACCACCTGCTGAAACGAGCCCGACCACGAAGAGAGTGCCCTTCCGGGTAACCCCCAGTTACCCCTCTGGGCATGACGTGCTGTGGTATGGAATACCCCTTTGGCTAGTTTGGGTCAGGTGTCCTGGTTCTGCTTCCCCCTGGCTTCCCTTCCTCTCTGGCAGAGCATGACACTCACAAAGTCCTATGGCCAGTCTAAACATCTGAGCAGTAACTAAAAACATCGATGTTATCAGCTCTGTTCCCAGGCCAAAAGTCAACAACACAGTGCTTCATCAGCTACTAAAAAGGATTAAAAATGATTGCTACTGCTGAACCCAGGACATTATCCACCCCTTATCCCATTCCATTCACGTCATTCTCAGATCCCACATTTTCAATATACCATCGCTCTTAACAGATATACATCCACATACACACACAGACAGAGAGAGAGAGGTAATTTCTTAGTGAATGGATCAATCCCTATAATGTTGCTGAGTCCATTCGGTCCATGATGTCAGGTTCCATCTCTTGTAACAGTCTTTCAGGGCAGGAAAGGTTGTGTGCAGTGTTGGATCGTTGCCGGCTGATGCTGATCACTCATTTACCGCAGAACTCGTCTGGTTCTATGAAAGTTCATTCTCTCTTGGGATGATGATCAGAGGGAAGTCAGAGCCAGTCGCTGGTGACCTGAAGACATCTAGTTGATGGACTATAGAATTATTACATAGCAGGCAACAGCATACAATTCAGTTCACTGGCTGTTTTCTGCTAAAAACAAATCCTCTTGAGGCATACATCGGACTTCCCCATCTTCCCACATTACCCACCAAGTATATCCGGGTCCCTGAGCAAAAGAGCAATCCCACGAGTGGGTTTGCCTTTACCTGAAGCAGGAATAACCCAGACTGTCTTCCCCAGCAAATTCTTCATGTGCACCACAGGAACTTTGTCCCCCTCTGCAGCATGTAAAAGTTCTGACTGGGCTGGGCCAGCCCTGTTGGCAGATCCTCTGGCGTTAACCAACCAGGTGGCCTTTGGTAAGTGTGTATCTCAATGCTTGAAAGTTCCCCCACCCATTCCTCTCAGTGTAGTTTCTAACAGCCCATTGTACCGTTCGATTTTCCCAGAGGCTGGTGCATGGTAGGGGATGTGATATACCCACTCAATGCCATGCTCTTTGGCCCAAATATCTATAAGGTTATTCTGGAAATGAGTCCCATTGTCTGACTCAATTCTCTCTGGGGTGCCGTGTCACCACAAAATCTGTTTCTCAAGGCCCAGGATAGTGTTCCAGGCAGTGGCATGGGGCACAGCGTATGTTTCCAGCCATTCGGTGGTTGCTTCCACCATGGTAAGCACATGGTGCTTGCCTTGGCAGGTTAGTGGGAGTGTGATATAATCAATCTGCCAGGCCTCCCCATATTTATACTTCAACAATCATCCTCCATACCAAAGAGGCTTTAACCGCTTGGCTTGTTTAATTGCAGCACATGTTTCACACTCATGAATAACCTGGGCAATAGTGTCCATTGTTAAGTCCACCCCTCATTCACGGGCCCATCTGTATGTTGCATTTCTGCCCTGATGGCCTGAAGTGTCATGGGCCCACCAGGCCAAAAATAATTCACCTTTATGTTGCCAATCTAAGTCCATCTGAGCCACTTCAATCCTAGCAGCTTTATCCACTTGTTGGTTGTTCTGGTGTTCCTCAGTGGCCCGACTCTTGGGTACATGGGCATCTACATGACGTACCTTCACCACCAGGTTCTGCACCCTGGCAGCAATATCTTTCCACAGTGCAGCAGCCCAGATGGGTTTACCTCTGCGTTGCCAGTTGCTCTGTTTCCTTTGCTGCAACCACCCCTACAGGGCATTTGCCACCATCCATGAGTTAGTATAAAGTACTGGCCACTTTTCTCGTTCAGCAATGTCCAGGGCCAGCTGGATGGCTTTCACCTCTGCAAACTGACTCGATTCACCCTCTCCTTCAGCAGTTTCTGCAACTTGTCGTCCAGGACTCCATACAGCTGCCTTCCATCTCCGATGCTTTCCCACAATACGGCAAGAGCCATCAGTAAACAAGGCATACTGCTTTTCACTTTCTGACAGTTTATTATATGGTGGGGCCTCTTCAGCACGCATCACCTCCTCCTTTGGTGACATTCCAAAATCTTTGCCCTCTGGCCAGTCCATGATGACTTCTAGAATGCCTGGACGACTGAGATTTCCTATTCGAGTTCGTTGTGTAATTAGTGCAGCCCATTTACTCCATGTAGCATCAGTTGCATGATGTGTAGAGGAGACCCTGCCTTTGAACACCCAGCCCAGCATGGGCAACTGGGGTGCCCGGAGGATCTGTGCTTCAGTGCCAATCACTTCCGAAGCAGCTCGAACCCCTTCATAGGCTGCCAGTGTCTCTTTCTCAGTTGGGGTATAGCTGGCCTCAGATCCTTTGTATCCCCGACTCCAAAAGCCAAGGGGTCGACCTCAAGTCTCCCCTGGAGCTTTCTGCCAGAGGCTCCAGGTAGGACCGTTCTCCCCAGCTGCAGTGTACAGTACATTTTTTACATCTGGCCCGGTCCGGACTGGTCCGAGGGCTACTGCATGAACTATCTCGCGTTTAATTTGCTCAAAGGCTTGTTGTTTTTCAGGCCTCATTTAAAGGGCCCCATTTAAAATCATTCTTCTTCCGGGTCACATGATAGAGAGGGCTTACAATCAAACTGCATTTTGGGGTGTGCATTCCCCAGAAACCCACTGCACCCAAGAAAGCTTGTGTTTCTTTCTCATTAGTTGGTGGAGACATTGCTATTATCTTGTTGATCACATCTGTGGGGATCTGGCAACGTCCATCTTGCCATTTTATTCACCAAAAATTGAATTTCCTGTGCAGGTCCCTTGACCTTGCTCCGTTTTATGGCAAAACCGGCTTTCAGCAGGATTTGGATTATTTTCCTCCCTTTCTCAAAGACTTCTTCCGCTGTATTACCCCACACAATAATGCCATCAATGCATTGCAGGTGTTTTGGAGCTTGCCCCTGTTCCAGTGCAGTCTGGATCAGTCCATGGCAAATGGTAGGGCTGTGTTTCCACCCCTGGGGCAGTCGGTTCCAAGTGAACTGGACACCCCTCCAAGTAAAAGCAAACTGTGGCCTGCACTCTGCTGCCAAAGGAATGGAGAAAAATGCATTGGCAATATCAATCGTGGCATATCACTTGGCTGCCTTTGACTCTAGTTCATACTGAAGTTCTAGCATGTCCGGTACGGCAGCACTCAATGGTGGTGTGACTTCATTCAGGCCACGATAGTCTACTGTTAGTCTCCATTCTCTGTTAGACTTTCGCACTGGCCGTATGGGCTATTAAAGGGTGAGCGGGTCCTGCTGATCACTCCCTGACACTCCAGTCTACGGATCAGCTGATGGATGGGAATCAGGGAGTCTCGGTTGGTGCGATATTGCCGCCGGTGCACTGTTGTGGTCGCAATTGGCACTTGTTGTTCTTTGACTTTCAGCAACCCCAAAACAGAAGGATCTTCTGAGAGACCAGGCAAGGTGGACAGCTGCTCAATTTCCTCAGTCTCCAAAGCAGCAATACCAAAAGCCCACCGGTACCCTTTTGGGTCTTTGAAGTACCCTCTCTTGAGGTAGTCTATGCTGAGGACGCATGGAGCCTCTGGACCAGTCACAATGGGTGCTTTTGCCATTTCTTCCCAGTCAGGCTGATTTCAGCCTCCAGCACAGTCAACTCTTGGGATCCTCCTGTTACTCCAGAAATATAGATGGGTTCCACCCCTTGACAGCTTGATGGCATCAGGGTACACTGTGCACCGGTATCTACTAGAGCCTTATACTTCTGTGGGACTGATGTGCCAGGCCATCTGATCCACACAGTCCAGTAAATCCGATTGTCCCCTACCTCCACCTGGCTGGAGGCAGGGCCCCTCTAATGGTCGTCACAGCATTGGACACTTAAGTCGTGTTGAAAGGGATTATTCTTCGTTATCACAGGAGCTGGAGTAAAATCAGCTCTTCCACTCCATCTGGGAAACTGCTCACCAGAGACTGAAGCCGTAGCTCTCATGGGATGATCAGTCTTGGCCCTTGCTCCCCTCTTCAGTTCACTCACCCGTTCCTCCAAAGCTGAAGTAGGTTTTCCATCCCACTTTGTCATGTCTTCTCTGTGATCCAGCAGGTAAAACCATAGGGTACCCCGTGGCGTATACCTTCTGTATCTCCTCTCTCGAACAATAGGACGCCTTTTGTTAATAGCTGAGACGTGTGTTGGTACACGTGAGGAGCTGGATAAATCAGATACATCGTCCCTCAATCTGTCGAGGTCCTGGGACAGTTTTTTCACAGCTGAGATGATGGAAGGGCTGAGATTGTCTTCGAACTCTCGGAGTTTATGAACCATTTCATCCACTGTTAGTGGTACTATGTCATTCCAGGTCACTGTTGCCAATGAATGGGCATATGATGACGGTGCATTCCGTGTAAGTTTTCGCCACATGGGTCGTGTACATTCAACTTCATCTGGATCTATAGGTGTATCCCCGTTATTCGGCTTGATGTGATAGATCATCTCTACGATGGCCGATTCCCTCAGAGACTGGATGCCTTTGTCTATAGTAGTCCACTTGGCCGAACAACTCGTAACATCGTCCTTGTACGGAAACCTTTCTTTCACAGCTGCCAAGAGCCTCCTCCAAAGGCTGAGGGACTTTTTCTCTCTTGCAATTGCTTTGTCAATTCCCCCTTCTCTAGCAAGTGATCCCAGCTGCTTGGCTTCTGTACCTTCTAGTTTGTGACCATCGGCCCCATTGTCCCAGCATCGGAGTAACCAGGTGATGATGTGCTCCCCTGGTTGATGGGTAAAATCTTTTTGCATATTCCGTAGCTTGGCTGAGGTTTGAGGTCAAGAAGTTACCTCTTCTTCTTCTTCTTTGTCATGTAATGATGACTCCTGATCAGATTCTGGACCGGGTGGTGAATTCATTGGTTCTTCATCTTGCTTCACCCTTCTTGCCTCCTTTTTGCTTTTTCTATTGCATACAGGGGCAACCGATATTGGTACAAATTGGTCCTCTGGTTTAACTGCAGTGATTATCAGTGTGGTTTGAGTAGTGACTGTACTTGTTGCTGGGGGTGGTGTAGCTGCTGTGCTTGGAGCTGGGGTAGCTGCGCTGTCTGTTGCAGTCAAAGTTTGAGCAGTTGCTGTACTTGTTGCTGGGGTAGCTGTGCTACCCGTTGCAGCCAAAGTTTGAGTAGCAACTGTACTTGTTGCTGGGGGTGGTGTAGCTGTGCTGACTGTTGCTTTGCCCTGAGATCCAGGGACATTTTTTTCCTTTTGAAGGTGCTGGATAGTGTTAAACAAGGCCCTGTAAGCATAGGCGAAGCCCCAGAGCGTTGCCAAGATTTGCCTGTCTCTGGTATGGCCAGAATGACCACACACCTCATTTAAGTGTTTTACTAATTTTTTCAGATTTTGCACTTGCTCGGTGGTGAAATTCCAAAGTACTGGAGGGGCCCACTGACCCAGATACTTGCCCATACTATCCCACACACCCTGCCACTCATGACTGTCCAGCCTCGGGGAAAACCTCTTGGTCCTCCTATATTGTCGTCTAACCTCAGACAAGGCCCAAACCTGACTCTGCTTTACTCTTGATATCAGACGAAATGGTCGTGGGCAAAACACACTCTGTATGCGTGCCAACATGGTGATCCCCATCACAATCAGCAAACAAGTCTCAGCAACATTAAAAGGCCATTCAAAAACTTCAAAACTCTCAAACAATGCTGTAAATGGTACTGGGGGGGGGGGGGGGTGGCGTGGGGGGATGGGGTGGGGGGGTAAGAGAATGTCTCCTTCACAGGTTGACCACCTGAGAAGGAGAAAAAAGATGTGTAATTTCTAAGCACTTCTATTATATACCTCCCAAAGTATAAAGGTGGTGACCACACTGGAAACATCAGCCAGATCAGTTTCTTGATCAATGATTTTATTGTATTACAAGTCATTACCATAGAGTACAATGAGACAAGAACCTTAGCCCAAGGCCCCCAGCCGATAAACACTGACACAGCAAATACCAGCTCTAAGTAAGGTATGACATGCTGAAACTGTGAGATCAAGAGAAACAACTTTGAGAGCCAATATATCAGCATTGTGACAAGTGACTATTAATCCAAAACAATGAATGCTTATCCTAAATACGATTAGACACACTCCGGTCAGATCTGTCGCCATCTCAACCCTTCGTGCCCCACACGCTGGGCACCAAAAAAGAACTGTCGTGGTTTAAACCCAGTCAGCCACACAGTTTCTACTACCCCCCTCCTCTTTCTTTCCTCCCCCCTACCACCCCCCCACCCCACCTCTCTTCCTGGAGGGATGGGAATGAGAATTGAAAGAATGTAACTCCCATGGGTTGAGATAAAAACAGTCCAGTAACTAAGGTATAACACAAACCACTGCTGCTACCACCAATAACAATAATGATAAGAGAAATAACAAGGGAAGAGAATATGATACCACCTGCTGAAACGAGCCCGACCACGAAGAGAGTGCCCTTCCGGGTAGCTCCCAGTTATCTCCCCAGGCATGACATGCTGTGGTATGGAATACCCCTTTGGCTAGTTTGGGTCAGGTGTCCTGGCTCTGCTTCCTCCCGGCTTCCCCTCCTCCCTGGCAGAGCATGACACTCACAAAGTCCTATGGCCAGTCTAAACATCTGTGCAGTAACTAAAAACATCGATGTTATCAGCTCTGTTCCCAGGCCAAAAGTCAACAACACAGTGCTTCACCATCTACTAAGAAGGATTAAAAATGACTGCTACTGCTAAACCTAGGACACTATTATAACTAGGTGATGGAAATCCAGTATACTTAAAGCTTCCCAGCTTTTCTGCCACAGTGGGTGAGGGGGTAGAGGGAGGAGGCAGGAAATACTGAAAGTGATGCTATTTTTGCCAGCTTTCTTTAGTTTTCACACTTTTCGGATGGTATACTAAATGTCCTGTCATTGATGGTGACTTCATTTATTCCTCATAAACTCTGTGAAGAACTCCTCATTTGAATAACTGAATTATTTCAGTTTCTATGTATCATTACTATTCCCTCTAAGTTATTTGGTTACCCTCTTAATAACATGCATTGCCAAGCAAATCTGCCTTACAAATCCAAAGAGAACTCAGGCTTCTTTATATCAATCAGAGACATTAATTCTAAAGATATTTTAAACTTCAAAGAGAGGTATCATTTTTGCTTGGAACAATAAAAGTGCTTTCTTTTTCTTACCTACTAGGAATGAATAGTACATGGAAGGTAAGCTTTACCTTTGGTTTATGAAAAGACATGTGTTACATTAGGAATCTTTGCTGCATATGATCACAACATTGTCTGCTGAAAAAGGCAGAAGTTTCTTTAGACTTTTCATAGGAATCTACCTTCTGCTAATATGAGTGGGAAATTGCTAACATGCTGCCAGCACCTATGAATTCACTAACAAATGCCGATTAATTTGCATCCATAGCACTGAGTGTGAAATCACAGAATGAAATTGTTGCTAGTGTAGGATGGAAATAGGGGATATAAAACCATTTCTATTTTAAAAAGACATAATTTCAAGGTTAAAAAATATGTAATTGACTTTCATTAATCACCATGTGTACCAAAAGTCTGTTTTTTTGTGATTTTGTTTTTGCTTTTGTTTTCTACTTGCCCACAATTGATTTCTATGCAGGGGTGGATTTTTCAATGTTTTCATAAATGCACTCTCTGCAGTACCCAGAGGTTCGGAAAGAGAAAAAGAAAGTTTTCTCAGATTTTTGCCAAGTTTACCCTTCTGTAGCGTATGCAGGAACATGTAAGACACTGAGTCAGCAATTGATTCCAATATAGAATTTTTTCTTAAGCTTGGCTTACAACATTTTCAGATCAATTTTTTTTTTTTTTGGTGACAAACTGAAAAAGAAATAGTTTTAAAAGATGCATCTATATTTCACAATGATTTAAAAATGAACCATTTTCACAGATGGAAACACTGATTCAATACTGAAAATGACATCTGAGTCAAACATAAACACATAAATAATGTCAAACATTTGTATGGTAAGACTACATTATCTGACATTAGGCTAAATTTGATCACTGGTACAGTTTCTTTGAAAGCCTAAATGACTTATGAGAAAACCTTTCTGCCTAGATTTAGCCTCAATATATCAATGTATTTAAAAGTGCAATCCAATTTTGTGAACAATTCCCAGTAAGTGGAAAAACTGAACTTTTAGATGTATTTTATTAAAGTTAATTTTTATAACCTTTTCAAAGGCATGGCACATGGTAGTTTATTAGATGGATACAGTCAGTCTCACTATATGGAATGTGTGGAGATTTCATGCACAAGAAAGATTATTTATAGGTGCGAGTTTTGTTACGGGTGGTGGTGTCATGGCTTTATTAATAATATCAATATAGAAGATGAAAATTTTTCATTTAATAGACTTCTGATCCTACGATTCTTGAGCAGTGTCTAAAGCTCTTCAGGGATATCTCAGCCTGTAGCACACTGAAAATTACAGCTCAAGTAAAATTAAACATGAAGATATTGATAATGAAATAATGGGGTGGGAGGGGAGGAACGGATAGGAAGGGAAAAGCCCCACAAGAAAAATGCAAGATATGGACAAGGACGTTGGCTAAAGTTCTGGTATCGCTTCAGATAATAAGAGTCTAGCCTTTGTCTTGTAATGGGAATATTGATGTTTTCATTTGTGAGTGATACTTCTAATCAAACAGGGCACTAAAAACTGTGGGAAGCATTATCCTGTAAGTTAGGAGGAATAGTGTCTGTCATAAAATGGGGTTGCTTTCATATTTTTATTTCAGTTAAAGTTCTGCAGTGTCTTTCATACAAATAACTTCCTATGTCAAGCCTATTTCTGGGAAATTTTCTGGGAGTTTCTAGATTAATTGTCATGTTTACTCAGCTCAGATTCAGCAACCTAACTGATCAAATGACCTTTACTTTCCTGAACAATACTTCCACTGATTGTTCTAAACTTCTGAAATACATCTTGACTATATAAAAAATTGGGAGGCAAAAAGTGCTTTGAGAAGAATTAAAACAAGAGAAATGCCAAGATTTAAAATCCAGGGTTGTTGTTTTGTTTTGTTTTTTTTTTTTTAATCATATTTTCTTTGCTCACTGTTGCTATGCAGTGCATGAAATATCACAGGATATGAAGTACAAGAGAAAACCAAAGAAATATAAACATAATTCAAGTTCTATCTCTTTGAAAAAACATCCTTCTAGCTACCAAGGTATTCACTAGTTATGAGAGAATTCAAAAAAGCAACACCAAATGTCCAAGTTTCCAAGTAACTATTAAATTCAAAGCTTCTAATTAACAGCATATTAAAAAAGTCCTGAAATAAAATGACTCAACCTGAAATTACCTATCACATTGTTCTAACCCCCGTGATATTTCTTTATTCCTCTTTGAAAACTGCATTAGTTTATTATTTCACCATATTAAACCAAGTTAGCTCTAGTCTTAATTATCTTTTTTAATTGTTTATTTGTTTTTTAGGAAACACTATGTATCCATGCTGAGGGGAATACTGCATAAACATAGAGGGAAATATGATACCACTTTTAAATAATACCCCATAAAAAAATTTGTCACTTGTTTGTAATTACAATCAATCTGTAATGATTGAAATTATTTCTCAATAGCTGTGAATGGATTATGTGCTATAGGATATATATAGTCCACGTCATGGAACATAGGTCTTCCACACTACAAATGTAATGTTATGTTATGTTACGCTACATTAAGTTACGTTGCGTTATGTTACATTGTATTGCATTACATTATTATAATATGCCGTGGGAAGAAGCATGATTCAAGGACATGGCAGATGATAGATAAAAAACTGGACACTTTAAATAGAGTCGGCTGGACAGGGTACTGGGACATCTAGTCTAGGTCATACTTTGCCTAGAAAGGTTGGATCAGATGATCCTTGAGGTCCCTTCTAACCTGATATTCTATGATCCCATGACCTACTATCATTATAGAAATGCCAAACATTAATACAAAGTTCAGTGAAATTAAAAACAACCCTCAAAAACCCAAACAAAAAACGAACACCAAAAAAAAACCAACCCAAAACAAAATATGTAGACAAATTCAAGAAAATGTGACAATAAACATCCTTATCACAGGTTTTTACCTGATTTATAGTAATAAAAAAAAGAAAAAAGTAAAATGTCCTCCACCTGTATTGCCATCGTCTGTTTTGATCTTATTTTCTGCAGTTCTGCCATCCTTCAGGGATGATCAAAAATGAAGACCCTCTGTAGGCATTCATGTTGTGAATGTTCTAGTGTCCAGCAAATAAGCTTTACTAGAACAGTGTATTAGAAAAAAGAATTAAAACAACCATGCCCCATAATATAATCCTGCTTGCTACATGCCTAAGTCACACAGAAAAAAACAGGTGTTTGTAAATGTGAGAAAAAAAATGAAGTAGTTCTACTAGGCTGAGGTTCAGAGTAAGTTATATGCAAAAATTAAAACTAGGCTACATAAGGAATGGAACAAATAATAGTGATGAAAGAGAGATTTTGATCTTCCTAGTTTTAACATCAGGAGTTTGTTGGCACAAAATAAGGAATCCTTAAATATTTACATGTCAAATGACAGATATTTCACAGTTATATTTTATTGTACGATTTAAATGGAACATTTTTATAATTATATTTAACAGAAACGTTATTTTTTATTAAGGACAGTGAATCTCAGAACACAGCTCTTTGATTCGGTTGCATTGAAACCGGAACAACCAGCTGTGCAGCAGAAACAAGACTTATGAGGAAAGTAACAGTGATGTCAAATATGGAACCTTCATGTACTGAGACCACATCAGAAAGCAGAGTAGAAATATGCATATGCAATGAATATGGCAATGGTCTGTTTTTTCATAAACCACCTAACATCTTAAATATCTTATATGATACATTATTTCTGAAGGAGCTATGTATCCAAATTTCATTTAAAAAATATAGATGTGAAGAAATGATAAGTGGAACATGCATAACATGCTTGAATCTAATGTGGTGTATATTATTACATTTCCAGTCAGCCCCTTGAAGCAATGCTGATGCAATTAAACCAGCTGATAACAGTTAAAAACACTACTAAACTCTTCTGTAAATTTGTGATGTAAGATATTGCAGTTTTTCATTTTCCACATGAAACCACATGTATAATTAGTATACTAACCGAATGCTCACAGTTGGAATTCAGACAGAAGCCCACATGAAAATATGACACCTGAACTATGTCTTCCAGTTAAAGCTGCCTTTTGTAAGAAGACTGTTCTAAAAAGTTTGTACTGTTGCCAAACTCCCCTCCCCCCAAAAAAACAACCAAACAAAAAAACCCACAAACAAACAAACAAACAAAACAAAACTAATTTCAACATGGCAACCTTAAATCTCATAGCTACTCAAGTGGGAAAATCCGATATCCCCCCTCCTGTCCTCATTTTATCTTGTGTTAGAAGACAAAGAAGTGGACTATCTCCAACAGACAGTTTTAAATTGTCAATCATTTAAATTACCAGGAAAAGAAATTAATGTTGCCATTAAGTCCCATCAAGAAGTCAAAATGAGACCAATTCTTTTATCCTACCATATCTAGCCTGGCTTCACTGTGAACATATACCCTGAGTTTGTCAAACTGATGCACTTATCACTATTTTTTAAATGCATTTTGAATTATTGAAAGGTAAGGTTCACTAACTAGTACCTGTTTTTACTGTAAACTGGATGAAATCAGACATCTACACTCATTATAGTTAAAAAACAATTCTTCTTCATCTTCACACTTTATATTAACTCCCACAATTCAGTGGCCAGTTTGGATAAACTTTCTTAACTTTGCTGTCTTCTAAAAGCCTAAAACCTCTTAGGGTCTCCATGATTGCTTATAAGGCTATGCACTGAACTTGGCTGATTGTTCCTTGGTATATTAGCAAGCTCCTTGGTATATTAGCAAGCTCCTTGGTATATTAGCAAGAACTGGAGCTGTCTGAAAAGCCAGTACTGGAAGCAGATATTCAAGAAACAGTTATAACTTTTTCAGACTGCCTAATATTCAGAAATCAACAAGCAAGGGAAAACAAGGTGAAAGCAACATAACAGAAACACAGTCACAACAGAACCAGACAAACATTTATCATGTGCCTATTTCATGACAACAGCTTCTTGTATTGTCCTCTCTGTTACCATTTCAGCTGATCGTTCCTGCCTAGTCTGGTGTTCGATCCCCATCTTAGGTCTTTGCCAGTCTTACCGTTTCACCCAAATACAGCCATCTGCAAGTGGGAAAACACCGGTCTCTTGATTTATTTTCTCTCTAGATTAGTAAGGATTATTTTTGCCATCGGTATTTGATTTTTGCTCTTTTTGCTAACTTTGCAAGTGTCTTTTTGTACCGTTGTCTCATTTCTTTGTTATCAATAGTATTCTTAATTTCATCTCAGAGAGGTAACGTTACATAAATGTAACTGAACTAAATTAAACTTTTGCTTGACGGTTCCTAAGACCATTTCCAACCATTTATACAAAAACTATGCACAAAAGAAGAAAGTTGACATAAAATGTAATATGTCAGAATAAATAATCTACTTATTATATTTGCACATAAACCACAACTAAATGTAATAAGTAGAATATTTAATAATGAATATAATATTTATAGAAATGTGCATCTTCAGGAAGCCCAAACCTTGACAAAACTGACTTCTGTAACAGTCAAGTCCTCCATGCATTGTATGGAGAACTACGTGGCACTAACAGGGGCTAATGGTGCAAACTCATTGTTCATCTATTTTGAAATGAAAAACTGTTTGCACTACTCCTCCAAGAAGAAAAGATATCCAGTTACAAAACACTGGATTTTCAATTTTCAGAAATTCCTTCTCTTTGTATTTCTGTTTACACTGATCATATATCATCTTTAGGTCCCATGCTCAAGAAATGAACAACAAGGCTCATCAGGTTTAAAGGTACTAATACCAGCCAACCAACGAGGGAAACATTGCATTTTATTATGGAGGCTTTCACAGAGTAGAAGGGCAGAGTGCATACTGAAATACAAAACTTCTTTCAGATATTAATTTGACTGCTAGAATCTTATTAAAGTCTAATTTACATGTCGTTCATTCATATTTGACTTTGAAAACAAAACTATACTGTATTGTAAATGTATTTGATGGCCTACTGACATTCCAAGCACAGTCTTGTAGCAGAAACAGCTGAACAGTTCTATATATTCACCATAAATTCCATACTTTATGAACCAATAAAGGAATATGCCAATGCTCAGACTAAATCATGTTTCAAAATACCAAACATTATGGCAGTTTGGAAAGATGGGGAAATTCCAGATGTGCTACTACATAGCTAGCACTACACATCACTCAAGTTTATGAAATACTCATGAAAGACTGTTTCTATGAATCAAACTGGAAATTTTATTCATATTTAAGAATATTTAGGAGCAAAAGCTAAAAAAGCAAAGAATTCCTCCCAGGATTTAAAACATTTTGTGGTAACATTTTCTTCAATAAGAATGAACATTATTATATGCAGTATTTTAAATAACAGTTGAAATTACTGTGTTCCCACTTGTTATAAAAACTGAGATTTTCACTACCATGCATGCTGTAATGAAACCTTTGGAAATGAGTTCCTGTAATGAAATAGTAAAAAATTGACTAGATGTGAAAGACTGAATACCATATAAATGTCCACTGAAAAGAAACGTATCTCTGTGTATTTCTATCTGGAAATAAATACAGGGAGTCCTTAAAAAAATACTCAGGTTCAGAAATACACAATACCTCTGACTTCAGTGACTACCTGGGCAAAAGGATATATACATATTTATCTCAAACATTTGGTGGAGATGCACAAGCAAAAGCCCTTTGTTTTTTAAGGCAGAACCTAACCTAAGCAAGGTAAGTCTCAATGTGGGTTGTTTTGGGGTTTTCCTATTTTGTTTTTATTTTTTTTTTCTTTTTTCTCTGAAGAGTTACGTCACCTTAAGAGGCATTAAAGGCATTAAAACTGTCTATGAGTTAAAACTGCCAGGCACTATAAACACAGTCAACTGAAAGAGGAAAGTATGTGACCAGACTATGAGGGGCTGTCTGTCAGTACACCTTATCTATGAAGTAATCCCAGGTAAACACACTTAATTCAAGCCTGTAAACAGACAAAAAGTACCCTCCAAAGTCAGTGTGGGCTTTTAAAACTGATTTCAGCAGCTTCTCAATGAAGCCATGAGGTTAACAAAGCCTATTTTCCTGGTGTGAAGAATACATCATTCCAGAACAGTCTCTGAAAATTGAGACAGAAATATACTTACAATTAAATAATCTGATGCCAATTCTGATGACTGTCCTGGTTTCTTATGCTAAACTATGTCAAAAAAAAAGGTACTAAAAATTTTTTATTCTTAGCAAAATAGTATTTTTTGAGGCATCCCGTATTTGCAATAGGCAAAAATTGTATCTTAATCACTTTTTTTTTTTTTTAATTTAGAAAAGGAAAAAGTCAACATAGAAACCTACGTATTGCAACTTACTTTGTCATTGCTCAAGGGTGGTACCTTTTCCAACTCAACCTTTTCCAGCTCAGGTTAACCATGATTGAGTCCATGACAACTCAAATCCATACAGAATAAATGAACTCACATATCCTAATGTGATCACAGCTTTAGAACTAATGAAGAGTTTAAGTGCTTTCAGAACTTGAATCTGTCCTTACTTTCACTACATTTATAGTCACATAAATCATTGGGATATAATAGAAAAATGCTGTTATGAAGTAATTTTAAGCATACTAATTTTACTTTTAAGACATGGGGATTCTGGTGTTTGAGTTTAATTCAGCTTATTTTCATTTTCACAATAGGATACCACAGGTAACCAAAGATAACTTTAGCTTCACTATGTCTACCATTTATAAGGTGAATGCACTTCAGATCAGTCACAGTTTCATAGGTGAAAACACCTGCAGTTCTAAGCTGTGTTTTCTTCTCTGTTTAAAATATAGGAAGTATTACTGTAGAAAAAATTCCACAGTTTGAATTTGAAAGAACTAATTAGTTCAGGGTCAGAAAGGCCTCTCCTAGGATCATGGCTTAACTACATATCCTTCACATTCAACATGACTTTTTTTAAATTTGTAATGATATCTCTAAAGGATGAAAGACATCTCAGACTAAGAGCTGGTGGACAAGCTGAGATAAGTATACAAAACAAGACCCCTAATCAGAACAAAAACACCCCTCCTAAATCCTTGCAAAGATACTTTTAACTTCTGACCCAACTCAAATGCTTATTTCTTATAAAAATATAATGTGGGGCGTCCCTGGCCATGGCAGTGGAGTTGGAAATAGGTAATCTTAAGGTCCTTCCCAACCCTAACCATTCTATGATTCTATGAAATGTTATTAAGGCAGCATATGGTAGCAATTTTAATTAAACACCAAAAAAAACACTAGAAGAGAAAAACAGACACTTCAAGAAACAATTCCACCAGCAAATGTGACCCTGATTCTAAAACAAAAGCACCTATAAAATTGTAACAAGAGACTAGGCAGAACATTGTCAGAAGGCTTTGCTTCCACACATAGCATTTTAAGCTCTTCTGCTTAGCCATCTCTAGCAATTACTGAAGTTGTACACAGTCTGCTGTAATAAAGAAGGAATGCAGTGGGTATAGCCTTGATAAGGCAAGAGGATTCATCTGGAACGCACTATTCACAGGGGAGATGAAAATAAAGCATAAACGAGAAGAGAGCTTAAAGCCCTGAGATTTATTAATAGCATTAGTAGCAGCCAGTGAAAGCTAAGCACTGAAGTTTCAAGGCAGTATTTCTTAAATTTCAGGTCTAATTTTAGATGTTGGGATCCTCTTAAGTGGCCCTATTTGAAAAGTTAATTGCTATTTGCTGACCCTTCATAAATCCTGAAATAAAGCTGGCCAAAATGCCAAAGGAGAACTATACCTGTGATTAATAACAAATGTCATGCTCTGTAGTCTATCACTTCAAATAACACATAGAAATGGCAAAATGATTCTGTGTTTCACTATGAGAATTTGAGAAAATTCTGTGAAGCACTGTGAGACTGTGAAATTACTTACAATCTGTAAAAGGTTTTGACAAAATATTTTTGCCAAATTTTGCAATAAATGGCTATGGAGGTGGGAGACATTCTGCCTGGGCTTCACTATCGGTTTTGTGTCATTTGGGATGTGAGACTTAAGTTACAATACTTTCTGCAGTTTCAGAAGAGAACATAGACTCAATAGTTTATAGGTATTACCTATATAAAAAGAGTGTGTTATGGTTTTCTTGTCATCTAAGCTGATGTTATAAATAATGCTTATCAGAAACTGAGAGCTGAAATGATTTTCTGATTAAAAAATCCTTCTCACTTTAAAAAACATTTTTGTAAAAAATACCCTGGATTTTACTGGGGATGTGGAATATAAAAATTGCCATCTCTTGTACCCTACTTGAACTTTCCTGGGTCTGTAGTTATTTTCTGCCAATCTCTAACTATAACAATTTTTAATATGTACTAGAACACTGATAAAACCAAACATCATATTTCATCCTAGATGTTCAAGAGAGCCTATAGCCTGAAGAAACAACATAATCATGTTATTTAAAAAAAGAATGTTTCTTAAACATTTTATTCTTTTTTTTTTCCTGGTCATTAGTGATAAGGAAATTTCCATCTTCTCCAGTTTATAAAAAAAAAAATAACACAGTGAGCATAGGTACCCCAATATTTGTGGCATGATAAAACAAGATTTGTGCCTGCCCCTAAGCTGTTCCATCACATGAATTTGCACAATCTCATTATTATCTCAGCAAATGAAACAGCTCTCTGGAGCTCTTATTCTCTAAATAAAACAATCTGACTTCAACTTAAAGAAGCAGCATGTTGAGGTACACAAAAGGTAATCTTAATGTTTGACAAAATTAAACGTTTCCCTGAAACAGAGAAATAAACAAGCAAAACCCCTGTTTTAACTTGCTCACCCTTTAAAATTTGTCATAAAACTGCCATGATTTCTTAAAACATTCATGGAAGCTAAACAGAAATAGAGGTGTTAACATCAGTCTTGTGAAATCAAGTCCCTTGCCCCTTACCTTCCTGAATATCAAGAAATACATCATACTAAAGCTGTAAGCCACTTTTTCTCCACTGTGGGAAATGAAAAACTTCCTTAAATCTGCACTCAAGGAGGATTTTGTCAAAGATTCATTGATTACTTATTTCAAAACTTTTCTATTTTTAGAAGATGGAGTTGAGTTACCTGCATGTCACACAGTCACCAAGTGCTAATTATTATTAACATTATGACTCAGTCTGATGTCTTGGGTTCCAGGGGAATTATAATTCAGTACAAACACAAAAAATAAAATGCAGAAAGTAGTAACAGTGAGATTACACTGCACTTCTTCAAAATCCAGTGTTCACTGAAGGTACTAGCAGTGCAAAAACTCTACAAAGATACTGAACTTTAGCAGTTAAATGTTAATGCTTTGGCATGGCAAGACCGAGAGAAGGATTTATTTTGACACTGCAGCAAATGGTTAATTTGTGCCAATCCTTCAGATTTTTACAGCCATACAAATCCATTATTTTAAGCAGAACTAAATGACATTCAGTAGGGTGCAGATGCAAGATGAAAAAACTACACTTGTATCTTCTTCAGATTTCTACTGAGATTTTAGATCCAACTGTACTGCCCTGTTACAAAATAGCAAAGCAAACCATCATGAAAAACAAGACAGAAAAACTCCACCAGAAAAAAAAAAAAAAATTCAAAGAAGCAAAAAATGCTAAAAGGAACAAACCTCCCTGAGGTTGCTTTGGGTTTTGTTTCAGTTTTGTTGTGGTTTTTTTTGTGTTTTTTTTTTACCTCTACAATGATTTAATGAATTCTAATGAAATTGCATGCTGGTGAAAACTCTCAAAGGATTTTACCCACTTTTTCAGTTACAATTCTAACTTTGGATTTGAAATTCATAATAATGCATAATCAAAAGCAAATCTCCTTTGTTTTGCTTTGCTTGATACTTTTCCCACAATCAATGGGCAGAGAAGAAATGGACTCTGATCAGCCTCCTAAAGACACATCATCACCCTAGGGAGCAGCTGGTGCTTAACAAAAGCAAACATGCATGCATCCATGAATGCAGGTATGTTTATGCTTTAGACATCTGTAGATTAATATGGAGTGGAATATTATTTCCAATGAATATTCTGATTATATTAATTGTATTTGTTCCCTCTCTCTGAAGTTTAACTGCTGTAAAATTCTGCTCTATCTTGGTAGGCTGCAGATAAATTTTTAATCTGACAACAGCTGCACAGCCTTAAAAGGATAAATTTGCATACTGAAACAAACTAGGAGAGATGGAATATATTCAGTGGCTTTCACATTACTGGAAATGTATGTTGTACATCTTACTATCCGTATTTATTGCCTCTTGTGACACATTAGCCATAATTATTACACATTATCTGCCTAGTCCTGCATTAACTAAATGAATTCTTTTGCTTTTAGGTGAGACAGATTTGTAATTTTGATTATGATACAGTCCATTAGAAAGGAGAGAGCAGCTGGCAAGAGTGCAAACAATAAAAAAAAAACAACCAACTTATATGAATAGAAGAAAAATGCAAGTTTACTTGGAATGTTGCTAAAAGAAGCAGCAGGTATATGGATCAATGTCTTCAGCCAAGAACCACAGAAATAGAGAAGGAAAATTAGAGGATAAAAAAAAGAGTGAAAGCAGAGGAAAGAAAAGAGTTCACAATCTGCAGTCTTAATGCAGTTAACTGGGTGTCCTGGGTTTAGTAGTAGCAGTCAATTTTTCTCCTTCTCCTTTTCTCCTTCTCCTTTTCTCCTACTCACTGGGAATGCTTAAAAAAAAGTTCAGGTAGCCTTCTAAAAGCTTCTCTGCAACCCGACAGAGGCACATTGATAGACAGAAGCATAAGGGACTTCAGGAATCTGACACTTGCTGAAAACGATCCTCACATCTACCTGAATTTTATCAGACTGCCCCTGCACAGTGCTTAATTAACTACCAGAAGTATCCTGTGGTCTAAATCCTATGCCCAAACAGGTGAGGAGGTACCTGAGAGTGTATATCCTTGTCCTGGCACACAGATATAAGGGCTCTCCCCCTTCACAAGATGGATTTCTCTCCTCTTTCTTCACTTGTTTCCATTTTTGCAGTAGCCCAGTAACATCTATGATCTTGACACTGTTGTTCATACGGATTGGCAAGATACGTAAACAGGGGAAGTTCAGGTGAGATATAAGGAAGAAGTTCTTCACTGTGAGGATGGTGAGGGACTAGCAAAGGCTGCCCAAGGAAGTTGTGAATGCTCCATCCCTGGCAGTGCTCAAGGCCAGGTTTGACAGAGCCTTGGGTGACATGGTTTAATGTGTGGTGTCCCTCCCCATGGCAGGGAGGTTGGAACTGGATGATCTTAAAGTCCTTTCCAACCCTAACTATCCTATGATTCTGTATGTTTCTTGCTTTTGCTCTGAGGCTAGTTTTCCTTTAGTCCTTGAACTAGCATGCTGTGCATCCAGTTCAATGTAAACAAAGAACTTTGGGCTTTTTTCAGATGGGAGAGTCAAAGACCAGGACAAAAGTATTTGTGTTATTAAAAGCATTTCCACGGATGTTAGAATATTTTTCATCATAACAGAAAAAACACCTGCTACCCCTTCCAGTTTATAAAACAAACAAAAAATAGAACATCACAGAATTTCATCCTTCGAGAAATACTGAAATTAGTACACAAGAGTCCCTCATACAAATCACCCTTCTTCTCTGTCCTGGCATAGATATTGCTCCAAATTGCTCCTTTTTTTTTTTTTTTTCATTATATTTAGCTTAGGCAAACAGCACCTTATTAAACCAGTGGCATTACTTTTTTATGCAGTATCATTGGAAAAAAGTGTCTTGTTAGGGTAATACTTTGTCCTGTAATGGTGAGAGACTGTTTATCATTAAGATGAAAAAATATTCCTTTTTTTTCTGCAACTATATTACAAGGTGAGAACTGCTTCATGCCTCCTCCACAAAGAATTAATCAGCTGTAGGGAACTACATGCAGCAAACTGAAAAGTTACTTTAATTAAAATGCTTTAATATATTGGACTACTGAATAATCATCTCAGCCTACTGATAAATTAAGCACATTAAATTTTGAAGTGTGGACGTACCACTTTCTAAATCTTGACTACTTTCAGCAATTGCCCTCAATGTTAAGGTCCAGAGAGTTAATTTATGCATTAGTGATGAAAATAAAACCTTTTTCTGTCAGGTAAAATCACAAAGATCAACTTTGTGTACAGTTTGGGTATTACGGCTTCATTTTCCTTTGTACCATTTCTACATTTTCTTTTATTGTAGGAAAGGTTGCTGGAGGTGCAAACTCTGATTAATAGCGTAACTCAGCTAAGCATTCTCTTTGAAAAGAATTGACTATCTAGGCAGGGTACAACAAAGCGTATTTCAACAAGAATATTTTACAAGGCAAATTACAAAGAGGACCATAATTACAGATTTTGAGCAGTGTTTTTCAGGATTTCCTCAAGGTAGGGAGGAATCTGTCGGGAAAGTTTTTGTAGCATATATTTATGAACTGATAAGCCTACTCTAAAAAACACAGGAAATCACCATTAAACTCAGTTCACAGACCACGTAGCATGTATCTGAGGCCTCAAATGCAAAAATATTCAGCAATATAATGGTCTGTCAGGATTTCCTTTTCTTTTTTTTTTTTTTTTCCTTTTTCTATCTACAAATGATTGCTATTAGCATGAGTAAGGCACTATCTCAGAATTACATCAAATCTATACAGGGTGGTCTTCATTTAATTTTTTATTTGGCATTAGTTTTTAAAAGTCATTGAAGCATAAAGCAATTATGTCTGTGTTCATTATGAGTAACTGTAAAATAAAACATAATCAGTAATAAACCAGAAGTTACAGAATAGGAACATTTATGCACATGTCAAGTTTAGGCATGAGATTATGGACCCTGATTTACTGCTTCATTGGTCAAAACATGCTTCCTTTCCCAGTATTGAGTAATTAGTTGGCAAGGTGAAACTTGTCTCATGCTCTTCTTATTTTATTATAAAGCATTGTGTTGGTGCATTGTCCCCCCACCCCATCATGTGGGCTGCTCCGCAGTCTTAGGAGCTCCCGTCAGGTCTTGTTCTTTGTGTAATGAGCTGGGTGGTGGAGCATCCAACCAGGAACTCTTGCATGGCTGAGAAAGGAGGCAATGATCATACCAGGGACTGATTCTTTCCTGGCTATGGTGGGAAGTGAGAGAAGGGATAACCAGTTATCCCCCGACAGCTGTAAAACACTCCTTCCCTGACAGTAGCCTGAGCAGAACGATACTGTTGTTACTAGAGTTTTGATTCTAGGAACTACGGACTCTGTGGCCAGGATGGAAATTTACTAATGACTAAAACTGGTCATCTTGCAACCCTATAAATAGTGGTTCTAAGTGAGGCCCTTTGAGCTCTACTGATCTACAGCAGGTAGTGACCAGCATCTCCCTCTGTGTGGGATGTTGCTCAGAGCTCACAAACTCTTAAGTCTGTGATAATCAGAGGATTGTCATTGAAAGAACCCAGCCTGAAGTTCCCCATTCCTCGAGACTTGACTCACACCCATCGAGAAATGCCATGACATTAGATGTGAGTATTTCACTTGAAAGGAATTTTAACAGGCACATTTACTTGTCTTTATGTATGTGTGGGTGTGTGTGTGTGTATGGGTATAGATTGTTACAGCAACTGTAGTGAATTCTACCAAGTCATTTTCTAAAATCCAATTTAAAACTGCTGCAAAATGACACTTGTAAGCTTTTAGATAAATATCACTGACTAAATGTGAGACCAAAACTAGATCCATCCACACCCAGGATGCCTCAGGAGCTTACAAAGCAAGGGGCTCTATCCTGAACCTTGTGGCTCAAGGGGAGGATTTCCTTATTTCCCCACATTCTTCCATTAGACATAAACCTCTGACCTGCTTCATCAAGCGTAAACCATGCCTGACAAATCTGGTGGCTTCCTATGATGGGGCTATGATGTTGGGTGGATAAGAGAAGAGCAACTGACAACACCTACCTAAAGTTGTGCAAGGCATTTGATTCTGTCCCACACAACATCCTTGTCTCTAAACTGGAGAGTCATGGATTTGATGGACGTACCACTTTCTGAATAAGGAATTGGCTGGATGGTCACAAAGACTTGTGGTCAACAGCTCAACGTCCAAGTGGAAATTAGTGATGACTGGTGTTCGTCAGGGGACAGTGTTAGGATCCTTTTCAACACTTCTGTCGGTGACATGGACAGTGGGACTGATGCACCCTCATCAAGTTTGCAAGTTTGCTGATGACACCAACCTCTGTGATGTGGTCAACACACTGGAGGGAAGGGATGCCATCCAGAGGGACCTTGACACACTTGAGAGGTGGGCCAATGCAAACTTCATTAAGTTCAACAAGGCCAAATGCAACGTCATACAGCTGGGTTGGGGCAATCCCAGGCACAGCTACAGGCTGAGCAGACAGGATTCAGAGCAGTCCTACGGAGAAGGGCTTAGGGGTGTTGGTTGTTGAGAAGCTCAACATGAACCGACTTCAGTGTGCACTCGCAGCCCAGAAACCAACTGTATCTTGGGCTGCATCAAAAGGAGCATGACCAGCAGGTCGAAGGAGGTGATCCTGCCCCTCTACTCTGCTCTTGTGAGACACAACCTGCAGTACTGTGTCCAGCTCTGAGGCCTCCAATACAAGAAGGATGTGGACCTGTTGGAGTAAGTCCAGAGGAGGACCATGAAGATGATCTGATGGCTGGAGCACACCTCCTGTGAGAACAGCCTGAGAGAGTTGGTCTTGTTCAGCCTGAAGAAGAAAAAGCTCCAGGGAGAACTTACAGTAGTTTCCAGTACCTACAAGGGGCCTGCAGGTAAGCTGGAGAGGGACTTTATATAAGGGCATGTGTTGCAGAATGACTCTAAGAGCAGGACCATAGAGTTCTGGAGGACTGTGCAAGCAAGGCAGGGGGTGGCCCCCACAGGTAGCCGGAGACTGGACATGGGAGGAGAATGTGGAGGAAGCTGTGGGGGGCTAACCAATACTGTTGTGCCAAGGAATGGCTGAATACCACTCCTATATATGTGTGAACTGCGTCACAATGAAAGTGGAAGTTGCTTATCACCCATATTGGGCTGGCCTGTCTGCTTCTCCTCGCCGCTTACAAATGGCACCCGAACAGGGACGCGGACTACAGGGCCCTGGTCGCTGGGGACCCGGATTACAGGGCCTCGACTAGCGGGGACCTGGATACAGGGCCCCGGTCACTGGGGACCCGGATTACAGGGCTCCGACTAGCGGGGACCCGGGATACAGGGCCCTGACTAGCGGGGACCCGGATACAGGGCCCCGGTCAGCGGGGACCCGGATACAGGGCCCCGGTCGACGGGGACCCGGATACAGGGCCCCGACTAGCGGGGACCCGGATACAGGGCCCCGGTCAGAGGGGACCCGGATACAGGGCCCCGGCTAACAGGGACCCGGAACAGCGAGTGAGCGGCGCCGGCGGCAGCGGCCGGGAAGCACGGGCAATGCTGCTGTGGTGGCGTGACGGACCCGGGTGCTTGGACTAACCGAAAGGAGTCCGCCGCTGGGGCGAACCAGACACTGCTGCGTTGGGAGGCCGATCTGGAGACCGAGGTTACAGGACGACCCAGAAGAAGATGATCCGGAAAAGGCTGGCCATGAAAATGGACCGAGAGGTAGCCCTGGACTTATTACAGTGCTTTTTATAAAAGCGGGGAACTGAGCCCTGAACTTTTTACAGTGCTTTTTATAAAAGCGGGGAATTGAGCCTGAGACTCTAAAGCAGCTAGCAGGTCTAGTGGCTGTAGGGAAGGCTAAGGGATTTTTTTTGAAGATCCTAATACAATATTTGAGGAGAGTGAGTGGCAAAAGTTTGGTGAAGAACTATTTGACTCAGTGCTTAATGATTATAAAAAGGCAAAGAAACTCGGTAAACCACGGAGGGAAGTAATGAACTGTATCAAAAAGATACAAGGCAGAAAAGAAAACTGCCGCGGTAGCAATGGAGAAACTAGGAACAGACGTCCCTGGTCGGTTGAAACTGGGGGAAGATTACAACTCGTTTCCCCCAACTCGCGGGAGCACAGAGTTTCCCACTCCCCCCACCCCCCCCCTTCTTCCTTTTCTCCCCCTCCATCAGAAGGTGCCGCGGAGGAGGTGTAACCCCCTGCTCCCCCACCAAGCCAGTTCCGAAAGTAGGGACTTTGAAAAGGACAGAGAAAGTATATTAGAAGGTATACGTATGATAAATGTCGAGGAATCCGAAAGAAAGAGGGCGGTGCCATTTTGAAGCACGCAGTAGAAAATAGAGATCATGCGCTAGCGGGAGATTTAAAGGAACTGCGAGCCTCTCCAACCCACTATGCTCTAGAGTGAAAAAAATTTTTAACTCAGTTACAGAGGAGCGAGGTCTGCAGATGGCTACATACCGAGCAGGAGACATCTGATAAGAAAGACACAGCTGCGAGCAACAGAGATCCCGAGTTCAGCACAGGATCAGCCCCCGAATCCTCTGAATTCGATCCAGATTTACATCCTCTGCTTCCAGACCCTGACTCTTTGTCTCCTGGGTTGGTCTGCTCAGACTTACTGGCCCTGGAGACGCTCAGTTGTAACAATGGGTAACCAAGGATGTGAACATTACTGGGGAATTTTCTGCAATAGGCATCTTTGCATATCGTGTGTTTACTACACAGCAGGGGGCTAAAGAGTGGGAAGCTCTTGATCTCAAAACAGTTAAGGAGGCCTGACAAACAGTGACCACGTATGCGTTAAAATCCTCTTATACTCAAGCTGTATATGTTATGATTTTTTCTTGCAATTGACAGGGGGAGCCCATACAGTTTCTCTGTGATACTCATGTACTAGAAGTTGGTAAATATAAGTATGTCCAGGTTTCTATCAACCCTTGGAGACCTCTGTAGATACTGCTGGCCACTTCTTCCAGCACAGGCTGGCCACCTGTGTCGGAATGAGTGTGCATTTTGGTCAGTATAAAAGCCCAAGCCTCATGCGATGTGGGGGAAGCAGAGCCTCTGCGGGGACGCCCGCTAAGGTTGAGCCTGCCACCTCGCACTGCAATGATGCTTCTCGGAGCTGGTTCGCTGTTAGTCTCCACAGGGACCTTGTGCCATGTTCTGTACGTGGGACTGTAGTGGGAGTAATGATGGCTTTTGCAGGGACTGAAAAAAAAAAAAAAAAAAAAGGGGGGGAGAGAGAATAATGATGCTGCACTTAACCTGTCTACTTCTCAAGAATTTGAAGAACTGGTAACCTGGGGGAGGGGGTATATTTGTGTCCTCCTGCCTACAGGTCCATGGCGACTGCCTGCAAAGTTTGTGAAGCTCTGCCATGAGCTGGACAGATGAATGGAAAAACCTGATGCCTCAGCTACAGGAGCTGACCGTGATTACCCCAAGCAGAATGAGATGGAGGAAGAGAAAGAACAAATAACTGCAAGACATCACTTGGGGGCAACTGAAAAGTAACATCCTGAATATGTGTGCTTGTAAAATAGCTATTATTAGAGGTTGTGATTTTGTGTATAAAACCATCTGTATTTACTAGCTAGTTGCTAATAAGAAACTGCACCTTGTATTGTATAGATTTGTCACTTGTAAAAGAGATGTTAGAGTATGGAAATTTGCAGTAGCTGCTAGAAAATGCTAAGGCAAAAGCTAGAAAAATTTTAATACAATGGTAGTGTTATAAAGCAGGTGATGGAACAAATTAAGAGGGGGGAGAATTCCACTGGTAAGAAATTTCTTTGGCTAGTCCTTCACTGCCATCAGCATCTTCAACATGCTGCTGCACCCTGTAATAGTTACTCTGCTAATGTAAATTTGTGTGTGCCTTGCTGTAGTAGCAACTCGTTACTGGATGAAGCAGGTGAAACTCTGCATTGACAGCAAGGTGCAAGGACTGAGGCTGACCAAATGCCTGCTACCACAATCAAGGGCAAGACTGGGTTGGCTTCTGTGTTTGCCACCAAGAAGAACCTTTAGCTCCGCTGTTGGCTGCAACCCAGCAGGCGTGGAGCGGTGGGGACACATGCCATGCCAGACCTTGATGTGAAGGATCAGAGAGCTATACAGCCTGTTATCAGAGAGCCATACAGCAGAAAAAAGGGGCAGGCCCAGGCAGCCTCTAGTTGGCATATGTTGGAAATATAATCTAGCCCAGATCCCCTGCTCAAGTAGGGTCACCCAAACCATATATAAAACATAAAGGGGGAAGATGTGGAGACAGTGTTCTCACAGGAGAATGCGTAAGTGGTACATAAACTTTGAATAGTCCTGAAAGATACAGCAAGGCCATGGGAGGCCTGAAGAAGCTTAAGCAAGCAAGATAAGAGGCTGGAATTCACCAAATTAATGAGAACTGTGGACTGTTGGCAAGCTTTCAAGGTTGAGTTCTCACACCTGTGTTTAACCAATTATATGTTAGTCACTAAGGGTCTTCAAAACATGTATCCAATCATAATATGCCAGATCACTGTAAGTGCTTCAGCCGGGGCCTTGGCTCAACTAAGCAGACTGGGTTGCTGAGTTGCTAAGCAGACAATTCTACATCGAAGGCAATTTCTGATTTGTTTTAATGTTGATTCTGTAAGACATGCAACACTGCAGAACCTTTTGTTGTTGGAACAGGGACATGGATGTGAAGAGTTTGATGGAATGTGTTGTATGAGTCTCTCTGATTATGCTAATTCGATGCACGCACAGCTGAGAACCCTGGCTCAGCTTACCCAGCAATAGTAAATGAGCAATATCCTAAGAATAACTAGAAGGTTGTCTTCATGGGGCATTACAGGTTGAGTCAAACACTGCTGTTTAAAGTATTGCACTTATGTATCATTGTTAGGTTAATCATTGTAGCTATTAGACTTGCTTATAGTTGTGTGATAAAACAGGTGAACAGAATAACCCATAATGCCTTGCTTGCACAAAGAAAAAGGGGGGAATTGCTGCAGAATGACTCTAAGAGCAGGACCATAGAGTTCTGGAGGACTGTGCAAGCAAGGCAGGGGGTGGCCCCCACAGGTAGCCGGAGACCAGACATGGGAGGAGAATGTGGAGGAAGCTGTGGGGGGCTAACCAATACTATAGTGCCAAGAAGGAGTGGCTGAATACCACTCCTATATATGTGTGAACTGCATCACAATGAAAGTGGAAGTTGCTTATCACCCATATTGGGTTGGCCTGTCTGCTTCTCCTCGCTGCTTACAGGCATGTAGTGACAGGACAAGGGGAAATTGCTTTAAACTGAAAGAGGGTAGATTTAGATTTGACATTAGGAAGAAGTCCTTAACTGTCAGAGGGTGGTCAGACATTGGAACAGGTTGCCCCATCCATGGAAGTGTTCTAGGTCAGGCTGGATGGGGCTATGAGCAACCCAGTCTCTTTGAAGGTGTCCCTGCTAGATGTTCAGTCTAAGATTCTATGACTCTGCGGTAAATGCTGTTAAATTACTTAAGCATAATTTATTTTTTGCTTGCTTCTAAAATATTGAGATTTAAAGATGTTTATGATAAGACTAATGCACAGCTAAATGGTGGTGAATATGCAGGAGTAACCACATTCTGACTATACGCTACAAGCTGTTTAACTTCTGACTTTCCTCCCTCCTTTTCTCACCACCTTTGTAACATTTTGATCAGTCTACTCTTCATTCTCTTTCCAGCTGTTTTCTATTTTACTTCCTCTTGCTGCAAAGTTTGCCCTTCTTTTTTAGCTCTTGTGTTCTCCCTGTCTTTCATGATTCTTCCACCACTCCTACCTACTGTTTGCAAAGCACCTGAAAACCCTTTTTTCAGTCCTCTACTAAATCAGATCAGAGAGCAACCTCTTCCTCACTGATATTGTAACACTTTCTCTGAAAAACAGATGACTCAAAGACAATTAGAGAAAACCAACATGAAGAGGCAAACCTGAAATAATGAAGAATCTGATAAACTGGGGGCTTCCTCGGCTCTACTTTTAAAGCATCCGAAAGTACTAGAAAAGCCATAGAACTGTACATTAAAACAAAGGACCAGAGAACAGCTAACCTGAACTGACTTAGCTTCTTTGATCACATTGAAACAGATAACCTATACTAGGTGAGAAAATGGACACTCCTAGATATATCTTCTGCCAGCTAATATTCAGAAGTATAATACCTTAACAGAAGTGTCTTGTATCTGATATACTGAAGTAATGCCCTGCTGTGAACAGGATATACATCTATATTCCAGAGTTAGATCAAACACCAGCCAGTTTACCAACCTGAGAATAGAAGATCTTCAACATGAAGAGAGGTATCTTATTCTAGCCCCGCAAAACTGCCTCCTGTGAAATTGACTTTGAAGAAATGCATTCATATAGTTAGTACAAGAACAGTCAAGTAGACTTATCTGCTCTTTTCAGTGAAGGAAAGTAGATGCAATAGCTTTGGTAACATTTACTCTAGTTGAGTCATATTTAGACTTCACACAACTGATGCCAGAATACAATTCTACCTAGTAATCTAGGGTTACTCTGACTAGCAACACTTGGTTATGGGAAAAGCCTTTATTCTAAACTACCTTTTCACAGCCACAGAAACACAAAGGAGCCAAGGTATAAATAGAAACCTGTACCAGCACAACACTTTCTAAGACAGGTTCCTACCTTGTGCAAGAGCTATTTATGAAACTGTGCTTGTACACAGTAACTTCACTACTTCTGTTTTCTCTGCGTAGAAGTGTGGAATAAACAGATAAGAATTCAGCAGATGACACTGCTTGATGGAGTAATGTCATACAACTTTTTTGTATGACAAAACATGATGGTTATCTATTTAAGGTGAAATATGTATTTTATATATATTTCAGGTGAAATCTAGCTCCCGTTAGGAATGTTTAATGTTGGAGTACCTTTGAAATGTTGGTCACAAAACTGACACTACACTTCGGAAAAAAAAAAGTATAATTAATTATAGTGTTTACTGATACAGTTTCCCCCTTATCACCTTTTCTCTCTCATTAAAATTAACTTGGTTAAAAACACAGTGACAGCAAGAAAGCTAATGACTACAAATCACTGTTACAGATGTAAATGAATTCCTTATTACATGACAGGTATTTTAGAAATGCCAAAAGAAGATCAAGGTCAGGAGAAAAGTTAACACTTATTCATTCAGGCAGGAACTGAAGAGATAAGTGACAGAAATTAGATGGTATTTTGAAATAGCTAAAAATAAGGGCTTAATGGTCATTTATAGTGCTTTCTATATGCTCCATGATTTATTGCCAGCAGTGCTATTAAGATTAGTACTTTTTTTCAGTAATTAATGACTTTTGGGGGGTGGGATAGCTCCTTAATCAATTTATTCCATGTTTTCTTTAAACAGTAATTGGCCAGATTTATCTCTGATGCAATTACTTTAACTTCTGACAAATGATCCCACGATACAATGAATGATCATTGCACCTATGACATTAAGAAAGTACTCTATTATTCTGCTTTGGAAATAAAGAAACTACATCCATAAAGTATTTCTTGGTTTCCTTTAGGTAAAACAACAAACAAGTACAAATGTAAACTAAACTAACCATACGGGCAACTTTAAAAGTTACACATCAGTTGCTATAAAATGTCTTTGAAAAAGATTACAGTAAGAACCAGACTAAACCAGAATTAAGATAGTCCTAAACTCTGCAGTTCAGTTTTCAGCTGAGCTTCAGACTTCCCAAAGAATTTATAAACAGTGCACAGATTTTCAAACATCTATATCCAAAATTTAAGATTGTCAGTAGCTGATCAATTTCTCCCACTTTAACAGCTACACTGTGCAAAATCTTAGTACCTAAGAGCATGTGCTCTCAAAGCTGAACTACTTTCCCTCATAGTTCAAATTTCCTGATAATCTCCCAAGACTGGATCTCTTAGTTACTTCTTTGTGCTTTAGAAAAACTGAGTCAAGCCTTCACTATACTTCTTCTACCCAGACCTTTTTCTTTACTAGTATTTTTTATTTCATTATTATTTCAGTTTTAAATTAAAAGTTTTTATAGCACAACTGTCCATACTGTGAACTGAATATTTCTTTTGTAGGTGGTTTGGTTTTGTGTGGTTGGGAGTGCTGCATGTTCATGAAGTTAACAGCAACTGTATCCTTTTCTAAAAGACGCTTCAAAACCAGGATATCAGACCAGTTACGTTTTAGAAAGTGTTTTTTTCTTATCTGATCCATGATTTCAGCCAATCTGTATGCTGACATCTGGAGTATCTGAAGGGGGCCTATAGGGATGCTGGGGAGGGACTCTTCATTAGGGACTGTAGTGACAGGACAAGGGGTAACGGGTTAAAACTTAAGCAGGGGAAGTGTAGATTGGATATAAGGAGGAAATTCTTTCCTGTTAGGGTGGTAAGGCACTGGAATGGGTTGCCCACGGAGGTTGTGAATGCTCCATCCCTGGCAGTGTTCAAGATCAGGTTGGATGAAGCCTTGAGTGAGATGGTTTAGTGTGAGGTGTCCCTGCCCATGGCAGGGGGCTTGGAACTAGATGATCTTAAGGTCCTTTCCAACCTTAACGATTCTATGATTCTATGATATCCACTTTAGTTTTGTTTAGCTTTTGGAGCTTCCCAAGTCTGTTTCTCGGCCAAAAAGCTCTTCCCTCAGTTTCACATTTCTTTATTTTCCCCACAGTTCCTTTCCTCATTCCTTGTTACAAAGGAAAGTCATTGAGATCTTAGCCAAATACAGCTATTAGAACTTCTGTTTCTATCCCCTCAGCAGTTTTTGCAGTTTAGTCTCTCCCAATCACCTTTTAATCAAATGAAACCTATTAAGCACTTGTGTTTGCTGCTCCTAAGTGTGAATGAAACATTCATTGCTTACTTGATGGAATGGCACCGCTTCACATGCAATTTTAAGCAAATCCGCAGTAACTAGTTCACCAGAGAGAGATCACAAACAGCAACATTAATAAATACAGATGAAGACTTAGCATTACCGAACTCCAGCCTCTAGTTCTAGGTACTCCTGCCATCAGAGAAAAAACTCCAAACTGCAAACTTAAAAAAAGCTGATTACTCTCAAAATCTTTACTCCTCAATTAGATGCAACTGGCACCTGTTGGTAACTAGAAATTTGTAATTTATTCTCATTAATAAGGATATGCAGTTTTTTAAAGGAAATGTTTGCATGTACAAATTTCTAAAACATCTGCTGGAAGCATGTTTATTTATCCAATATCTACACCTTGCTCAGAATCATCAAAATGTTAATATTTTACTATGTGTAACAAGAAATAGGAAGAGAATACACATTTCATGTTAGTTAGTCAAGATTTCATAACTAAGTGCTTGAAGTGGCAAGTGAAATTAAGTAAAATAGTTGATGAGACTTTCTTCTTACTTCTGGGTAACAACAAAAAAAAAGAGAATCACAAATCCACAGAATAATTTTTAAATAAAGGGGCCTTTGGAGGTCATCTAGTCCAACCCTCCTCTCAAAACAGGTCTAACCAGATCAAGCTGCTGAGGACTGTGCCCAATTTATTCTTGAACACTTCCATGATCTCTCAGTCTCCCTGGGCAATTTACTTCAGTATCTGACCATTCATGTGGATAAAAAACAATCAACAAACCAACCAACCAACAAAGTAATGAAAAATCTTGGGAATCAAAGCAGAAAGCCAACTATCTCAAGATTTCTATACTATTATCATTATTCACCAATGCACTAATTTCATCCAACCATAGAAGACACAAAATTTTCAGATGACAAGAACAATTAAAGATTAAAATATGTAAATCTGTTTTAGAAACAATTCTGAAAGGTACATTCTAGAGGTACCGTAAGGTGAAGTATGCAGATAACTACATGTCCTGGGTTCAGCAGTAGCAGTCATTTTTCTCCTTCTTAGTAGCTGGTGCAGTGCTGTGGTTTTGACTTTCAGCCGGGAACAGTGCTGATAACACTGATGTTTTTAGTTGTTGCTCAGTAATGTTCACTCTGATCAAGGACATTCTGAGTCTCATGCTCTGCCAGGAAGGAGGGGAAGCTGGGAGGAAACAGAGACAAGACACCTGACCCAAACTAGCCGAATGGTATTCAATACCACAGCACGTCATGCCCACTATATAAACTGGGGGCAGTCACCCAGAAGGGCTAGATCACTGCTCGGTCGGGCTGCGTACTGGTCAGTGGGTGGTGAGCGGTTGTATTCTCTTCTGTTGTTATTTCCCTTATTGTTGTTATTGGTGGTAACAGTAGTGGTTTGTGTTATGCCTTAGTTACTGGACTGTTCTTATCTCAACCCGTGAGAGTTAGTTGCATTCTTTCGATTCTCCTCCCCATCCCTCCGGGAGTGGGGGGAGGAAGGGTGGGTAGTGAGTGAGTGGCTGCGCCATTTCTGAATGACAGGCTGTGCTTAAACCACTACACTATACTGAAAATTATCTCATCCATGTAACAGAATTACAAGTGTTTCTTCCTTCTCCAAAAATATTATATAGATATATTCCATTTTTCTGTAGAATAATAAGCTTCAAGGAGGACTGAACAGTCACCAACTCAAAAACATTGAAGAGAAACCACACTATTTTTGTGCTACCTGAAATATTCCAGGGCAGAATCTCATGGGAATTTTTCCCAAACATCCCTTGGGAAAATCCCAAGTCCTAGGGCAAGTCGAAACTCTGGATGTAAATGCACTTCCAAACCTGCAGAAATTTCAAATGCAACCAAGTGAAAAAATAGCTTTTGCAGGAGACTATACCAGATACCCTCTACTATGTGCAAAAACTGAATAACTGCTAATTCCCAGAAATAGCATTTTCGTCACAAAATTGTAAGAATTCAAATTGTAAATACTGTGCATAGAGCAAGAATGGTTCTGGGGACCCAGCTAGAAAAGGTTCATGGTGCTTCAGAAATAAAAGCAACAGTGACTGAGTTTATAGGGACAGGAGGTAGGTTTGAGTCAGGTGAGGTCTTACAGTATTAACGGACTTGCCATTCAGCTAGGAGAGAGCAACTAAGTTGATAACATATGAAAGAAATATACTTCCTGAGACATAAAACCATACTCTTTGTGTTTGTCTGTTAACGTTTTGGTATCTCTACCACCTACCAGTGATCACAAGACAGAGACAGTGAACTTCATTTTTTGAGGGGTAGTTTCCTCACTTTTTCATAAGTATCCAATGTATTTTTAAGGTCAGTGCGATAGTGAACTGTCAGGACTGATAGAACAGTCAAACTCAGAAAACTATTGTGTTTCATTTAAGTAAAGGATATAGATCATCCTATAACCAACAGAAGCTATATACATAGAGATACATAGGTGATGCATAATTACAGATACATATGAAAGTGGAGATCAGATAAGATCTGTCTTGAGAGAAGTCTACAACTCCTTATTAGATATTTCTTGCTGAGGTATTTGATATATTTATACATCAATTCTTAGGACATAAAGCCTTATGCTGTGCCAGGTCTGTGATACCATTTTTTAAAAGAATATTTTCAGGTTATAAATTTGAACATGTCACTCTATTAAATGCAGCAGCTCATTGGATTTTTATTTTTTTTTTATTTCTGAAACTATCTTACCGCTTCTCAGCACTTTATTATACAAAAGTTGCGTGTGTCACTGATATGCCAGTGCATAAACAATAGCGGGGCTAGTTCCACTGCACTGGGGGATTAGAGACTGTTGTCACTAAATTCTTCTATCGACGTTTCCTCCCAGAAGACATAGCTTTGCTAATACTGCTCTGACTTTTTTCTAGGAAGTAAAAATAATCACAGATTGTACTTTTATAAAAGGACAATTAACACAAAGCAAATATTTCTCAGAATAAGGCTGGAATAAGTAATTATTCTAAAAATAAATTTCACTCTCTAGAATGTAAAAAGCTCAGAAGTGTGTTTGTCTACATTAATAAAAAAAAATCAAAATAAAGCAGAAAATAGCATTTTAAAATCAGACCTTTCAGCTCACAAGATTTCTGATGCTACAAAATCTAGTCCTGACAAGAGTGATCAAAAAACACTGATCAAAAAACAAAGACAAAAACAAAACAAAACAAAATAAGAAAAACCAAAACAAAGTTAAATTAAATGCAAATTAAAGGAAAATCACTAAAGCCATGATATTCAAATACTTTGATAAAATAAATAGAGTAACTATGTTAGAAATCCTACAGTAGATCAAAGCGGTAGACCATGTTCTTCTTTAATTATTTGTACATTTTGAGCATAAATCACATCTTAGACTGACTTTAACCATTCATAAAAGCAACTCAATGTAAAATGTTAACATTACATAACATCTCTCACAGTTTCCCTCTATTTATGAATTTTACTAAATAACAAAGGACACTTTGATACCTGGAAAGAGCTCAAAAAGTACTATAATACTCAAGCACTGATCAAAAAAAAAAAAATAATCTTTTTTAGTTAAAAGGAGACCTGAAATTTGCCATACAGTGGTTGCTCCTAAAAATCTTCGTTCTTCTGGTTATACAATCAGTTGTAGCATCATTCTTAGAGTTAAAATAAGAAAAGATAAACTGATGCTCCAAATATTTAGTTTAACAAATTAAAACAAGCTCCTATTGTTCCTATCTAGGTTAGGGTTTAGCCTGAAAATAATGACTTCTTTTCAAGTTATTTCTTTTCAAAGCAAATTATTATTTTGGATTCCCCACTTGAAACAACCTCTACCAGCCTGGGTTTGAGAAGCAGTAGGAGATACAAAGTTGGAATAGGTTTCCAAGATACATTTAATTTAAAAAGTAAATTGAGATCTATAATTTCAGTAATTCCACATAATTTGTACAAACTTATAAGGGCAACTTAACTCCAATTTATTTGGTTTGAATTATTCCTCAGGAATTAATTGTCTTTTATGCTTTTCTCTTACCTTAACTTTATCTCTAATTGAGTGAATTTTCAACCATAAAGAAGAAAAAAAGAAACAGTCATGATCTTGTAATTCAGTACATGAAATATTTTAAGTATCCATTTTTAGATATCACTGCTTCTATATCTAGGTATGAGATGGTTAAAATTTGCCCCAGTCTGAATTTATGTCACAGAAAAGCATTTCCTGCAAACTATTCTAAAGCCAGCAAGATAGCCAGTTCATCCTTATTATAATGAATGATAGTTGCAAGGTCAATGAATAATCTGATGTCTTCTAAGAGTACCTATTTTCAGTATCTATTCAGAAGGTGTGAAGGCTACTTTCAGTTTCCTGGCAAGCCCAAACAGTGGTGGCTTTATGTATCAACTTGTTTTATTCCTTAAAGTCACCTGGCATCTTCAGCTATGAAAAATGACTTAATTAAAATATTTTAAATCTTTTGAAGAAGGGGTACAAATTAATTTCACAACCCCAGAGTGGGAACACAAATGAACACAAACTGGATTCATTAAAACTCTTGTGCGTGTTTTTAAAGACTTTGGGAGACAGACAAGGCTTTTGATATTTCTTCAGAAAACACACTTGTCCTGGGTTCAGCAGTAGCAGTCATGTTTCTCCTTCTTGGTAGCTGGTGCAGTGCTGTGTTTTGATTTTCGGCCTGGGAACAGAGCTGATAACAAGGATGTTTTGGTTTGGCCAAGGACTTTGTGAGCCTCATGCTCTGTCAGGGAGGAGGGGAAGCCGGGAGGAAGCAGAGACAGGACACCTGACCCAAACAGACCAAAGAGGTATTCCATACCACAGCACGTCATGCCCAGGATGTGACTGGGAGTTAGCCGGAAGGGCTGGGAGACTGCAGGATTGGAGGAGGTATCCGTCGATGCTTGGTCGGGCTGGGGGGACCAAGTTATCGGGTGGTTGGTGGTGAGGTGATGTATTCTCTTCCCTTGTTATTTCCTTTATCATTGTTATTATTGGTGGTAGCAGTAGTGATTTGTGTCATGCCTTAGTTACTAAACTGTTCTCATCTCAACCCGTGGGAGTTGAATTCTTTTTGATTCTCCTCTCCATCCCTCCAGGAGTAGGGGAAGGGAAAGAAGGGGGGAAGTGAGTAAACAAGTTACCTGACTGGGTTTAAACCACGACAACACTTCAAAAGAATCAACTGAACTTCTGTGCTATGCATGCAGGACTACTCATGACACAAGTTTTAAATATAATACGCAGAACATAAATGTCTACTTAGCATCCTGTATACTTTCATACTGAAAAAATCATGGACAAGAAGAATTAAGCTCTGCTCTGGCTTCATTCCACATTTGTTGGCATTGGAGTAGGATCGATGCTAAATCATTGCTTTACTGGGAAAGGGGAAGAAACAGAGAAAATAAAGACTCCAAGTTCTTTACTGAGGATAAACCTAGTCAAGACTGTAGATGAACTTGTCTTCGTATGTTCCCTGATTTTTGCCAGTATCTAATCAAAAAGAGCTATTCACAAAATAAAGAATATTTCAAAAAATTGAGATCTATCCTGGAAGCATGGTATAGCAAGGATAAACAAGAAACCTGTATGTCATGCTTTCAGTGTTTACCTGTCACTATAAGGAAAACAAACTCTCCCTGCTCTCCCTGACTCACCCCATCCTGAAGACTGTCAGCATTTTCACAAAGGCATATTCGTACTAAAAGCAGATGATATATATTGTTCTCTAAATATTTACTAGTGAAAGTGGAATGAAGAGCGAAGAAATGAGGCAGTCAAATTGTAGTAGAAACAATGGGAAAAAAAAATCAAACAAGCAAAGCAGAAACATTAATTGGTAATAATCAGAGCTAATATGTGAGAAATCCGTCCTTTGGGTAACATTTAATTTAGAAATCATGACTGCTTACATAGAAGGATAGATGTTTCTCTGAATGCATTTTACTTGACAATTATAACATTGTTTCATCTAGCTTATGCCATTTGTATAATCAAAATTAGACATCTTCCTTTTCTATATAGTTTATGACTATATGAATGACAGAGCGGATATTCTAGTGTTGAGTATGATTTAGTTGTTACACCACTGCTGTTTTATTACTATGGTACGTACTTCAACAGCTTCCTGTTCCAGTGACTTTGTAACTCTGTAAATATCACTTTTATGTTGTTTGGCGTTATCCATTTTTCTGCAAACTCATTCACAAACATTAGAATTTGAGGCATCTTCACAAAATCAGTTGAAGATGAAAAAAGAGCTCTCCCAGCTCTTACACTGTAAAGACCTATCCAAAGATACAAACTATCTGGCATTATATTTTCCTAGTGGACTAACAGATAGTACCAGAAAGAATTTCCTCCAGCCCTCACATCTGGTCAATCATGTTACTCGGTCTAGCTATTAGCTTAGATGTCTCCAGGAAGAAGGGATTAATGGAAATGCTGTTACAGATCCATGCTTTTATCATATTAGATATCTATTTCGAGTTTACATGTGTCTGAGGCCAATTAATACTCATTTGTTCCTAGATACACTTACTACAAGTCCTGCAAATAGAAATAGGTCCTATCTATTCCTAATATGTGACTAAAATTTATCAGATTGAAGTAAGAGCCACATTATGGTCAGAAAGTATTGAAATAAAAACAAAAAAAAAGAATTCAGAGGAAAAAAAAAAGGCAGCAGAATCAAGAGACGGTAGCAGTACAGACTGTAATTACTTAAAAGGACCTGTAACCGATCGTTACAGAAATATGTGCAGTAGTACAGCTCAGATTTACTTCATAGGATAATGAAAGTATATACTAGTACTACAAGATTTTTTTTCTTTTGTTTTGGACAAAAAAAACAAACACCATAGTAGCACAGATCCTCAATAGAAAAGTGTATTTCAGATTTTTCCTTAAAGATGGAAAGACATGACTGGTAAAGAATTAAGTTAACTGCTTATGAAGCAGGACCAAACACAGACACCATGTACTATTGGCTAGGATGAAGACTATTAAAATTGCATATATTAAACACACGGGGGACAACCAGTGCAGGTCTTCAAACTGTCAGCCCTGGAATCTAGAAAGGTTTATCTAAAGGCTGTCCACTTTATACTGCATCCTTGCTTTTCCTTAGCAAGACTGGAAACAGACTGCTGCTGAGCTTAACATCTGGGCTGAGCAAATAAAGACATTCTACAATGAAAAACACATTTTTGCTAAGTAATTTACGTGCTTTCCAGCCTCAGAAGTCAGAAATATCTTACATTAAGCAATGTAAGATGACATGACAAAATGACAGAGGACATGATAAGCATTTGAATCAGAAGTCAAAATCTGAAATTTTGGGCATATTTTATGCTGTGCTACAAGTACATCCTATCACAACTAGAAATGTTGAGAGGCAATCTGTTATCATACTCACTAAACATCACCTGTTCATTTCAAAGAGAGTATTTATATACAAACATACTTTCTTGGTGTAATCACAGAACGCTGAGGCTTGATTTTAATTGCATGCCACCAAGAAAATGAGATGGCACCTGCAGAAACAGCAGCTATCACCTATGGATCTACTATTAAGCTATTAATCAACAGACCTGCATGTATCTGCAGCCTGACATCCCCAGTGTTACCAACAGCTGAAAATAAATGTCTTAACTGGTTTGTCAAAATGTATCCATTAAATGGAGCACTCTTTCATCTAACAGAAAAGATCACACCAATTACATTAAAAAATATTTGGCACACTAAAAGGACTCTATGCACATGTATACATGTCAGCTGAAAGAACAAGATGCTGTCTCTACCCACAACTGAAATGCAGAACCAAGTTATGACTTGAATGTGACATAATAAAGACCCTAACCACAGTGGGCTCAAAAACTGTTTTATTAAATTGACCACATGTAGGCATCCACTGAATTTTTAATAGAGGAATCAGAGAGCTTGCAGGTCCTGAGTATCATAAACTATGGTTTTTTTGAGCACAAGTGAATGATTCAACCTAATGTTTGAAAATAGTCAAACCAGCATGATTTCCTATAAACAATAACCAGTTTTTTACTTACGATCAGCAGCTGCTCCTTACCTGTGATTTCTTTTTCTAAAAAGTCAGTTCCTGTTTGATATGACAATAATCTTGTTAGAAACAAGAAGGCTTCAAGAAAATTTTCCACATGATCCCACCCGTTGTTGGGATTTTTGTTCCTGAAGAGTGGAAAACAAGAGCAGTGAAGATATCCCTGAAAAAATAGAACTTTTATTGATAGTGTTTGAAAGGGACACGTGTTTATATATCTTCAGGCAGCTGGATACGTTTAATAAAAATGTTTTTCTTTGGACTAGTATTGTTTCTCCTTGAAGACTTTATGACTTTAATAGATTACATTATTCATCCATAAAGATGCTTCTTGAAAGTCACATACGTAAGGCAACAGAATACTGTTGGTAAAGTATTTGTGAACTACGAGCACTTTTAAATGAGCTGTTGGATAAAACTAAATGAGTGTCAATATAAAAAAAGAAATTAAGAACCTGAAAAAATGCAGCAGGCACTCAACAAAATACTGCTGTGGCAGCCAGACAGATATACCATGAATCTGAGCAACTGAAGTCTTGTATTAAGTAAAAGATCTAACAAAATATGTTACATTAAGGTACTGGTTCAGGCTGCCCAAGGATGTCGTGAATGCTCCATCCTTGGCAGTGCTCAAGACCAGTGCATGTTGTCCCTGCCCATGGCAGGGGAGTTGGAACTAGATGATCTTCAGGTCCTTTCCAACCCCAACTATTCTATGTTTCTATTATTCTATTATGGAGCTTGTAAACTCAACAGAAATGGTATTAAACCTCAGCTATAAACTTTTACTGTTGTTGGCACTGCACTGAAGAGACTGGGTGAAAAAAACCCAACACCTAGAATTGTTCTTAGCAATGCCAAAACTGCAAACAACTGTGTTATATCTGCCCCTCATTTGATCAGTGATAGAGACAAAAATACGTTTGCATTATACATGTATTCTGTCCTTGTAGATGATTTCACAAAATGTTAAATCAGGGCTTATCACAACCCTTTTAAAATTTCAGACCCTCTCCTTCCTGCTCATGATGGGGCTACCTCCCATCTACACTCCTCAGTTACTAAACAAGTGCATTATTTTCATCCTAAGAGATAGCATCTTTACTTAGCAAAATGCTAAGGTAAAGAGCAAATGCTGCAGAACTCTTTTTGACTCTCATTTGGTGAAGTTCTGGACGCTCACTGGAGGCGGTCATGAGTAGGTACTGTTTTGTCCCTGAGAAAAAGGTAGATGGGACAGATGCAGAAATTTCTGCTTCTTCACAGCTCATCTGCCAAAGACTTCACTGCACAAAATAAGCTCACCTCACACTTACAGCTTGTATTTTTTATGTTTGCTTCTCCGATATTTCCCACAATGACGACTCTGAAAGATACCGGAGCACTTTTTCAAAAGTCCTTCTTCAAGGATGTCTCCGATTTTAACCAGTTTAAGCTGTGCAACAATAAGCAGACTGCAGTTTATATTAATTGCAATCAGAGTAGTAGTTGTGTCTACATTTCACATACAGTGAAATATGAAAAATGAATCAAATTTAACTAAAAACGCTTCAGATTATTTTAGAGAGATTTCTAACTATCTTAATCGTAATAATTATGGTATTGAGAATACTACACTGATATGCTACATGAGGTACTACAGTAACTACAAGTTGCCTTTCAAGTGTGTATTGCTTCAGTCCTCTCCACTACTACTCTGGATTGCACCCATCAATCTTAATGCCCAACCATGTACTTGTATTTATCAGTTCCTTCTTTAACTCTAAAATCTTTTATGCTCCTCTTATGTTAATCAAGCTCAAAATCCAACCTTTGTCTACTTGGAGTGCTCAGGATTATGCTTCCTCATCCTTCTATATTACCCTTATCTTCTTATATGTCAGATTTCATCTTCAGGACTCTGTCAAAGATATGAGCCTGAACATAACATTTTTTTCTTCTTTCCACTGAAGACCTTCACCCTTGTGCCAGTGTTGGTTTTCTCTCATCAACTAAACAAAAGAGTATCTGGAAGGAAAAGAAGAACTGTACCCTGGAAACAAATATCAGAGCATTATTACATTTAAAACGTTGCTGACTAATGGGTAAGGAATGTAAAATTGTGAGATTTTTGGCTCTCCACTCAAAGCACTCTCAAAGCAGAAGTGTAACTTGTTAGTAAAAAATTGTCGTAATTTTTTGCAATTAGGATTTTCTCTTAATAGCCAGCTAACTTTAATGCAAGCATCAAAACAGGTTAAGGTCTTTCTTATACTAATACTTGATAGTTTTCATATGTATCTTAGTTTCATTATGTTCTTCATTTGCCTAAAATTCCTCTAATAAGCAGTGATACAATTATTTGTGTATATTAAATTTTTCTTACGTATAATTACTTATATGTAATTATTAATATTTGTAATATTTTTGTTACCAATCTTTTCACACACTGAGAGCTGATATTAATTCAGAAATGTTCAATTCTCAAGAAAATGAACACAAGATAGGGAGAATTCAAGACAGAAACAAAAATCATGAATGGTTTAGAAAATACAATCTACAGATAAGGGCTGTGATAAGTCAATCAGTTTGTTCAGCAAAGGCGATGACTGAGGTAATATAGAACTTTACATTAAGAGGCTAAGGAGTAACTGTTTTCAAGTTCCAGTTCAAGCCACAGAAATATTGATACAAGTTAAGAAATATTGATACAACTTGCAGAAACAAACTCTTTGGGCAGTTAAATAGAGATTACATTGGGGATGTAGAGGACTTCTATCTTGAATAACTTTAGCAACTTGAACATAATTTTGTCGGGAATGACCTGGCTATAAGGAAGCTTACTTCTATGATCTTGGACACTTGCATCTACCATTTCATGTTTATTACTAATAAAAATCTACCTCAGAAATTAGGTATAGCTTCAGCCATAATAGAACCTGTGAGAAGAAAATTGAAGTTTATGATTATGCCTGAACATGCATAAAGCTTGCTTTTTACAGAGTTTTGAGGCCCTGCTGTGCCAACAAAAACTGAATTTATTCTCAGAAAATGTGGCTGTGATGCATATGCACATACATTAGATAGACCATTCAGCAATAGCCTTGCAAGTATATCACAATTATCAGAAAGAAAATCTGGGAAAATAAACGTGTGCCAACACCATATTGCTCAAATTTAGAAAATTTATGCATAATAAAATTGTTTTGGTGTTGTTGAATTAGCTATTCGTGCTCTTTTTTGTTTTTAAACTTGAAGATACTTGAGACTTTCTCAGATAGGGAACCTGGATAACTAGGTCACTTGAATTTTTTAGACCCTGATTTATACTCTGAGTTCAGCAGCCTAAAATGTGTATGCTTATAAACTAGCTTTATCCAAGTGAAATCATACTGCGCCAGACTCAGAATTACAGAAGATTTACCTCTCATCCTTTCGGGAAGGTGAACAGCAGAGATTTCATAATACCCACAAGAGATAAGTGCCAGAAAATACCAAGGCTCAGGTTCAGAATTCAAGCTTTGCTTAGCTGCCTAGAGATTGTATTTTGTAACCACACAGTCCAGATTTTGGTTTTCTTATATTTTACACAGAAAACCTACTGATATATTACATTAAAACATATATCTGTTTTCTCAACAGGAAAATAAAAAGAAAAAAAGAAAAAATATTTTATTTGTAATTTCAAATACCTCTCATCTCTTATTTTTGTGAGTTTACAGAATTTTCTTCTAGATAAAAGTTCTATGTTGCATCGAAAGCTTGAGTCCTCCAGATTATAATGTGCAAATTCTAGCGAAAACCTACAAGTGATCAGTAATGAACTTCAGAATCCAGCACTGAAAGGCATTTTACATGAGTCTTAGTGAGCACAGTAAATTATAGAGCCTTCAGCAAGAGTATATAATCTGTAGACTACCTCAAAATAGTTGGAAAAGGTTAAGCAGTATCAGTCTTTCAGTCAAGATGTCACATCACTGATGTTTTGACCAACTATTTTACTACGTGTGCATAATTGCTGAATACTCTAATTTTCAGTTTTTTTTATTATTGTTTTCTCTTATTTTTCTTGCCATAAGACTTTTACCACTAAATCAGTTTTCATGTACCAGAATACTTCAGTTTTGAGAAAACAGCACTGAAATCAAGTATCACTAGTGCCGAAGGAACAATTTCCTTTGTAGTCCAAAAACCAGTGTATTGAAACTATAGTAACACCTACAAGGCAAAAAAAGTGGACTGTTCCACAGTTCTAATTTACTGATAGACAGCCTTGGGTGTGACAACCTGAAATCCAGAGTTACTGCTGACAATCTGCTTTTTTGAAGTTTGGATTCTAAGTTGCTTTTAAAGTAGACAAAATACAATTTAAAAGTAAAAATTAATTAAACAAGTAACTCTCGCACTACAAAATGTTATTATTAAAATGCAACACAGCAATAAAAACAGCAGTAAAAAGCCCATAATGCACAACTGTATCTTTTTAGTGGCATAGAAAGGTACTTTCAAGATAGTGGCACATTATAGTTTAAGTGAAGCTCTTCATTAGATAGTATGAGAAAATGAGGCATGAAAGGAAGATAGAAAAGCCTTCTTAAGAGTTCCTGTGCTGATAATGTAGGCCGAAGACAATCAATAGCCATGCCTCATTTATTTTATGTTTTTGAACACTTCAAGGCAAAATGTTAGTATTTGTTGTACTGTTGGGCTTCACAGACCTGCATCAGTAATGACAAAACAGATTTGCATACTGTGATGTAGTTTATATGAATTTATATTCAAATTGCATGTGGTTATTGTTCTCTAATATGGAAGGTAACACCTTCTCCACTAGCGTGGATTCATTAAAAATCATTTTGGCTTATTAATTCAATTAGTCATCAAAATGACCTACACAATCAATCTAAAGAGTCATAAACACATTGCAAAATCACATGAAATGAATGTCAATAATTTAAATATCATATTGAATACCATAATATATCAGGCTAACCTTGTAAAGTCTGCGTACCTATTCCTGACTGAAAAATAAGACTAAAAAATAAATGGTTTTCAATTCATTTTTCATGTCATTTAAACAATAATTTTCAAAGTATTTAAATTTCACTTTGTGCGACAGTTATACACCGTGTTTTAAATCCTTATTACCTCATTCTTAACATAGCAATAATGAAACAACCTATTAAGCTGTAATATAAACAGAACAGGAAGAACCAATAAATGAAAAAAATATTAAGAAAAAGCTGAAAGGAGAAAATACAGCCTACACACATGGTGTAGCAATTTTATCAGCTTCACATGAAAGGCTCAAGACAGAAACTGGTTAGTCCATCTATGTAAAAGTTCTAGCTAACATTAATAGTCTGACTGGAATAATGAAGCTTTTTCTAAAATTCAAGAGAAATAAGATACAGATTGGACTTCCACAGAATTCTTCAGAATTCGATCATGAAATGGTTGAATTCGAGATCCTCAGAACAGTGAGAAGAGCACGCAGCAAGCTCACTGCCCTGGACTTCAGAGAGCAGACTCTGGCCACTTCAGGAACCTGCTTAGTAAGGTTCCATGGGATATAGCCCTAGAGGGCAGGGGGGCCCAAGACTGTTGGTTGATATTCAAGGATCACCTGCTACAAGCTCAGGAGTGTTGCATCCCAGCTAGAAGGAAGTGCAGCAGGAGGGCCAGGAGACCTCCTTGGATGGATAAGGAGCTGTTGAGGAAAATTCAAAGGAAAAAAGTCTTATAAAAGGTGGAAGCAAGGACAGGCGGCCTGGGAAGAATACAGGGATGTTCTCTGGGAAGCTAGGGACCAGGTTATGGAAGCTAAGGCCCAGTTAGAATTAAACTTGGCTAGGGATTTTAAGGATAACAGGAAGGGATTCTATAGGTATGTAACGAATAACAGACAGACTAGGGACAACTTAGGCCCCCTCCGGAAGCTGTCAGGAGAACTGGCTAGCCTGGATTTGGAGAAGGCTGAGGTTCTTAATGACTTCTTTGCCTTGGTCTTCACTGGCAATTGCTCTGAACACACCACCCATATCTTGGAAGGCAGATGCAGGGACTGTGAGAATGAGGATCTTGGGCCCACTGTAGGAGAGGATCTGGTTTGAGACCATCTTAAGAACTTGAACGTACACAAGTCCATGGGACCTGATGAAATCCATCCATGGGTCCTGAAGGAGCTGGCAAATGAAGTTGCTAAGCCACTGTCCATCTTATTTGAAAAATCATGGCAGTCAGGTGAAGTTCCCAACGACTGGAAAAAGGGAAATATAACCCCCATTTTCAAGAAGGGGAAAATGGATGATCCAGGGAACAACAGACCAGCCAGTCTCACCTCTGTGGCAAAATCTTGGAGCAGATTCTCCTGGAAGGCCTGCTAAGGCACATGAAAATCAACAAGGTGCTTGGTGACAGCTAGCATGGCCTCAGTAAGGGGAAATCCTGCCTGTCCAATTTGGTGGCCTTCTACGATGGGGCTACAGAACTGATGGACAGGGGTAGAGCAGTTGAAGTTATCTACCTGGACTTGTGCAAAGCATTTGACACTGTCCCACACAACATCCTTGTCTCTAAACTGGAAAGACATCAGTTTGATAGGTGGACCACTCGATGGATAAAGAACTGGCTGGATAGCCGCATGCAAAGAGTTGTGGTCAATGGCTCATTGTCCAATTGGAGACCAGTAATGAGTGGTATCCCTCAGGGACTGGTGTTGGGACCAGTCTTATTCAACACCTTTGTCGGTGACATGAACAGTGGAATTGAGTGTGCCCTCAGCAAGTTTGCTGACGACGCCAAGCTGTGTGATTCGGTTGATACGCTGGAGGGAAAGAATGCCATCTAGAGGGACCTTGACATGCTTGTGAGGTGGGCTGATGCCAACCTCATGAAGTTTAACAATGCCAAGTGCAAGGTCCTACACCTGGGTCGGAGCAATCCCAGGCACAGCTACAGGTTGGTCAGAGAAGAGATTCAGAGCAGCCCTGCGGAGAAGGACTTGAGGGTGTTGGTCGATGAGAAAATGAACATGAGCTGGCTTCAGTGTGGGCTTGCAGCCCAGAAGGCCAACTGTATCCTGGGCTGCATCAAAAGGAGCGTGACCAGCAGGTTGAAGCAGGTGATCCTGCCCCTCTACTCTGCTCTCGTGAGACCTCACTTGGAGTATTGTGTTCAGTTCTGGTGCCCTCAGCCATAAAAAGGACATGGAACTGTTGGAACAAGTCCAGAGGAGGACCACGAGGATGATCAGGGGACTGGAGCACCTCCTGTATGAAGATAGGCTGAGAAAGTTGGGGCTGTTCAGCCTGTTGAAGAGAAGGCTGCGTGGAGACCTCATAAGAGCCTTCCAGTATCTGAACGGGGGGCTATAGGGATGCTGGGGATGGACTATTCATTAGGGACTGTAGTGATAGGACAAGGGGTGACGGGTAAAAACTTAAACTGGGGAAGTTTAGATTGGATATAAGGAAGAAATTCTTTCCTGTTAGGGTGGTGAGGCACTGGAATAGGTTGCCCAGGGAGACTGTGAATGCTCCATCCCCGGTGGTGTTCAAGGCCAGGTTCTACAGAGCCTTGGCTGACATGGTTTGGATTTAGGCATCCCTGCCCATGGCAGCGGAGTGGAACTAGATGATCTTTAGGTCCTTTCTAACCCTAACTATTCTATGATTCTTCCTGCTCAGTTTCCCTATATATTTAGAAATCTAGGTAACAAGAAACATGCCTGTTCCAATAAATCTCTACAGTAATATTTTTTACTTACTGGCTTCATTCCTGTAACCTGCTTGGCAGTACCATTATTTTTATCACTCCGCAAGGAAAACAGTCACTGAATGTATATGGCCCAGTAATCAAACATAAGGATAATGTTTCACCTCTTGTTTACAGTAGGTTTCTCTGCTACACAAAAGCCAGACCATACTACTAATATATTTGCTAATATATACAGTATTATAGCCTAGTGATTTTCTAAGCTTGTGTAGAAATTAACATTGCAAATAATTAAATGAAACTCTGTTTTACTTGTGCTTAACCTTTTTTTATGAGCAGTGTTAAATCAACAAAGAAAAGCTGCTAGTTCACCCCAAGGCAAATGCTTACAGAACACAGTGGCTCCACTAAGTGCACCACACACAGGACTGAATCACAGAATCATAGAATAGTCAGGGTTGGAAAGACTCTTAAAATCATCTAATTTGAATCCCTTTGCCATAGGCAAAGACACCTTACACTAAACCATGTCACCCAAGGCTCTGTCCAACCTGGCCTTGAACACTGCCAGGGTTGGAGCATTCACAACCTCCCTGGGCAACCTATTCCAGTGTCTCACCACCCTAACAGGAAAGAATTTCTTCCTTATATCCAGTCTAAACTTCCCCAGTTTAAGTTTCAACCCATTACCCCTTGTCCTACCACTACAGTCCCTAATGAGAAGTCCCTTCCCAGCATCCTTATAGGCCTCCTTTAGATACTGGAAGGCTCTTATGAGGTCTCCATGCAGCCTTCTCTTCTCCAAGCTGAACAGCTCCAACTTTCTCAGCTTATCTTCATACGGGAGGTGCTCCCTGATCATCCTCGTGACCTTCCTCTGGACTTGTTTCAACAATTCCATGTCCTTTTTATGGCTGAGGGCACCAGAACTAGATACAATACTCCAAGTGGGGTCTCATGAGTGGAGGGGCAGGATCACCTCCTTTGACCTGCTGGTCACTCTCCTTTTGATGCAGCCAGATATGGTTGGCTTTCTGGGAAGTAAAAGATTAGTACGTCCAAGCATGTTCACAGGAAAACAATGAACCCCACAAACAGTGGATTGTCTCAACTTTGGATGTATACAGTTCTAGGACTGGTACATTTTTGTCTCTTTCACAGACACCCCCTTGTCCTGGGGAAAGAGTTTGCATGCCCTTGTGAGGTTGGGAGCTATGCTGGTGGTGGCTTATGCTGCCGGTATGGTCTCCCATGCCAGACAGGTCTCAACTGAAGGGTCAGACGAAAGTGTGTCCACGGGCAGGATGGGTTCACTAGCCTTCAGGCAACCGTCCTAGGAGAAGGACACTAATCAAACCTACGACCTGAGGGCTTCGCTGTCACTGTCCAAGCTCGCTAGGCCCTGGCAGATAAACCTCAGGTGTAAAGGGTGGGGCCAGTTCTGTGCACGCTGTGCCTCACCTAAAAAATCCACTGTGCAGGCCTGAAGGGGACACCTTTTGCTGTGCTTTTTGCAGCTGGATTTGCCTATCTCACATTGGCCTTTTTAGTCATCAGTGCGCTTGTAGTAAGTGTGGGTAAAGCCCTTCCCAAATCTTCATTTGCGAAGTCAAGCCATGATGACATTTTTGTTGACCTAACATTATAGCTAAAGTTTTTGTCATCTATCTGCCAGAGTAAAAATACAAATGTTGGCAAAAAAATCTATTTTCCAGACCTACTTTCTCACACTATTTCTACCCAAAGGTAAATGCACAAATTTTATGAATTTTCCCTGATTTACAGTTACATACAGGAGGAAGGTGAATTAGGCTCTTTCACTTTGGCACACTAGATACAAACCCCTGAAGTACTTTTTGTATCTGCTTTTACTGAATACAGTCACACTAACACTCTGGTGGTAATGTATTATAAGGATATGTCATTGGTGGAGCTGTTCCCACAAACACTTTAATTTAAAGCTTTGCGACTCACAAAATTTTGAGAGGTAAAAAATAACTTTTCAATGATAATTTTTTAAAAACTTTGGAATTTCAATAAACTGAAATCTTATATTTGACACCAGTGGGCTGCCTCATAGTACTTACTATTAATAAAGTGCTGTGGCTCACAGGTTTACAAAGACCAGAGCTATTTTCTAAATACAATAGCTCAGAATGGCAGCTTTTTTTTAGAGCTAAACAGAAATGTAGTTTCCATCTAACTTGAGATTCCTTGACTGCCAGGGCTTCAACAAAAAGAAATGAGTAATATAAGACACATTCTTCTGTTTCACATAAATTGCTGGGGAACTTCTAGGTTTAAGCTGAAAGAAAGCACATAACTCAAAACTGAGTGTGGCAGACTGAAACAAGACTTGGGAATTGCATCTGATAGCATCCATAATTTAGTGCTTAAGAGGAAGGAGACTGTCTTACACACTATCAGACAAATGAGACTGATACAGTTTCCATTAAAAAACTGCTAGAGATTCAAAAATTCCCCTCCTTCCTGATCTTTTACATATCGTTGCTTGTCCATTCCTAACTTATAGATCTGAAAGAAGTGCTGTGGACTTCCTAGCCTTCCTGTGACAGGATTTCACTGTCAGACAGGGAAAGAGAGAGAAAGGAGCAGACAAAGAATGAGAGATAATTAATCAGTGCCTGATACTTGTACCCTCATGGATCAACCAAAGAACGTAACTAATTTCCCTGGAAAACCATACTTTGTATGCCAAGTAATATTTAGTAGTTAGTCACTGCAGAGTATCATGGATGAAAGTACCATAGGTACAACAAAAAATAATAACCATCAAGTTTAATATGTTCTTTCTTATGCATTTGCAAAGAATGTACAGCTACTATAACTAATAGACTTTAATCATATAAAACTCTCAGTAACTTTTATTAGTGGTAAGGGAAATGGCTGGAAGGCAAAGAAAAAGATGACTTCGCAAAGAAGGTAGAATTTTAAACAGAATATTCAGCTTCTAGTATTCACAGAATCCTTTCTCATTTATTCTCATTAGTAAGATTTTCGTGAAACAAAATGGGTGGCTTTTGTGATTAATGACCATTAAGAGGGATGACAAGAGCTAAAAGATGTAGAAGCAAATGACATCAAGCAGTGTTTAAAAATATTAAAGTAATAGTTATGATCACAGTAAAAAATATTTTTTTTAAATTAAGTCTGCAAGAATTGTGCCAATAAAATCTGTCTTAGAATTTTTAGTGAAATAACACTTTTTTAGCCTTGATGTTTACCTGCAATTTTCAAAGAAATTGGAAAATACATCGGTTTTACTGCTAACATCTACATGGCATTTGAGTTCCTGTCTACAGCTTCAGATATTCACTTGGCTCCACCCCACTCTTTCATGCTGTCTTTGCATTAATTAGTGGAATAGGATCTCTCTTGTTGTCCCAACATTTCAATCCTTTATGAAGGTAGCTCCCTACAACAGACTGGTCTGTGAGTGTAAAATATGTATAAAACCCTGAGCAGTCTTTTAATGTCTGTCTTTGTAAACAAAGCTGGAAGGACAGAGCACATTCTTTATTAAGTGTAAGTTGAATGTCTTATATTCTTTTTTTTAATTTTCTTTAAGTTTTCAGCTCTTAAGTTTTCATGTTGATTAATGCACAAATCCATAATTGCATTCTGAAATGTAGGGATAGCAGAATGACAAAATAATTATTTTACTGGATATCATCCAAATTCTTAATGTGCCTTTATGTAATCCCTTTGGTGTCCTGGGAATTATTTTTAAGATCAGCGCAAAAGAGATAAATATATTATGAATATGGGTGTGGAAAAAGCCTTGTCTAGCGAATAGCTGAGAATGAAATTAGTTTGACCAGTTGTCGTGGTTTAAACCCAGTCAGGTAACTTGTTCACTCACTCCCAGTGAGTGGTGCCGAGCTGACAACAATCGAGGTCCGTGTCCCCTCCCCCCCACCGATGTTCTCCCCCACTCCCGGAGGAACGGGGAGGAGGATCGAAAGAGTGCAACTCCCATGGGTTGAGACAAGAACAGTCCAGCAACCAATGTACACAAATCACCACCGCTACTATCAACTACAACAATGATAAGGGAAAATAACAAGGTGTCCTGGGTTCAGCAGTAGCAGTCATTTTTCCCCTTCTTGGTAGCTGGTGCAGTGCAGTGTTTTGACTTTCAGCTCGGGAACAGAGCTGATAGCGATGTTTTGGTTTGGCCAAGGACTTTGTGAGCCTCATGCTCTGCCAGGGGAGAGGGGAAGCTGGGAGGAAGCAGAGACAGGACACCTGACACAAACTGACCAAAGAGGTATTCCATACCACAGCACGTCATGCCCAGGATGTAACTGGGAGTTAGCCGGGAGGGCTGGGAGACTGCAGGGTTGGAGGAGGTATCGGTCGGTGCTTGGTCGGGGCTTGGGGGGCAAGTTATCGGTCGGCTGGTGGTGAGGTGTTGTATTCTCTTCCCTTGTTATTTCCTTTATCATTATTATCATTGGTGGTAGCAGTAGTGATTTGTGTTATACCTTAGTTACTAAACTGTTCTTATCTTAACCCGTGGGAGTTGCATTCTTTTGATTCTCCTCTCCGTCCCTCCGAGAGCAGGGGGAGGGCAAGAAAGCAGGGGAAGTGAGCGAACGAATTACCTGACTGGGTTTAAACCACGACAGTTCTTTTTGGCGCCCAACGTGGGGCACGAGGGGTTGAGATAAGAACAGATCTGACTGGATTGATAGTCACTCGTCACAATGCTGATTTATTGGCTCTCAATGTTGTTCCTCTTGATCTCACAGTTTCAGTATATCATATCTTACGTCCATCCGGTATTTGCTGTATTAGTGTTTTTCAAGTGTGGGGCTTGGGCTAAGGTTTTTATCCCATTGTACTTTATGGCAATGACTTGTAATACGGGCGGGCTCCAGCAGCAGGGCGGGACGGACGTGGCCGTTGACTTCTACCTGGCTGTCCGGCTGCTCTTCACCGTCCTGGCCCTCACCCTACTCTCCATCTTCGTGAGGCTGCGGGGAGCCGAGGGGGAGCGGCCCCGGGAGCCGGCGGCTGCTGAAGCGGCCCGGGAGAGCGGCCCCGGGGACCAAGCGGCGGCGGGAGCGGGGCCGGAGGCCGCGAGGGGACGGCGGCCGGTGGAGGAGGTCGGGGCGGTCGAGGAGAGGAAGGAGGCGGCTGCTGAGCAGCGGGAGAAGGCGGCGGAGGAGCCGAGCCCCGCGGAGGAGCCCAGACCCGCGGAGGAGCCCAGCCCCGCGACGGCCGAGAGCATTCCCCGGAAGCCGCCTGCCGAGCCCCAGGAGGATGCAGGAGACCCCGCAGCACTTCCCAGCAAGGCAGAGGAGAAAGAGCTGGACTCAGGAAAAGAGAAGCTGGCGGTGGGAGAGCCGGCAAGCACAGCAGCTACACCAGCCCCAGTGACAAGTACAGCAGCATCAACTGAGAGTTCTGAAGGTTTTGAATGGCCTTTGGGTATCCTTGGGACCTGCCTGCTGATTCTGGTGGGGATCAGCATGTTGGCACACACACAGACTGTGTTCTACCCACAACCATTTTGTCTGATCTCAAAAGTTAAGCAGAGTCAGGTTTGGGTCTTGTCTGGGGTTAGACAACAATATAGGGGGACCAAAAGGTTTTCTCCAAGGCTGGACAGTCATGAGTGGCAGGGCATGTGGGACAGTATGGGCAAGTATCTAGTCCACTGGGCCCCTCCAGTGCTTTGGAAGCGTCGGAGATGGAAGGCAGCTGTATGGAGTCCCCAGCAACAAGCTGCAGAAACTGCTTAAGGGGACAGTGAATTATTTTAAGCCTGGTGGGCCCATGGCACTTCAGGCCATCAGAGCAGAGATGCAACACAGAGATGGACTCATGATCGAGGGGTGGACTTAGCAATGGACACTATTGCCCAGGTTATTCACGAGTGTGAACACTGCACACAGTCTCTCCTGCTCTGGAAGACTGTTACAAGAGATGGAGCCTGCCATCATGGACCAGATGGACGCAGCAGCTTTATAGGGACTGGTCCATGCACTAAGATAAGAGTGCACTGAGATAAGAGTGATGGTATATTGAAAATGTGGGATCTGAGCATGACGTGAATGGTATGGAATAAGGGGTGGATAATGTCCTGGGTTCAGCAGTAGCAGTCATTTTTCCCCTTCTTGGTAGCTGGTGCAGTGCAGTGTTTTGACTTTCAGCTCGGGAACAGAGCTGATAACAAGGATGTTTTGGTTTGGCCAAGGACTTTGTGAGCCTCATGCTCTGCCTGGGGGGAGGGGAAGCCAGGAGGAAGCAGAGACAGGACACCTGACCCAAACTGACCAAAGAGGTATTCCATACCACAGCACGTCATGCCCAGGATGTAACTGGGAGTTAGCCGGGAGGGCTGGGAGACTGCAGGGTTGGAGGAGGTATCGGTCGGTGCTTGGTCAGGGCTGGGGGGCCAAGTTATCGGTCGGCTGGTGGTGAGGTGTTGTATTCTCTTCCCTTGTTATTTCCTTTATCATTATTATCATTGGTGGTAGCAGTAGTGATTTGTGTTATACCTTAGTTACTAAACTGTTCTTATCTCAACCTGTGGGAGTTGCATTCTTTTGATTCTCCTCTCCGTCCCTCCGAGAGCAGGGGGAGGGCAAGAAAGCGGGGGAAGGGAGCGAACGAATTACCTGACTGGGTTTAAACCACGACACAAGGGAAGAGAATACGATACCACCGGCCAAGAAGACGAGTTCCACCCGGAAGCCCCTGTCCTTCCCGGTAACTCCCAGTCACCCCCCACCCCGGCCATGACGTGCTGTGGTATGGAATACCTCCCTGGCTAGCCCGGGTCAGGTGCCCCATCTCTGCTTCCTCACAGCTTCCCCTCCTCCCTGGCAGAGCATGAGCCTCACAAAGTCCTTGGTCAGGGTAAACATCACTTAGCAACAACTGAAAACATCGACTTCACCAACACTGTTCTCAGACTGGAAGTCAAAACACAGCACTGCACCAGCTAGCACAAAGGAAAAAAAAAAAAACATGACTGCTACTGCTGAACCCAGGACACCGGTTTATTTTTATATTTGTTCATCCAAGTCAGCACAGAAGCGAAGATGAACACCAATTCCATGTAGTACTTCAAGGCTTATTTGTCAGAGAGATTCCTTAAGTATGTTACTGCCATTTGTTTCTGCTATCATACCCAGGTGTATAGAACAAGAACAAAATTAATTAAAAACATTCTTGTCCTTGGGTCAGATTTCTGATGTATTGTTCTACCAAGAGTGATGACAGAGAGAGGGGTGATAGGTATTAATTCAGTGACAGAATGATCATCAGTTTCTGCAACTCCATTAACATGGAATAACTCTTTGCCATTAGTCATTATCTCTGGTGGAAACAATGTCTTGAGGGAACATCTGCCATCAAAGCCATTATGAAAAGAAATCATATAAGGACATATAGTTAACCTTACTATCTCTCTGTATGCCTCAGGATTCTTGACATCTTAGTTGTTTTGACTATTATTTAAACTCATTTGACTAAACATTTTGCAGTCCTTCATAACACATGCTTAGCAGAGCCTGAAATTTGATGGAATCCATAGACTTTAATGAACTGCATGGATTGTAATACTAAACAGGAAACTCAGATAAGAAGTTTAAAGTGTTCATCATAAGTTTAGCTCTGTTCATAAAGACAAGGATGTGAGGTTTTGCATTTGATTTAATGGGAATAAAACAAAGCAACTTTTGTTTGTTTGTTTTTTAACTTCTCAAAATAAACCTACTTTAGATGACAAGACTGATTAAAGGACTTTGATTTAAACAAATGATATTGGTCCATGAAGTGAAAGACTTATTCCAGGGGGAAATCACCAACATTTCCTTTTAAGTAGGTTAGTTCACTGAGGTCTGGACATTGCTAGACCTTCACACACAGAAAATATCAACAAGGATGTGTCACTTCTTTTCATAAAAGACATTAAGACTTTGCTTTGTGTGGACAGGCTAACTTAAAGAAGTACCATAATCCTTTTCTTCAAGAAATTGCTGACATCTTCACCAATCAATGTAACAAATATTATTTAGTAAAATAAATTATTAAAAAAAATTGTGATGAGGAACCACATAAAATGAATTACTAAAATGCTCTCATGCTTAATAGTAGCTTTACCTTTTGCTGGTGCCTTTTGAAAAGCTAATACCAACACTCCAGATTCTTACACTACCTTTGATCATACTATCTACAAAATTCAACTTACCCTGAGAACCAACAAGATATAGATATAACTATGCTTAATGCAGTATTTTCATTTTCTGCTGACCTGAATTGTGGTAGCGCTCAACTGCTCATTTGTAATGTGCGCTTTCTTGCACAAGATACTACAGGATTCTGGCTTAATTATACCTCCTATTTATCATACATTTTCTTCTCCTGAACTTTTTTGAGATCTGTCCCTCTCTTCTCTTTTCAAACTCTCTTTGTTCTTTCTCAGGTGATACTCTATACATGCTGACTGTGCTCCGCTCCCCTAGGAAACAGAAATTCAGGTTTCAAGCTTGCATTCCTCACCCGTACAGCTGGAAACCGAGTATCTTTTCCTAGATCTGAGTGCCCTACTCAGTGATCCACTGAGCATTCATGGAAAAAAAACCAACAATCAAAAAACTCAACAAGCACCATTTCTGTACCTTCTGGTTCAGTGTGACAGCTGTGTCTCTGTGGTCAAGAAGGATGGTGGTATCACAGTGCTACTGGCGCTGTTACTGGAATTCCAGCACATGAAATAATTGAGTTACTTAAGATCATACTGGTAATTCACAAAGCAGTAGCTGAGGCTGGTCCACACAGCTGAAGCTGTCATCAAGTGTTTAGTCTTGAGGATCTGATTGTCGTAGGCATTTTAGAAAAACATGCTCTGACTGCTTTTACTTATATCTGCTGTCTGAATGCATTATTTCATCATATTCTCAGGTCTAATCAACTCTATTACTGAGAAATTATTCAGCTTTATAAGCTCCCTGAAAAAAAGGAAAAGCTTGTTCCCTTTGTCTGTGTTAAATGATCTACTGTCTTACATTAGACTGTACACTGTCATTTAAATTCTGTGATTAGCATTTTCTTCTAGTATCATTAAGAATACCACACTACAGCCAATAAAACTTTAACTTAAGTAGTATTTTCATCCTCTGCTTTTAAGTGCTTCTATGAAGTACTAGAAGAAAAAAAATTGCTCCAAAAATTAATTGAGAAATTTAAGGTGGCTTCATAATTTGGTAGGGAATGTATTGTAGCAGGATTAGTCTAAACAGCAAGATCGAGATGGAAGAAAAAAGATCAAATGCTTATTCAGTATTTCAGTGAAGTTTGGTTCTGGTGTTTCGTTTTGTTTTGGTTTGGTTTTATGATTTTACCAGTATGACGTGTCCTTATTATTAAGTCTCAACCAATACTGAGATGCTTTTCAGTGGAACAGCATAGTCCACCTTCAGTGAGTTGAAGTTGAGCATCCTGAACTCAGCCAAGAAATATGCCAAAATACAGCTACAATAACTTGGACCAAAATGATGGTAAATTACAGAAATTGTCTTTTTTTTGGTCAGGAGGCTAGCATTACCCAATATTTTTCTGAGTCTACTTCACCTGCCTTAAAATTTGGATCTAAGTTTTAAGCTGAACATCTACATGGCTTAAAATGTAAAGCTTCTATTAAAGCACAAGAGGCAGCAGCTCTAATAGGATCTATAAATAGTTTTTTAAGCTTTGAATTTAATTTTAAGAAAATGCAAGCTTTTTACTGTGGATAGTGAGTTCTCTGTTGTGGTTGGAAGGGAAACGTATACAACAAAACTAACAAAAATTAAAGTTGGACTTTTCATATAGGAAATGCTGCTTTAAATAAAGTGACACACTTTTTTTTTCTTTTTTTTCAAATTAATTGTATCTACCTTGTTCTCCAAACCTTTTCTTCATCTAGCATCTAAGACACAACTAAGTTCATCAGACATTGCGGTGACTACTGAGAGATTAAGACTCTACTAAGCAGAAATCAGGATGCTAAGAGTCACCCACTGCATGGACTTTGGACTGTATTTAGCAAATACTGGTAGGTTTGCAGTAATTCTCAGAGAAGCCGATGATAATGAATTGGACTTTTCAAACAGGAAATACTACTTTAAAGTGACACAGTAGATAAGTTAAAGAGTCAAGAATATGTCCTTGGAACTTCAAGACCATATTTAGTTTAGTGAGTTACAGCTCACAAAATGCCATTTCTGCATATGCCACCATATGTTGTCTCAGTATCTTAGCATACAGAATTGGACTGCTGCATGACTTTGTGAGTATTTCCTCTAAATGAAATTTCTTCCTAAGCATATGAAATACAGATGCTGTGATTTAGCATGCACAAGGAGGTCTCAGTATGAAACTTGAGTTCTGAGAGAATTGCACTGGCTTACTGTTCAACACTGAATTGATTTTAAAATTGCTATATGACAACTTACAGTATAAAGCTCTATGCAATTTGGAATCTCTGGTTTTATCTACCCTATTATCTATAAGAATTTAGTGTTGTTGAGACCATCTGAAGTTGGCCATTTCAAAGCACTGCACATACGTTCAGCTGTTATGCTTGTCAATTTGAAATCCATTTCCAGCTGAGGTCTAGAACACAGATTCAGATACTTTTAGACATAAACTTTTATGTTTTCAATCTGACATCTTCATCAACCGAGCACTTGTGCTTTGTATTTTATGTAGTTGAAAGTACAAAAGTACAGAAAATTACTTAGCAGAGGAACATTTTTTCCACCAAAAAACATTCTGTTTGTTTGTCCTTGTGCTGTAAATAAACTCGAAGCTTTTGCTGAATACTTGAGATTGCTTTCCAATAAACACCAAGGTTTGATTATATACAGTGAAAAGTTGCACACCCATTGTACTCCACCAGGATCAGATTTGCAATATCCATTCATATTAAGAATGGACATAATCATTGACCATTTTTCTGCCAATGAACCTGATCACAGCAAAGATACAGCTAACTGGGGCCAAAGGCAGATTCTAAGGGAAGAGTATAAGAAGAAAACAAACATATCTGTGCGATTACAGTAGCCTTATATTCTCTCCCAGTTTCTAGCAATGTATTGTTCATGGACATCTTACACAAAGGTAGTCCCTTCAGGTTTCAAAGTCTTGAACGGATTTTTCTTCTAAGCATTTCCTGAATATATGTAGGTCCAACAGCAACACATACACAGTTTAATTATGCCTTCTGGGAAAGACATGTGCTCTTTCACTAATTATGAAGTGAATTTTGGAAATATTTATTTATATGTATTTGTTTTGCTGCATTTGTATGTAACAGGTATCTATATTCTGTGTTCTTTAACTCACATTGTCAAAATTACCACAAATGTGCTTTTAGAGAGATTGATGATGACATATTTCAAATTCTCCAAACAAGAAGTTTTTATGCTATAAAATCTTCTGTGGATATCTTTATCCATCTGAAACTTTCACTTCAAAAATAATTTATCCCAAAGAGCACAAGGTCAGTAAAAATTGAAGAGCTGTAGTTGACATAAACATCCATATAACTACATTTTCTTGCTGCAGACTTAGAAACTAATATTTGTTGAAGCAATCTTGATGATAGAAGATCATTTATAGCTATGCTTTAGTAGCTGATTATCTGTAAGTGTAACAGAGTACCAATACCAGTACTACCATACTCCTTGCATGCCTTCCAAACAACATCAGCTATACGAAATTGATATCAAAGCACTGCAATCTGAATAGAAAACACAAAAGATTGGTTTACTTCAGTTGTATTTTTTCATATCTTATTTTCAAGGACCAGTGGTTTCAGAAAAAAAAAAACAAACAAGAAAAAAAAATCAGATCAATAGTTTAACATAGAGGTTGTAAAATTAGAGATAACACGGCCAGCTTATGAAATGATCATTAAGATATCTGTTACATAGGAAATTTCTGTTCAGACTGTATTTGGAAAGCTACAAAACTTTGTGGCCATAACGCAAAACATATGCCAGAAAAGTATATTCCTGTCATATGCAAGGAGATCAGAGATATTGATTGGGACTTGGAATAATCTGTTTCTGAGGTATTCCTTGCTTTGGGGAAGAAGCAAAGGAATTCTAAATGGGCATAATGAAATATAAGAGCAGTTTACAATAAGAGCGGTTCAGAATTGCAATAGGTTGTGCAGAAAGGCTGTGAAATTGCCATCCTTTGAAATTTCCAAAACTGCTGAAGAAAAGCCATAAGTAGTCTTGCCCAACTTTGAAGTTAGCCTTGCTTTGAAAAAGAGGCTGGACCCATAGCTATGTTTTACAAAACAATTTTCTGTGCTTTCTGTAAATGCTCCTATTCCGCATCAGTGCTGTGCTTGGCACAAGTGATCTAACAGAATACAAGAAAAGAAGTAGCTGCATATGATGCATGTGCTTACTTTGTGAGGAAGAAGTCTGCTCTCCCTAAAGGCAACAAGGATGGTGTTTTGACTAGCACCAACAGTAAGAATGTTGCCTTATTTAGTACCTATGTAACACTCAGAGGCCACTGCATGTCCTAAAGCAGATCAGCTAAACATATTTAATAAGCTTCTTTAGTTTCTCTATTGTTTGTGCATACTCTCTGGACCTTCTGTCATTTTGTCTGGACACTATGTAAATTAAACTCACAGATTCTCCTACTCTTTCTCATTCTCCCCTCCATGGATTCATAACCCAGGTATTTTACCAAGCTCTGAATAATCATGAACACTCACAATTGCTACCCTAATTTCTGTGCAGGCTTATTTGACTTCTGAACAGGGATCCCTTCCCACCATGGTCACTCCTACAGGAAACGTCACTAGATTCTTTCTTCCTTTCTTTCTGTCATAAATTCAGCCATGCTAGCTAGTCTCAGTTAAAATGACTCAACAGTAACACAAATGTGAGTTATGATTTCTTGTACAGTCTCACCATACACCATGCTATTATGTCAGCGTAAGGATCAATACAGACAATTTTGACATTTTGCAATTATCAAACTGTTTATGTGATCAATTCTCAAATTGCTATGTATTTGATAATTCACAGTTATCAAAAAAGCCAAAAAAGGTAACTTTTTATCCAGTTTGTGAGTTGGCTTTATAAACCGTTTGCTGGGAGGAGAATGTCACAGCAGTAATACTACATTGCTTTCCCCCATATAACCTTTTCACAAAGTTCCCACCATGACTAACCCTGCAGCAAGACTCATTTATATAAAGGGATGGCTCCTATAGCCCTCTGCTCTACAACTCCTTTAAAACCCCCTTGGGATTTTGTAGAAGCCCTTGCTCATTACTGCAATACATTTGAGAATACATAGTCCAAGAGCATTAAAACACAGCCTTAAACTGAAAATTATCAAAACAAACCAGAGGGATATTAAATAAAAAAACCCTTCTCAATCACTTAATTTCATTATATTAATTTTTCTGGCAGTGCTTGGCTTTTTTTACATTAATCTGGAGGATTTTCCACTTCCCAAACTGTTAGTTTTTCAAGCACACCCAAAACTTAGCTCTGGATGCAAGCAAAACTTGTGTAGAGAAGAGTCCAGCAAGTTCATAAATCAATTTCTGTGAGAAATACGTAAGCACTGGCAGGCCCACTTATGCAAACCAGGGCCTTTAATGCAGGCCACTGTGGGCATCTGGGCTAATGGGAACCGGAGCGAGGCTGAAGAGGTAGGCCTATGAACCATATGGTGATAACGTACACCAGCATGCCCTGTTGGCAGAAATGCACAGTTCAGGTTCTCAGACCTGGATGGTACTCATTGACATAAAACTCCTTCGAATTCCTGGAGTAACAGGACACAACTCTGTAGAGTTTTAGGAGAGCAGAACACGAAACTGAAGCTTCTGGAATTTTCAGGTGGGAACTGCCAACCTGAAAGAAGCAGGGGGAAAGAAGCAATGTCTTAAAATGGCCTTGGTGAGTGTACAAGTCTCTTTCTGCAACTGAGCCCTGAGCCCTATCTGCCTAGAGCACACTTTCACAGCTCAGTAAAGAATTCTTAGAAATTACAGTGTTTTTAATGTGAGTGCTGGTGCAGCTTGTAACATGGGATATCTTTGTGCAGGCAAGATGCATGGAACTCAAAGTTAGAAAGCAAATTTGATAAAAAATACATGCTGCAGCTCAATAGAAAATGAAGGGTTTGAGCAACATAACTTGACAGAACTGCTAAAAATTGCTTTTTATTTCCCTCCTTTCAACATTTTTACTTTCCCAAACAAAACACATCATGGTACTGATACATTCATCCTGACCTGACATATAGAGACAATTAGCTTTCACAGAAACTCCTGATCCCACATTTATGCTCTTGCCAGGACCAAATCTAACTAACTGCAGTGTTTTGCCGAGACCAAACCTATTAGCACTTCTATACATACAGCATTTCTATCTGAATGGGGCAGAAAAAAAAAAGAACAACAACAAAAAAAGAACAGGTTTGTGTCATTCTTCAGAGACAGACACAGTGGTTTGAAGTTTGACTCTTAAAATCATGCTATTCCCTAAAATTCCCCCAATTTTGTTCCAGTGTTTTGCTGTTTTGTTTAAAAAGAAACCCTAAACCAAAGGCCATGTCCACCTTCTGTAAAATAGAAAAAATCTTGCTTTCTCCTGTGGATAGTGCACTTACTGCTTAGTTGCAGTAAGGGTGTGCCTGTTTTTTGAATCTTCTCTTGTCTCAAAGGGGCACAGTCATGCTATGTACTGGTTATGAATCTCCTCTCTCTGGCTCATTAATCTTTAGTGAAGTGCCTCAATAACTGACCTTATTTTCATCTGCTGAGCCCTTGGCAGCTCCCTTTAAAGTAATGAAAGTTGCCAGAGGCTCAGCATTTCAAAAATCAGGGGACTTAAATTGTTGCCTGTCTCTGGATTTAAAAATCTGGCTTCAGGTTCTCTTTTATTTTTTAACTTTGTTCTATAATCCAACATGAAGGGAAAAGTAATGACAGCAGACTTGTCTACAAGTAGCTCTAACTTTGGAACGCCTTTTTCTATCTCTTGGAGTTACTTATTAAAGGGACAGTCTCAGTTACAATAATGCCTGTTAATTCAAGCATTATTTTTTTCATCTGCTACAGCCACAAATAACAATTATGATGATGTAGCTCAGAAGGTTTTTTTCTTCTTCTTCTGCTTGTTAACTTTGTGTTTTTGTCAAGACTGCTTGTAAATCTGACATTCACACTTGGATAGATCTACCGGAAATATTTCTACTAAAGGTAACAAGCCTTTCCGTTTGAACCATCCTGAAAACTGCCAAGCCTGCCAGATCTTAAGTGGGCACTAAACTGCTTTCTTAAAGGGCTAAAAATCAAAACAGACATAGTTAAGAGTTTTAACAGTGTAGCTTATTACAGACCACAGATACTAGTTTAGCAAGATTACCTGAAGAAGGGGGTACTTGCTTTAAAGCAGCTAATTCAGCTGGAAAACAGATCAAGAATTACTCTCCTTACACACAGGCTGCTCTAATGATACTATTTTTTCTTATAGCTGTTGCTTCCCAATATTTTGGACCACTGTTCTGCAGCTGAGTGATTTACAACAGTTCTTTTGGCTTCAACCCACAGCTAGTGTACTTACGCCTGAACAGAGGCAGACACACCTTTTGGGCCAGAGTACTGGGGAACTGCGTCAGTTATTGCAGGTGCTATCTTGTTTGAAAGGAGACAAATGTGCAGTCCTAAAGGTACCACAACTCTTATTTCTTCATTAAAGTATTTCCTGTAGTGTCACATGTTACCCTGCATTTCCACTCTTTCCATTAGAGGAAAAGGAGATGTGTATAATACAAGCTGAGGCAAAGCTACCAAACCTGCAAGCCATCATAGCAGAATAAAACATGATGAGTTTTCTTTATCAGAAATCTCATACATAAATGCATAGCAAATATCCAGGCCTGTAGGATGTAGAACCACCATATGAATCATTTCAAAGATATCAGGACTCTAGTTATGTATGAAGAAAATAACAGACTGAAAAAAAGAAATGTCAGGAAAAGTTATAATCTACATGTCCAGCAGAGCTGGAGTGCATGCAGTAATGCATAAAATACCTCATATGTTTCTGATGGTGGTGAATGACTGTATAATACTTAAAAATTGTGAGCACCAGAAACATTAATTTGCTTCTTCTCATGGGCATCTTCTGACACCAGATCTCCTACTTAACAAAACTGTATCCTAGGGAGGTCCTTGGAAAGTACCACTACCTCAGAAGTAACACCTTGTCTTGCCCTTACACATTTAATATTTGTGCTCAGATGTTATTTTATTCACATATTTTTGTGAATAAACCACAGTCTATTTCAAGCTTTCAGAGGCATCAATCAGAATCCAACAAAAATCATGTCATGAAAATGTTTTTAAAATAGTGTACTTAACAGAATTATTTTTTACTCTTGTTAGTTATTCCTCAGGATTAAATCTTTCACGAGTTAATTTTTGATTTATCATGTAGACTAGAAACTATTTTTAAGGAAAGCTAAGACTTCAAACTAAACTTTTAGAATGGATGTAGAGACTTGAAAATAAAAATAAGGGGAATATTTGAAGTAATGCACAGTAGTAAAAAATGGCATAACCTTGTCTTACACAGGCCTGAGAGGCAGGGCATAGAAACTGATTAGAACTATGACAGTAGATCTTAGAGAAGGAGCTGTATGTTTAAAGATAGAGAAGTATCAAACAGTTATGAGGTCCTTCTTAGGAATAATTTCCTGAGGTTACATGGAGATTACAGATGTGAACATAAATTTCTACTGCATTTGTCAGAAACAACTGGAACAACTTCAGTAAATTGGAGAAAATCACTAAGACCTAGAAAAATGCTAACCAGCTCAAGTAACATCCCTTAACAAATAAATTATATGTTTCTGCTACTCTTTACTATAAAACAAGACAATCTGGGTTTCATACAGTTCAAGAATAAACCTATATTTAGGCATCTACATGTAGGTGTCTAAGATCCTATTATAGATGATACATGTCAAAACAAAGAGCAGAGCTTAGAAACTAGACTGTCAACTAACATTTCTGCTTTCACAGAAACAATGAATGGATGAGGTTGGAAGGGACCTCTGGAAGAAATCTGTTTCAACTCTTCCACTCAAGCAGAGTTACATAGAGCCAGTTACCCAGGACCATGTGTCCTGGTTTTTGTCTTAAATCATGACACCATGTCCAGATGGCTTTTGACCAAGGATGGAGACTCTGGCACCTCCAGGGGCACTGTGCCACTGCCCAGTCGAACTCAGAAAAAAAGTGCTATCTTATGTCCACAAAGAACCTTCTGTGTTTGATTTTATGCTCATGCCATCTTGTCCTTTCACTGGGCAGCACTGCAAGCAACCTGACTTCATTATATACGCTATATGTGCTGATGATTCCCCTGAGAGTGTTCTTCTACAGGCTAAACAGTGCCAGCTTGCTCAGTCTTTCCTCACAGAAGAAATACTTCAGTCCTTTCACGATCTTTGTGGCCCTTCATTGGATTTTCTATGTCCGTGTGTCCTTGTACTGAGGAGCTCAAACCTGGACACAGCACTCCAGGTGCTGTGCGGACACAGCACTTCAGATGTGATATCATCAGCACTGAGCAGAAGGGAAGAATAACATCCCTCGGACCTGCTGGCAACACCTTTCCTAAGGCAGGCCATACCATTACCCGCCTTTGCCATAAGGGCACATTGTTAGCTCATGTTCAACTTGGTGTCCACCAGGGCTCCTCAGTCCTTTTCTGGCAAGCTGCTTTCCAGCTGAGTGGGCCATAGCATAAACTGGTGCCTGAGGTTCTTCTTCTCCAGGTGCAGGATATTGTACTTTATTGAACTTCATTGTACATTCTTGAACTTCACGAGGTTCCTGTAACTCAGAACCAGCTGCTGCTAGCTCACTTCCCCCTTTCTTCCCCTCCTACTCCCGGAGAAATGGGGAGGAGAATCGAAAGAACATAAATTCCATGGGCTGAGATAAGAACAGTTCAGTAACTTATGTATAGTAGAAAACTATACATAACAGACAAGATGCACTGCTCTTCCCTTGTGTACCATACCAAACAGAAGGAACTTACTGAGTTGGCTGAGCATAAGCACAACATGGTCAAGCATTACAAAGCTTTACAGTGAGGCAAGTCTTTCTCCAAGCATCACTAACTCTGTCACCTAGATCTCACTGACAGCAGTAGATGTTTAGTTCATTTGTAGATCCTACATACATGTTTGGCATGCAAAAGCAGTCAATGCTTGCCTTGAGCTGTGTGGAAATTAGGTTCTGCTTTGCTGGACCACTTTTTCCTCTTAGTGGAGATACTAAACTCAGGCCCATCCTTGCTCTTCCTATAGCCAAGGAGCAGTGCCTTTCCCAGAAAGCTCTGCTATGTTCCCACTGGTGGCAGCACTGGATGATTCCTGTGCAAGCCACCACATATCCCACAGACCTCCCTCCTCATGCCACTTTGAGATGCACTTCTGTCGCAAAGATGAAGTCTGATAGGTTGGGGAAGGAACCAGGTAGGATGAAAGTGGCTGTCTCATCCAGAGCACTAGGCTTATGGTGCAGACAATGTAAGGCAGTAAGGGTATGGGGACCTTTCTTCTTCCAGCTACCAGCAGTGCTGTTACACTCTCTTTATGGTGGGAGATAACCAGCATTTGTTAGTCTAAGCAATGGTATAACCACTTTCTTTCACCTGTAAAAGGTGGCAAGTGAAATAGATATATATTGAGAGCTGAATCTGGTTAAATCCATTGGCTTTCAACTACCACATGATAACCAATATAGTCAGTCTGCATTCATTAAGAAGTTAATTTTACTGCATGAATTAATGCAAATAACTTTTAATACAATTGGTTCTCTATTACCATGTTGTAGAAGAATTCATTTACCACTATGTGAAAGCAAAATCCATTCCAATTATACCCATTTTGTACTGTAAAGTAAGGTTCTACGGACTTATGGCAGTAGTCAGAATTTACAGATCTATTAAAAAAATTGCAATGTAACAAACAACATGAGGTCCCATGCAAAACTTAGACCTATATGCTGTACTCTGAAATCCAGGTAAAGTCAGTTATCTGAGTGGGAGGGCACAAAAGAAACATTCTGGAGATTGGAATGAATCTTAGTGTACATTATGATACTGGCTGCATAGCAGTAATGATAACAGAGGCTGGATAGTTTGGAGCTATGCATCCTGTGATAAGTAACATGATAATTAACTAATTTTGAAAATATTGCTGAACTACCCAGCTACTCAGAAAGAGATGACATGGTATTGTTCATGCTGGCCTCAGCATTTAATATCCACTATAACTCAGAAATTGGCTGCCTTAAATTTATGAAGGTTGGCATTTTTTATCTACACATGTGGAAATTCAGTTGATTTCACTAAGACTTGTAATTGACATATTTATAAAATTATTGGAACTCTGACCTTTCATTTACATAGGAATATAAAATTGCATAGATCCATATTTGACAAAAGAATTAAGGCAGCTGAAGATCTGCCCATGTCAGAGATTGACTAATTTCTTCAATTAAGTATCATTTGAAATGGCAGCAGAGGGAATCCATATGTTTGAAGTTACTAGATTTTCAGCTTTAAATCAGAAATAATGGAGCCGTCTAAGTATAAATCTTGAGGGAATTCCAAAGTTTCCAATTTTGGTTGGACAATTTATTTAATCTATGCCACTGAATTTCAGTATTCTAATCTCTTGAGGTAAAAAACAAAAACAAAACAAAACAAAAAAAACAAAGCCAAACAACAACAAAAAAAAACCAAACCCCACAAAAAAACAAAACAAAAAATCCCACCCCAAAATGTCAAAAAAAACCTCACCAAAAAAACCCACCCCAACTCCAAACCCTAATTTTCCTATTGATTTAAAATCTTTTAGGAAAAAAATCCTAATAAAATGTTTGCAGAGGACATGAAAGGACATGCATAGGTCTTGGTGAAGTTACAGGCTATGTCTCAATTTATTTTAAATGTTTGGTTTTTTTTCTTATTCTGTATTGTGATGGCCTCAATTTTAATGGATGAAAAATACAAGATCACTTAGATGGTAACTCTTTACTGGCTCTTCCCAATGGAGAAGCAAAAGCTCTCAAATAAATGTTTCATGAATAGGCATGATCTAATGCTAGGGGAAATCATCTGCTATAAAAATATGTAGAAGAGGGAAAGTTTTGCAGGATAAAAAAAGGATCAGAAAACAATGATGGAAGATGAAGCAAAGTAACAGTGAAAGTGATGACAGTAGTTGAAATCTCATATAGTATCCGTAAACAATTTTTCTGGTCAGATTTTATAGTGGTTTATTCCAGTTTTACTATTTAACAAACCTCTTGCTGGCTGACTGGATTCTATCCCTTTCTCTTCTACTTATGGCAACAGTCTCTATGGCAATTCTAGCAGCAAAATAAGAGCAAAAAAACTCAAATAACATATACTTCATACTTCATAGCAGATCCAATATATGGATCTGCTAATTTACAGTTCAATTTTCACTGCCAGTCACTAATACACACGTAGAAGACAGATAGAAATAGTTCCTGAACAATAGACCAGCATGGTCACCTTGATTTAAAAATATGGTTGACACAGCAGCTTTTCTGTGGATTCTAAGGAAAAAAAAAACAAAACAAACCCTCACTTATCTCTTCAGCCTGGCCAGGTTCACAACTTTGTTTCAGTCTTGTTCACCCAGAAATAATGTCGTAACAGTAAAGACACATTATGAGACAGTCTGAGTAGCTGGCTTTCTAACTCCCCTTTTGTTTAAGATGTTTCTGTGTATGGCTTAAAAAAAAACAAACAAAAAACAAACCAAAACAAAAAAAAATAAATAACATGACCATATTCAGATCTGAGCTTTACCTATACAGGACAGACCCTTTGTTCTATCCATTCTTGCCCTCTACATTACTCCCTGTCTTATACTAAATAGGTATGAAAAAAGTAGTGTGGAGTGGCTGGAACAGTAGCTTATTTTAAAATTGATTTACTGGCTTGCAAAAAGGCATGCATCATTTTGCACAAAAAATAATCATCTTCTGCAGACCACCCATCTGATGGACTCACAAAATGAATGGAAATAAGCCATACAGTTTGTAAATAACCATGTCCAGAACTCAGAAATTTTCACAAGCAGCCAGATACAACCGCCTGTCAGAATTACACAATTTGTCTTCTAAATTATGGGGGCTCATACCGATAAGACTCTTCTACTGTATTATGTCTATACTCTCAGCTTGGCTAATTTAATAATGGCATAGGGTGAATGCATATATTACTTCTCTTGTGTAGTGTAGTCTTTAATACTGAAAGGACAAGGTGATCCTTAGAAATTGTTTTCAGCCGGACTGTGTTGCTATTTTATTTACATGCGTCAAGAGCATCTTGTGAGCATGCACTGTGAATTGCTATTTCATCTCTAAGCTCTAAAATGAGCTCAAGTTCCGGAAAAAGCATGAGAGCATTGGTAAAACAATGAATTTGACTAGTTTGATCAGCTGAATATACCTTGGAGCTATTCCTGGCTCCAAAAATACCTTGTGCTGCTTACTACCACTAATTTCAGGGCTAAGTCTGAAATACTTGTCTGAAATGAAGAATTTACATAGCTTTCATCAGCCTAAGAAACAACAGCCTAAGTAAATGTAAAAATAAAACCATAATTTAGATTTAAATTAAAATTAAATTTAGATTTAGTTAAAAATGGGAAAAGAGTATTTTACATGATTCTCCTCAGTTATGGACCCCAGGCCATAGTCCCACATGAACACAAAATTCACCTTGCCTTCCTGCCCCATTACATACTACCAGTAACAGGTTGCAGGGAGCTAAGGGGAGGAGTTTCTTAACCAGGGAATGACTAAAGCTAATTCTCTGATGTACTATACTTCCAGCTTCTGTCAACCAGAAGTAATTAGACATTAAATCTTTTTTTCTGCATTATAGACTTATTCTCCATGAATTTATCTATCCTCTTTCATGGAGGGCTTCGCTCTGGAGTCACCACATCCTTGGAATAATGACTTCCACAACTTAGCAATACATTATACCATGGAAAAAAAGTACTTTCCTTCATTTCAGATCTGCAGCCTCCACAGATGCAGCAGTTCTCAAATGACATGTGCTTGGCAGCCTTCACAGCAATACGTGACGTACAGGTCACTCTGAGGTGTTGCTAACTCCATTTACTGAAAGACACTCAGCATCTGCTTGTTTATACTGGTGGCAGTTATATCCAAGTAGGTCAGAACAGCACTGGGCATGAACACAAACAGGAGCCGGACCAAGATGATATATGTGTGGAGAAAGAGGAAACATAAGCACTGGGCACAGGCAGTAAAAATGTTCCTCATTTAACAATACTAGCAGTAAAACTTGTTTTCAATTTTGTTTTTAAAACTTGTCTGAGACTACAGAGACTCACTGAGTGTTACATAAGACTTGGATAAATTTGGCTTAATGTTTAAAAAGGCGTTTTAAAACTGTAATTTTAAAATGTTATTGTTCTTGCATTTTATGTTGCTTAAAAACTGAAAAAGCTCAGACTGTTGTTCTTCTACAGAGCCAAAAGCGTTCTACGCACTTGCTACTTGTCAGATTTTAAACACAATTTCTAATGCAATTATGTTAGCACTATCAGGAACAGTTTGCACTTATGTAATATATTAGCAAAGATGGTACTTTCAACCACTGAAAATAATTAAGGGATCTCAGTTTAAAAGAAAAACAACAACAAACCAGAAATAAAAAGAAAAGCCAAAAGCCTAGCATTCTCATGGATTCCTCCATGAAAGAGAAATGTATATCTTGATGAAAATATTATATAATTGACAGCATGAGCATTTGGAAATAAACTATACATGGCCATTACTATTCAATTTAAGAAGACTACACCCAAGTGACATCTGCTTCTGCGGTTATTCACTGAGAAAGTAGTGAAAAATAAAAGAATCAATATTCAGCAAATCCTGATTATCACCCACTTGCTGTGTGGCAAGGCAAGATCAAGAATGCCAAGAAAAATTCCTCCCCTCTCTGAGGGGGATCTGGATATAATTATCTTCATGGCTCCAAAGATACTATATTCCTGGTCCATTTCTTTCTCCCACAAAAATCTTGGAAAATCCACCCATTGCAATTATGGTTACCTAAAGGTTAAATTTTGGCCTCAGTTCCTCTGGACATAAAAGTTTTAATCAGCTTAGCTAGCTGTGTCTTCAGTAAAACCACTCTGAAGGTATAAGAATAATAAACTGCAAAGAATAAATCTTCTACTGCAAAATTTGCCTTTGACAGATGCCACATATGAAAGGTAATGAAACAGTCACTCCAAGTAACTCAAGGCCACAGAGAGACTACATAGGTATTCAGTCTGGGTAAAAATGTATCAACAGATACACCACAGTTAGCATCATTTACATTCCTAACAAAGTCTGGGTCTTCTTTCAAGTTATCTAACAGTAATTTCCCACTTTCCAGAACCTGGCCAAGGCTGAGATTACCCAAAGATTTCCAGGAAAGGAGTGTGCCATTTCTGACATGTGCCTGGTGGCACTTGTAAAAAAAAGCTTTCCATCTTACAGTGAATTGTGATCTAATTATTTAAGGTACCACATTCAGGCAGAACGCAACTGTTAATACAGAAGGTGCTTGCCACCCCTCATCTCTTTCACCATTTTCAGTGAACCGCTTAGTCACACTATTAGAGTATCCAAAGGCAAAGCTGCACGAAAACACTTTAATTAACTACTAATTTACTACCAATTAAATAATATATTCCACTTTTACATCTAGATTTACCAGAAGCGTGCTTTACTGTTATCTTACCCTGGAACTAACTCGGGGAAGGAACCCCATCTGAGGGGGTGATTTCATGCTGTACCTCAAGGTCAAACATCTAAAACACATGCTCATGACTTCTCTTTCTAGCTGTTGTCTCCTCTCTTCTGGCTCAGTGAGCCTGAATGGTTCCAAGCACCACCATGGACCCTTTCTACCCATCTGTATAGGACAGAAATCAAGGCTTACCACTATGATTACCTGTAGCCACCTGCAATCCAGGCTCAGTGGTAATCACCATCTTTCTCATACTGAAAAGACTTACAAGGAGTAGTGATTTTAATTTTAAAGGGATTTATTTTATTAAAAGAGTTCTTAATCATGTTAAAGGGGAAAATATTTCTCAGGCAACTTTGTGATAGGAGAAGAAAATTCCCTTTTGAGGAGATCACATAAGCACGTTGCTGTGAAACATATTTTTTAAGTGTTTCAATATTAACAGTATTTCTTTAATATGTGCATTCAGGCTCCATCAAGAGAAGTAACCTTTCCTTGAGGTGTTAAAGCTCTCTTCTGAAATTTGTGTTCAACTCCACTGAATATAGACAGAAAGATAAACATGATATTTAACTTTTTAATGCTTCAGTTTCACCTGGTTTTGGTTTTGTTTCTTTTTGCTTTTAAGTTCATCTCTCTTTTTTTTTTTTTTGTCTTTTGTTCACCAAAGTGACTAGGGCTATGTAAATGCTATTGGCTGACCCTGGCTCCTGGGAGCTACTTTCCTCTGCGTCTCGTGCTGGATGCTCACTTGAGAAGAGTGTGTTGAAGTTGTGTAAAGCAACAGGCCTCCTGATGCAGTGTTAAAGTGGTTTATAGGGGAAGGAAGGCATTTTTTTCTGGGCCTCATTACTAAATGAGGTCAGAGCCCAGCTGATCTCAGGCTGGGGTGAGCATGCAGATTTGACCTGGGGAGGAGGAACAGGAGATACAGGCTGTTTCCTAGATTCAAAGAACCTCAATACTAAGGAAGTGCCTTAGAGGGCTGGGAGTCTCCCAGAAGAGCACACCCAGCTCAGTGGTAGAACCTGAAGGTTTCTTTTCCTTGCATATAACCAACCCCAAATCCAGCTGTGCTGGGTGTAAATGGCAGGTCCAGGCAGACCAACTACTGGCCAAAGCTGAGCCTGTCAGCCACACCAGTGGCACCTCTGGGAAAGCATATTTAAGAAAAGGTGGAAACCACCACACTGGCAGAGAAGAAGGGGACAAAAAGTAAGAGTAACAGAACAGTGCGAATCAAGGTCAGGGAAGAAGGAGAGAAGGCTGCTCCAGGTATTCCACTGCAGTCCACAGACGGCCCACAGCTGAGCAGGTTGCTCCTGAAGTACTGCAGCCCTGTGAAGGGCCCAACTGGGGAAGGGAAAAGCATGAGGAGAAAGGAGAAGCAGAGTAAAACTGTTACAAACTGAGAGCAAACATCTGTCCCCACCAGCTCATGGGGAGAGAGAGAACTGGGAGTGAAACTGGGCAGCAGAAAAAGTGCTGGAGGAAGGTGAATGAGTGAGCACTGGGTGGGGGTTTATACCTGTGTCAGGACTGACCTGCCGCAACAGGCAATGAGTCTCTGTACCTCCAGTACTATCCCTGGGAGAGGAGAAGGGGCTTTACTGTATATGTGTGTATTATATTTCTATTAAGTATTTAAATATATATCACTAGCTGAAGATATTTAAGGTTAAATAAATAAACAGTAACAACAGGGTTCATGTTTTACTATGTTTAGTGAGAACCAACAGCCTTCATTTTGAGCTTATTCCTTCCCTTTCTCTCCCTCCAACTAAGCTGAGCCTCCAAGCAGCTACCCCCAAACTTTATTATATTGACCACATTTTTGAGGATGTGATTAACTTACTGCAATTCTTGGAGGCTCTTTTAAGCTGAAAACCTACAAGGCTTTTTCTGTCCACAAAGAAACTCATAAATCTAAAGGCTGGAGTCCTCCATTAGTCATCATGACCCTTGTAACCTTAGACTGCAGTTTTTAGTTCAGAGGATCTAAACTGACTTCAAGGTGTTCCTGATAAAAGAATATTTATTTCATGGGCTCAGTGACTGGATAACAAGTAGAAATTGACACCATTAGGATCTGTTTCCATAAAAGGCTTAAGTTGGGAACACTGACATATTTGTATTTTGAAGATTCTAAAAGCGTTAAAAGGTCAAAGCAACAAGCATTTGAGAAAAAAAACAAGCAAACAACAATAAACCCAACCAAGCCAAATACTTTCCATAATGGAATTAAAGGAAGATTTTGCTACTAAAGACAATTATAAAACAGCTTCTTAAAAAATGGCTGTTTATCAAAGTGCTTTTTTTGCTAGACTGGGAGCAGCATCTTGCTTAGTAAGAACAGATATTCTTATTCAGAAGAAGACAAGAACTGAGTTTCAAGTCTTGTTGCTGTACTTAAATGACATCCCATCGCTATTTGAGAAGTACTGAAAAGGAGTATACATGTGCATGTTCTGAAACCCTGTAAAATGGGAAGCTACATAGAGACAGAGGATGAGATTTTCCCCAAAGGCAGGGCTTATACCTTCCTACCATATAAATACACTGACTGTGTCTTACTTTTGTCTGAAAATCCCAAACATTTATGAAAACTGCTTGCTTGTGTTCTTCACAAAGATCTTTCCAGTTAAAGAGTTAAAGGTACAGGGAAATTGTCTTTGAAGCCATGCTTGTTCCTCTTCTGTTTTGCAACCATTCACATCAGAGTCCAAATCAGTATTTACCTTCTGAAAATCCCAAGAGTTCCCCAATAGCTGCAACTACAGAACCATTAAAGATGGAAGACCAGTTCTCTGGTTAACATTGCCATTTGTCAATTTTGATGCAAAATACCTTGTGGCTGACCTGAGCTCCTTAGTAAAGGAACAGGAAGGAAAGGGTGGGCCCTGGCTTTGAATAAAACTCATTTGACAGCTACAGAGAGTCAGCAGATCCTTCCATTTCTTTCCTTAATGTGAACTTTTTTAAAAATTAGTTGTAACTGGAAAGCAACTGGATCACTGAGTTTGTCCTGTAAAGCACTTGTAGTACACAATTCTATTTAGTTCAGAATTTCTCTGTAAGCTCACCATACTGAGCATGTGACAAATTTTGTCACGGACCACACCAGCACATGCTAGCAGAAAGCCAGGTGGAGTTCCTCATTCTCTGCTCCTCACCTACCCTGGGGCCAGCAGCAAGATCGTGAATATATTCACCAGCTGTAATTCTACTTATGAAATGGGTAAGAAGCATAAAAGGGCAATTGAAGGTACCTGAAGCATGCAGAAATTCTGCATCTGTCTGCTGCAGAACTAACTAGCAGATGTCCTCCAGTAATTGTAATTGAGTTCCTCCACCCTTGCCAAAGTTCCTAGAAAAAAATGCTGAAAATAAGTTCTTCTTAGGGGGTAAGCTGTTGTTAACACAGGAAGGTATAATTTTCACCTCCCTGCACCAGCTTTATTGACCATTTTTTTCCTGCACCCAGATGAATTAACATTAAATAGTCTTGGAGAAATCTCAAAAACCCACCAAAAAAACAGCAGGTTGCCAGAATGATTTGAAATTGCAATTTACATTCATAGCACAATGATATATGAAAACTGCTTATGTGTGTTTTTCACAAAGATGTTTTCAGTTAATGAGCTAAATGTATGGGAAATAAAACTCTCTTTGAAGAAGTACTTCCACATATTCTGTTTTGCCACAGTCAACATCGGTCTTACCTAAAAAACCTCTAAATCCCTAATTAAGTGTGCAGTGGTCTCGTACCTAATCTGAGTAAGATGTTATCCTAATATAATCTGCCTTCAAGCTCTCAATATGAGAGCTAGAAATGGTGTAGGGCCTATCAATAAACTTTATCTATCTATTTAACCTGAAGGCAGACTAGAACATTTCTTTTTTTTTTTTTCTTGGCTACATTAATCTTGTAAAGCTTCTAATAACAGAAATCTGCATTTATAACATAACTCCCTTACAATAAGAACCAAACAAAAATTAAGATTAGTTTACAAACTCAGGACATACATAATTTCTTAATCCTTACATTGTGCTAAGATCCACAGACCTTAAAAGCTTTGTCAGATTCACATCAGTCAAACCAGAACATAGGATCAGGACTAAAAATGCATAGCCCATATTAGGAGCATCTTTGATTTAGGGACAATCAGAGTTGCTCTCATTCCCACCCGAAAGAGATGGACATGTACTCTGCAGTTTATCAATATTGCATGTGTAGGTATTGCACATATGTGAGATTTAAGAATGAATTGGATTTACTGTACAGGTATCAGTTGTCTATAGATGGCTGGAGAGGGACTCTTCATTAGAGACTGTAGTAACAGGACAAGGGGTAACGGGTTAAAACTTAAACAGGGGAAGTTTAGGTTGGATATAAGAAGGAAATTCTTTCCTGTTAGGGTGGTGAGGCACCGGGATAGGTTGCCCTGGGAGGTTGTGAATGCTCCAGCACTGGCAGTGTTCAAGGCCAGGTTGGACGAGGCCTTGGGTGATATGGTTTAGCGTAGGGTGTCCCTGCCCGCGGCAGGGGGTTGGAACTAGATGATCTTAAGGTCCTTTCCAACCCTAACGATTCTATGATTCTATAATTCTATATGCCACAAAGTCAGTTCTTCTAAGACATCAATCTCACTGCATATATAATATGTAGGTGGGCACAGTGAGACAGTCTAATGTATCTTGAAAGTGTCAGATATATAGCACAAATACATCAAAAGGAGTATTTTGAGAAAGAGTGACAAGTTCCTAACATAGTCACTGTATACATTCAGTACATCTCACAGGAGTAATTTCTTTTAATTTCAGATTTTTCTATAAACTGTTAGATTTAATTTAACAAAATTTCCATTTTGGAGTAAAATGAAAGCCACAATATTTTAGAAGAAAAGAATTGATTAGTCCCATGGAAAACAAGATGTGGTGACTGCAGGGAAGAAATGCAGTGATTTTTTTTTCACAGTACTCAACAACTCAGTTCACTGACTTATACTGGAGCAGCAAGTCAAAAATATTTTTCCATTTGAAACTAATGTTAATAAGGAAGTCATTCAGAAGCTGTGATACCATCTAAATGACTGGGTGACCATAACTCTTGTTAACAAGACAGATATCAGAGGACATGATTGAGCAGAATTTTCATAGCTCATCTCACTCGGAGCACAATAAAGTAAAACAAAATTATTTTCAGGTGTCATAAATGTACAACCCAACTTACAGTCCGCATACAAAGGGGAAGGGAAAAAAGCATTAATGTAAAATAATATGCATTTGTTACAATGTTACTCTAAAGAACTCTCCATGATCTCCTACCTTCAGACTTTTGAGGAAATAGCATCCTTTGAAGTTTAGAATAAAAATGCTTTATAGCTGATGATCAATTTGTTCTCATTCTTTCCTTATTCTACCTCCACTAATATTGTTCCAAAATATCTATTCGACTTCCATTTTAATTGGAAAAATTTTCAGTTTTTATGTTATATTAGGATCATAGTTAAATCTGTTTACTTCATTGCAATTGCATGCTGGCATGTATGAAACTTTTATAAATTCTTTGGGGAATGCCTGCTCACAGCTACCACGAATTACAAAACCAGAGCAGGAAAAAAATTGCCTTTTTGAAACCTATCTCTTTCTGAACTCAATAAAAAAGATTAATTATTTCCAGATTATATTCTTAGAAAAATAAATGGAAAAAAAAAAAAAGCAAAAATTCTGTTAAGTATACTTGTGCTGGTTAGTAAAAACATTCAATACAAATATTAAAAATATTTGCTGACAGTAGCAATCAGACATGAAATCTTCACTGTGATAAACTGTGCAGTGATACCCATTTCCAGAACTCTAGTGTAGTGATGGGAAGCTTGTGGGTGCTCTGGATCATCTTTCTTCCACAATATCAAAACACACAGGGAGTACATTTTGCTCAATGAGTTTGTAAATATGCAGGTGTGAGCAGGATTTATTCTTTGCTTGTCATACATCTGGCTTCAAATTGAACTGTGAATTGCCTCTGGCCTGTTTTTCACTTGTGAACTGTAAGACTGACTAGTTTTTATGATTACTCTGGTGAAAAAAATGTTAAATTGAAATATATGGCTTAAATCTGGGGGTTTGTATTTAAAGGATCAAATATCATCAGCTAGGATTACTACTCCAGTCTTAGAAGATGTACTTTACAGATGTACTTTAGAAGATGTGCTTTATAGATGTACACATCAAAACAATGTGTTGATACTATTATTTGTGCCACATACCTGCAAGTTCTCTTTTTTTTTTTCTGAAGACACGTCTTCAAATTAAATTCCACATATATGTTTAGGCGCACACACATGCAAACATGCTTTAATGTTAATATAACACGCTGAATTATCAGGTAGTCGGTCTTACCAAACATTTTATTTGCAGTTTCCCTAGTTCTAGCTGAAATGGTGGTATGAGAAGGAATCAGATAAATTGCTGCTTCTGCTACCCTTATTCAGAGAACTGCCAAAGCATCTGAAAATGTTTCTGTGATTCTCCAAATCTGACTGGCATTTCCTAGCTAATTCATCTCATTCTGCCAGAGTGCTTAACAAGATCCAGCATGCATGAGAAACCCTACATGGAATATCTAGGATAAGTGTATTTTGTCAAAGCAAAGTTTGTATCTGTACTGCATACCTCACATGCACACACCTTTACGTATACACATATGTACATGCCTATAATCTCTTTACATGTTTGTATGCACGCCAGACTTTCAGGAAGTCACTGGACACGTTGTCATCACCTCACACAGCAAGACACACAGTTTCCTGAGTCTTTGTCCAGCAGAAACACAAAACAGTTCCTGACAGGCAGCACCCAGTATAACATAACATACCTACTTCAAATTTTCAAACTAGCTCAATTGTACCTAGTTAAGAGAGCTCCATATCTGCTCCACTTCATGGCATAAATGTACCAAATGTCTAAACTAGTGTGGAAAACTTAACACAGTTCCATTTAAATACTTTTTCCTTACTGTTTTGTCAGTCCGCCTGAAGGTCTTCCTACTTTCACACTGATTTTTTCCTATCTTTCCCTCTGCTACATTAATAATGTCCTAAAACAAAAGTCCTAGGTGATTAGTCATATGGTTTGTAACTGCATAAATAAGCATAAGTACAGTAACTGCATAAATAAATAAGCACAAGTATAGTAGTTTTGCCTTTCCTACAAATGATGCAATGATAAAAAGCTTGGAGTAAATTCAATACTTTGTTTCTGAACCTGTCTTACTTATCTTACTCCTCTGTTACAGAAACTTAGGCTGTCAACTAACACTTACAATGACTGCTTCTAAAACGAAAGCCTTGCCCAGTAGTTTTAAAAGACATCATGTATTTATCATTTAAATTCTTTTCAGTCATTGCGGGTTTAAGCACTCGTCAGAATGGAGTACTAAAAATCAAACTTTGGTGAAACAATGAAGAGTTTTTTTTTTCTCTACAAACGTAGTTATAAAGACATGACACCGTAGGAGTACAGACTAATCTATGCAAGGGAGAATGTTTGATATACACTGGTTTTTTTTTGGTGTTGCTTTTTATTTTAAATGACAAAGGAATTTTAGGAATTTTGGCAGTGTATTTCACCAACTGTTTCACACAATGCTTCACACAAAAATTATTTTTAAAATAAATAGACTGTATATATGTCTCACTTTTGACACAATGCTAGCCTTGTGCCTGTACTTCTTAAGGAAACCTAGCAGAAAGTGACTGTGAGAGGTCATCTTAGGTATACATTATGGGGACAAAGTCTGTGGCCAAGATTTCCTATGTTGCTTTTCAAGTGCATCAAGCTATCCAATCTCTATATCCTCCCCATTTTCATTAAAACCTTGGTATTTCAAACCCCTTTACTTTTTTTGCAAGATTCTTCTTGGTGATGCACAATTTACCATACATGTTCAAGATCAGGAGAGGTGAAATCATCCGGAACAAGGACCAGACACATGATGCTAGACATAGTCCAAGGAAACCTTCATGGAAAGTCTAGGGTAGAGGAGAGACTGAGGTAGTGATGCTTGATTGTCTAGCAACAACACAGGCATTTCTACTTTTCTTTCCCTTATTTTGGCACAAATGTTTGTACTGGGCAGACTGCAATTTCTAGAACAGGATCCTTTCCAGAAAGATGTGCTTTTTTCTTCTTTCTTTTTTTTTTTTTTTTTCCAATTGATGGATCAAAAATCAGTATTTTCAGTTCTTAACACTGAAGCTTCATTTTGCATTGCATTATATAGTACGGTTCAATTTAAAAAAAAAAAAAAAAATTAACTCCAAAGAGTGTGTCCCATTCCACTTGTAAAAGTAAATGGGCAGAGAACACTATATTACTGTCTGCACAGCTCTAGCATAAAGAAAATGGTCACTTTTATTTCAATGGAAGTTCCTTGTAGTTCACTGTAATATCCCACCTCTCCACACTCCTCATCAAAAAAAGTGGCATTCATACAGACATATAATTCTTAGCATTCAGACTCTTGTAAGACATTATATTATAAAGAGGTAAATTGGAAACTGTCCACAATTTCTGATTAATGGCTTTAAGAGTCACAGTCATCCTTACATTTGAGAATTCAAGGTACCCTTTTATATATACTTCATTTTTAGTACCTGCTATACTACGTTAAGCAATATTCAGTTTGCTAAATACTGCAGTTGCTTCCTATTGATTCCGCTTCAAGAGCACCTGGAGGTTATTCTGCAGCAAGCATAATATACATACCTGTTAGAGTCAAAACTGACTACAGTTCAGTGGTATTCAGGGGTCATTTATAAGCAATGTGTAGGGTTTTTTCCAGTGATTTCTCCTGTTTACATATACTACAGATTTTTATGTTCTGCTATTTCACTTTAATACAGCCATTATCAAGAATATTATACTCAAGACTCTTTTTTATGAATAATATTTTTCTTTCCTTCGATAAAATTGTTGAAAAGATGTGATGACCAGTATGTTAGGAACCAGCAATAAATGTGAAAACTGTAACTTGAACAAAGAACTGCTGTTTTGAATAAAAACGTATAAAAGGGTACTTTTAAACCTCCACTTACTGCTCTCTGCTGTCAGAATTAATTTATCCAAGTATTTCTCCGGTCTTCTACAACTATGGCAAAAACTTGAGAGGTGAAGATGGAAATAAAAGTTGTTAAACTAAAGGTAACTGTCATAAGGTGGGTAAATACAGATTGTTCTCAATTTGTCGCACGATTCTCAGCAAGAGCCAAGACTTCCTCAAAGTGCTCTCATCCTGGAACATTGATGCCAGAGAGCTGAGCAAGTCATTGCTTTCTCAGTCCAGTTTCAAAAAGGTAAGTGAATATAATGTCTTTCTGCAGAGGTGACAGCAACAATGGGAAACTTAAAAGGCTATTTACAAGCATTTTGCAGTCACAGAAGATTGAAGAGGCCTGTTTGCTAGACAGAGTACAAAGTCACTGGGACACTAAGGGTATGAATTGTGTGGGAAATAATTACCTCTTACTAAGAAACCCTTTCCATGCCCTAAAAAAAGCCCCAAACTCTGGGGCTCAAATTTTATATAGCATATCCAATTGAAACTCATATGAAAAAATAGCGAAAATAGATTAGGATCCTTCACCTAAAATTACCTTTTTTTGGTATAGAATCATAGAATCATAGAATCATTAGGGTTGGAAATGACCTTAAGATCATCTAGTTCCAAAACACCTGCCGTGGGCAGGGACACCTTATGCTAAATCATATCACCCAAGGCCTCATCCAACCTGGCCTTGAACACCGCCAGCGTTGGAGTATTCACAACCTCCGTGGCCAACCTATTCCAGTGCCTCACCACCCTAACAGGAAAGAATTTCCTTCTTATATCCAATCTAAACTTCCAATGTTTAAGTTTTAACCCGTTACCCCTTCTCCTGTCACTACAGTCTCTAATAAAGAGTCCCTCTCCAGCATCACTATAGGCCCCCTTCAGATACTGGAAGGCTGCTATGAGGTCTCCATGCAGCCTTCTTTTCTCCAGGCTGAACAGCCCCAACTTTCTCAGCCTGTCTTCATACGGGAGGTGCTCCAGTCCCCTGATCATCCTCGTGGCCCTCCTCTGGACTTGTTCCAACAGTTCCATGTCCTTTTTATGTTGAGGACACCAGAACTGCACACAATACTCCAGGTGAGGTCTCACAAGAGCAGAGTAAAGGGGCAGGATCACCTGCTTCAACCTGCTGGTCACGCTCCTTTTGATGCAGCCCAGGATACAGTTGGCTTTCTGGGCTGCAAGCCCACACTGCCAGCTCATGTTCATTTTCTCATCAACCAACACCCCCAAGTCCTTCTCCACAGGGCTGCTCTGAATCTTTTCTCTGTCCAACCCGTAGCTGTGCCTGGGATTGCTCCAACCCAGGTGTAGGACCTTGCATTTGGCATGGTTAAACTTCATAAGGTTGGCATCAGCCCACTTCACAAGTGTGTCGAGGTCCCTCTGGATGGCATTCCTTCCCTCCAGCATATCAACCAAACCACACAGCTTGGTGTCATCGGCAAACTTGCTGAGGGCGCACTCAATCCCACTGTCCATGTCAGCGACAAAGATGTTAAACAAGACCGGTCCCAACACCAATCCCTGAGGGACACCACTCATTACTGGTCTCCAGCCGGACATTGAGCCATTGACCACAACTCTTTGCGTGCGGCCATCCAGCCAGTTCTTTATTCACCGAGTGGTCCATCCATCAAACTGATGCCGTTCCAATTTAGAGACAAGGATGTCATGTCGGACAGTGTCGAACACTTTGCACAAGTCCAGGTAGATGACATCAACTGCTCTACCCCTGTCCATCAGTTCTGTAGCCCCACCATAGAAGGCCACCAAATTGGTCAGGCAGGATTTTCCCTTAGTGAAGCCATGCTGGCTGTCACCAAGCACCTTGTTGATTTTCATGTGCCTTAGCATGCCTTCCAGGAGAATCTGCTTGTTTTCCTAATAATGAGAGTCACTCCACTGCTCAGCTCTATAACATGGAATTTTGTAACAGTCTTGGTGGGATTAAGAAAAAAAACTTTTGGTTCACCTGCAGACTCATCCCAATCTACACTTTAAACCTGGCCCCATGCAAGGTTAGAAAAAATTCAAAAGACCATTACAATAGGCTAAGTTGATAATCTTTATCATCTATTTGAATCAGCTGGGTGGGAATAGCTTTATGTCTGACGTCATCTGCAGGAGTCAGACCTTGAATACCCTTCTATAAAATGACACAATGTGAAAACTGAACTTTCACTGTCTGGCAGCAAACATAAAGCAAGTTATCACTGATCAAAAAGAGCATTTGGGTATCACAGCAGAGATCCCATAAAAAGGCAGTAACTACCACATTACTAGAAGAATGTCTGAGATGTCAGTTTTCCCTCCACATGCTCAAAACAGTGGTGATTTTCCAGGTCAAAACAAAAAACTAAAACCAGGTGTTTTATGCAAATAAAACATCATCTCACTGGGCTTTTTAATTCAAGCCAAGTGCCTTGCTTAAAGGAATGACAGTTTGCCAGAGCTCAGGACTGACAGGGGGACTGTCCCAGCTCTGGGATATGCCATGGGAACAGCACATTAGACATATTCACTGGCTGCCATCCTACCACTTAGCATCCACACACCTGGCAATGATGTTGGCATTCAATCTGGAACAGTACACAGAACACCTCTTTACCCCACTCCCTGGAGTGAGTCTTGCACAAGAGGTTTTGTGAAAGGATGTCTACAGCATTTTTCAGGTGCAATGTCACAGTCCTTTAGAATGTTGTTTTCCGACTGTAAATGCTGCAGTATTGTCAGCTCTCACAATTTTACTCTGATAGTTGGTGAACTTTTAAAGTCTGAACTGTGGTAATTTGTCTTGCTTGAGAAATTTATCCTCTGTGTAAAAAAAGAACTAAGACTTCTATTGTCTGGCAGCAGACTACACATGTATTCACGTATGTGACCCTAATGAGCTGTAATTGCATCAGTAAAGAAGACTGAGAAAATTTTATCTGCTGGAGGATATTGCAGGTTTTGAGTGTTCAGATCTGAACAGGCTGATAGTCATCCCTGTTTACACAATCAGCCCAAGATTTGTGGTTCTTAAACCCAACAAATAGGGCAGAAATACTCTTTTGTACTCTGTCCCCATGGCAATAAAGCAAGAAATGTTATGGTGATATCTTTTAAAGCTGAATTACTACAATGCCTCATCAGGCACACAGGAAAGAACCTCAGAGGTTATAAGAACTGTATAAACCCCATAAATGAATGAATGAATAAGCAAAACTTCCTGCAGCCTTTGGAGAATTTCTGCTACTTCTGAAAAACCATGTGGATTTAATTGCTGGACATGCTGTTAAGCTTGATTATATTATGTTCAGCATGTAATAAAAGTGGAATATTGAACAGAGTAATGGGAAATTTATGCTCTGACACAATTTGTTTCTCAAAATGATTACCCTTCAGCTCTCAAAATTGCCTTATTTTCATCAAACAATGTGAATTGAATGATACTAAGACAGAAAAGAATGCCACCCTGTTAAAACTTTTATTGGGGGAACGAAAAACAGGATGATGATGATTGATTCTTTTAAGTAGCTGATATTTTTCTATATGCGAATGCATCTGAGACTGATCACTTTATCTGAAATGTGGTATAGGAAGTGCCTTATTTAACAGGCTCTATCTTCATCTCTTGGACTCATTGTGTTCACATGCCCAAAACACCTGGTTGCCTGTAGTCTAGATGCTTTTCAGATTCCTTTAAGTCACCTTTGAAGCCTGCAGGCATAAAAGCATATTCAGCCTCAAGCCTTTTTGACAGAACTCAAGGCATTGCAGTATCCCAGCCACACTCTTGGCGAAGCTTTAGAGAGAGAACATTCCCTGACCTGTGTTCCCAGCTAAAGGAAACAATGAGCTCACTTTTTCCATCAGTAGCAGACTCAACCCGAACATTTCAGCTGACAGTACTCTTTCTAAGGCTCTGCAAACTCAGATGCAGCACAGTGCCCAGGTGGAAAGGTGCTCCCAGTGCCATTCTGCATCTGTAGCTATTGAAAGGAAGACAATGCTCCAGCAAAACCTTGCTTTTCCCCGCCCCTTTGAAGGAGGGGAGGAATATTGTCCCTTGGACTGGATTTTTTATTGGTTTTAAGACCAGCAAAGCCCTTCCTGGCTGTCATGGTTTAAACCCAGCCAGCCAGCTCGTTCACTCACTTCCCCCACTTCTTGCCCTCTCCCTACTCCCGGAGGGACAGAGAGGAGAATCGAAAAGAATGCAACTCCCACGGGTTGAGATAAGAACAGTTTAGTAACTAAGGTATAACACAGATCACTACTGCTACCACCAATAATAACAATGATAAAGAAAATAAGAAGGGAAGAGAATACAACACCTCACCACCAGCCGACTGATAACTTGCCCCCCCAGCCCAACAAAGCACAGACCAATACCTCCTCCAACCCCATAGTCTATCAGCCCTTCTGGGATAACTCCCAGTTACATCCTGGGCATGACGTGCTGTGGTATGGAATACTTCTTTGGTCACTTTGGGTCAGGTGTCCTCCCTGCTTCCTCCCAGCTTCCCCTCCTCCATGGCAGACCATGAGGCTCACAAAGTCCTTGGCCAGACCAAAACATCCTTGTTATCAGCTCTGTTCCCAGGCCAGAAAGTCAAAACAGAGCACTGCACCAGCTACCAAGAAGGAGAAAAATGACTGCTACTGCTGAACCCAGGACACTGGCCCATCCTCATTCAGCACTGGAGAGCCAGTAACGGCATCCCTTTTACCTGGGCTAGGCCAGTATCCCATACCTTTGTTTTTATCAGAGGAATACCCTACAGGACAGAGGCTGGGGCACTTTCAACAAATATATAGACAAGTGCTAAGATTTCCTTCATCTTTAGACCTGTATATCTATAAAAGGCATCTATTCTACAGAGAAATATATTCAGCTGGAAAGACCAGGAAACACCACTCTTGTGTCCTGTGTTTCCTGTTGAGGGTGTTCGCCCCAGTGCAGCTGAGTGTCCTTGAATTCACAAAATGCAAAGTGATAAACAATGTCATAATCATGTATAGGCTATGGTTACCATTCCTGGACACATCGAATACTGACATGGAGACAATCTGCTCTATACTACTTTCAAATTTCAGAGAATGGTCTCTCCTTTTTCTTTTTTAGTAATATTAATCTTTTCTTGGTTTCATATTCTGTGTGTCTGCATTAACCCAAAGCACATCGTAATTTCATTCTCCTGCTATTTTCAATCCAGTGTAATTTCAGAACAAACAAGCCTTGGTTAACTTCCATCAACATAACTTCAAGTAGTCCAGGGGCTGATGTCCCACTGCATCTTTCATGAGGAAATGTATATTAGAAAAGTACATGATGTATTTTGGCTCCAGCCAAGATATTTTAGATGAGTTTGCCTGGAAGGAAGCCAAGGAAGAAGTACAAACTGACAGTTTTGTGATACTGGTATTATTCAATTGAAAACATTTTTTAGACATCACATGAAGCCTGAAAATCAACTCCTTGCCAACAGAACTGAAAGCTGTAGAGAAGAACAGACTCTAAACCGTCACCCTTCTCTTTTTGTTGTTATGTAACTATAAACAAAGACATTAAAACAGATCACAAGATGCTGTCATTCAGCATGCTTGTCCAAAACACATTTGTCCAATCCTCCTCATTGGTGGTTTTCTCTGTTAAGGAGCACACTGTCAAACCATTAATTACCACCACATGATTTCTGAGACAAACAGATTTTATTTAAAGAGAATCATTCCTGCTGGCAAGAAGATAATACAAAGAAGTAGAGATCCTGTATGTCAGTGCTTACTTGTGTAGTGACACTCCTGTTTCCACCACAGGTATTACCCAGCATTAAAAAACAAAGTAAACATCAACTATATTATTTATGAATTACAACACACACACACACACACACACACAAAGTTAAGCCCAGAGTTTTCTTGTAACCTTGAGGAAAGGCTAATAAACTTCTAAAACAGGTTTAAAATTCACACTATTGGCAAATTGTTAGGTCCTCTAAACTCAACGAATTAAGTGCATTTTGAACATAAATACCAATGCTGTGTATCAATCACAACCCCTCTCTTCTCTCCCTTTCTCACTTTTCTTTTAAAAAAGATAAATGGAAACTACCCTAGGTTTCATAAAGTATGCTTCATACTGCAGCTATTGGAAGTAGCCTGGCCTTGAACATTGCCAGGGATGGGGCAGCCACAGCTTCTCTGTGGCTGTACAAGGCAACCTGTACCAGCACCTCACCACCCTCACAGGGAAGAATTTCTTCCTTACATCTAACCTACATCTCCTCTCTGTCAGCCTAAAGCCATTCCACTTGTCCTATCATTACATACCCTTGCAAAAGGCCCCTCTCTAGCCTTCTTGTAAGCCCCACTTAGGTACTGGAAAATGCTCTACAGTCTCCCTGAAGCTCTCTCTTCTCCACCCAGAATAAGCCCAACTTCACAGAAGACATACTCCAGCCCTCTGATAATTTTTGTGGTATTCTTATGTTGGCGGCTGCACTGCAGGTCGGGTCTCATGAGAGCAGAGTAGAGGGGGAGAATCGCCTTCCTTGACCTTTGAATTCTCTCTTCACTTTTTCCTTCTATCGTTGTTGCTAGTCACATTCTTCTTTTGGCAACAGTTATCTTGATGTAGACAAATGACCCCTTCAGCTTTATCCCAATATATTAAATTAGTTGACCCAAATTTTTGCTTTCACAAAGCTTTAGTTTATCACCTATGATCACTAAAAGAATTTTATACCATTTTATGGATACATCTCCATTAGGGAAGTTCTGCAAGTCACCAGAATGAAAATGGCTGCTGGATCAAGCCATCTGCTAGAAATTTGTCAAATGTGAAACTGGATTTTTTTTTTTTTTTATTTTCTTCCTCTCCTTTTACTGGAATTTGGGTGCATGTGTTTATACATGTAGGATGAATAAATACTAAGAAAATTAAGGGAAGATGAGAAAATGTGAACTAAAATCACATTTTCCCCAGTTCACGGATGTTCAAACCTGTATGAATATCTCTATCTATTGGACTGGGCAAGAAGAACCCAAAGACATCCAGTCTCTCAGATGTAAAACCAGTGTCCAATCTTCCTTTTGTGACCATCTCTGAGCACAGCTGTAAGCTACATAAGGTTAATATGTCTGCACACGGGTAGAAGTTTATACACATAATCAAGCAAAAATCAAGGTGTTTCAAATAATAATACGTTAGCTTTAGAGTTACTTTCAAACACTCCTCATATCACCACACAAAGAGATCAAATGGCCAGATGAGCTGCAAGATCAAATTGCCTTTGTTTTGCTTAATTGTCAAAGAGTGAATTATTTGCATTTTCATTACTTCACTGTCCCTAATCCTTTACTTATTTCATACCATTGCTGTACTGGTTGTGAAATTATGATTAAACTTGTCAGCAAGTTCAATACACAACAGAATCTTCTCCTTGGACTACTGAGGTGCAAGTCAAATTTTCACAGTTCTGTCTGAATAACAGAATTTATTACCTTTTTAACAGTAGAATTAACCACTGTAATCACAGATTATCAGTTTGTCTAAACTGTTAGTAAATCCTCTAAGCACCAAAATCAAATTCATTATTACTGCTCTGTAAAGGTAACAAGGCCAAATCTTGATAACACCCTCCTTAGATAGTATCAAGAATCCTAATATTACCAGGCTACTAAGAAGTAGCATCAAGCCTGAAGAACAACACTGTCCATGAATTACTTTGTTTTTTAGTGTGACTGAGATAATCTAAATCTTCATTTACAGTCACCCATATTTCTTTCAACACTTTGTTATGCACTTAGATTTCTGCTGTTGAGTCACAGGTGCCAGTCTCTGACATTATGATGCTAAAATAAATCCCTTTCACTAGATTGCGTTAAATGGCACAGGAAGCAGCTTAAGGGTATGTGCTTTTTTTTTTTAAAAAGATGTGAATAAAAATTTCACATTTTCCATCATTTTTAATAATATATAGGAAGGGTTGTGTTTAAATTTTACCTGGAGAGATAACTGCATGTGGGCAAGCCGTTCCTGAGAGAATCTGAGATTTTAAATACTTTACAAGGGTACTTTTGCATGAAAGGTGATTGTGTGTCTACTCAGACAGCTTGAAAGCCACTTATTCATCAAAATACTTTGAAAATGGTATGCTACATCACTTTTGCTTAACTTGCTTCTGCTTTGCTTGCCTCATTAGTATCTTAGGAACTTTACAAATGAAGACAACAAAGTCAGGTGTACACAGCAAAGTACAAACAGGAAAATGATGAAAATTTCTGGGGCCAGCAGAATCCAAACTGTTTTTTTTTATGACAGAAATACTGGAGACAGACTCTAATTACATTTCTAGTCTATGCATGAAAACAAGCTAATAGCTATCTTGATTTCCTTATCACACACAAGTACATTACTATTCTTATTAAGGATTTCTTAATGAGATATCATTCCTTCTATAATTTTTTTTTTTTTCCCCTCCTTTTTCATCTTCTTTTATACTAGATTTGCATTAGAAAGCCACTCTCTGACATGGCTTGGGAACTTACCACAGTTAGGACTCTCATCTGCTTTCATCTTTGTGGTGCTACCTGGCTCCCATTTTTACAAAAATTCAAAACTAATCTGCAAAACTGATGTAGATTTATAATATAAATTATACAAAATAACTTTCCTGTTAATTAGCACTTTCATGCATGACAACCCAGACATCAGCTTCTGTGTTTTGAGCACCATGACATAAAGCATGCTCTTTCTTGTATGTAAGAAAAGATGTGTTTTCCTCACAGAGAAGCTTCAGTGGGTGAAAATTAGGTTTTATATCATCTTTTCTTTCCTACACTCAAAATATAGATGGGTGCAGCAGCAGAGAGGGACATGAGTTACAACTCTCACAGTAACATCAATTTTTATGCCTAAAGGAGTATCAACACTATAAAGAATCAACACAGTTCTGGAATCAGTTTCAAAATCCAAGATAATAGTAACAGTTCTCTTATGGGAGCTGATATATTCTCTGACGGAATTTGCTGTATCTTTCCAGGCAGATATTAATACTCTTTCATACATCAGCCACTTTCCTTGACACTTTATTTGCCATCTCTGTGGTATTTATAAAAGTTTAAAGCTAATAGCACAACAAATAGAACTAATGGTACTGCAGATGCATGTAAATCTTGGGAAGAATAAATTATAAGTATGGCAGTAGACTGAAATCAATGGAACAGAAGCTGAGTGCCTGAAAGTGAATAGGTCTAGTTGTATTAGAAGACTATCCACTTAAAATTTGAAGCAAATAGTCCTCTTGCTGAAAGCTAATTACTTCCCTGGCATGATACTATACTATGTTTGTATACATATATAAAATCTTTGCTTCTCCAAAAAATTATGCGTGAGCTGAGATTGGGCCAGCTGATATTTCTTGGTTTAAAACAGGTAGGAACTTGAAGGAAGAAAAAAGATTTACTTTTCAGGACTGCGAAAAGTATTAAGGCTTCTATCTATATTTGTGTTGCTGAGAAAAGAGCTCCTAAATCCTGTACGACCTCAGGGATAGCTAAAATATTCTTCTTTTCCATCCTTCCCTTTCATTTGATCAAATTCTATTTTATCTGCTACTTGAGTTTAAATTCCCTTCTGAAAAGGAGCAGACAGACTTAGCCTGTTTGTGACCAAGAAAGCCTTGCTTTCTGTCTTTACTATAACAGGCTGATGTGCACTGATGCTACGCACTATGCTATGCTCCTTCTCTTCTTCTGCCAACAAGGAGATAGTATGTTACTCACCACAGGTGAACTGCATACCTTTTGAGAAAAGGTGATGCTGGTCTGTGCCCAAATGCAGGGGAGAGAATCACAGAAAATTTTGGGTTAGAAGTGATCATTAAAGATCATCTATTCAACCCTCCCTGCAATGAGCACAGACATCTTCAACTAGATCAGCTTGCTCACAGCAGCCTGAACTCTTCTGCTAAGCTGAAGTGGAAGGGGTGGCTACATAGACTTCTTTTTCTTAGTAGCAGCCTTGTCCTTGGCTGGACAAGACTTAGTACAGACTGAGGGAATAACGTCAAGGAAACTGGGCAGTAAGATAACAGCAACTTCCTTATTGAAAGAGGTTCCCAGGGAGACTGATACAGTGAGGAGCCTGTAGCACTATCTCTACACTTAGCCTGGAAGTCCTAAACAGTATTCTCTCTTCCTTGTCCAATCCTGTCTGAAAAATGTCAGTACGGTTATGAGATCTATCAATGAGTAAAAGGAAAACAAAAACAAACCAATAAAACAAACCAGTAAAGCCAGTAGCCTGAAGCAATATCACTCTGAACTGCGATCTATACTTACTCTGAAGGAAAACAGAAAGCCAGATATTTTCCTCTTGCTTAATGACCTTGCCTGGCATCTTGCAACTTCAAAAAACAACAAGGAAAATAAATATATCAAGCAAATAACAGATTTGTCCAGCAAAGCTGGATGAACTGTCAAACTCCAAACTGTTCTCTAGACCTATTTTTCTTTTCTGTGTTAATTCCTTAATTTTGTTTGGTACCTCCCTCACTGCAGCTGTTGCCAGCTGCAGAAGCTGAGGACTCCCCAAAGTTTGTATAGAAACAAGTAATGTAGAGTATAAAGGGCATGTATATCAACGTCTTGTTAGCTCCCACATGCTCATTCGTACCTGATAATATACTTTTTGTAGAACACTTTCCTGACCATGGTAAAATATAGCAAATAACCCACAGCTGTTCACAGCTGTCAGGACAGATGACAATAAATACCTTTCATAAACACTGCCTTTTGGTTCATTATGCATCTTTTATCAATGTCACATACTTCTCTGTTTCATACAGGCTTAAAATACAAGTTTAGAAAATACAGTAATTTAGATACTGAACTATATAACAAGTTGTACATTAAAGCATCTGTATTCCTGTAGATTATTTCTGTAGATTTGTATTTCCTATTTTCATTATACAAGGAATATTAGTAGAATGATTGCATATTTAGAGAGCAGGGGTAGGAAAGCATCTTTCACCCTGTATTAGACCTTTCTCACTCTTTATTTTTAAAACTACTTTCCTTTCCCATATTTCAAACTTTGCATATGATAAATAGATTTTACACAACACTCTCCTGGTTCTTCTCCCACTGCTCAGTCACTTGTTCAAAACATGCTATTTATTCCTCTTACCAGCTGCAACATCCCCTGACACTTTGAAAGCAGCAGTACCTTTCTAACAACATCTTTAGTGTGTTTGCAAATGGCGAGGGAGCCTATCAGGAGGAGAAGCTGAGAGCTTTCATATGAAATTGTGCTGCATCAGCAGTTGTGGTGGTTTAGCTTGAAGAAAGGTAATCCACCTCTGGTGTTCCCCATACTTGTCTGCCCTTGTGGATGCACACCATTCCTCCATCCTTCATTTCACCAGGACCTGCTTAGTGCTGTGTGACGCAATAATCACCATTGACATGAAACACTAATAACTGCTGCAGAGAGGATAAAGAAAAATATCATTGCCACAAGTGGGCTTGCAATTTGCAGTTAATAACCCAGAGCAGGTTGAAAAAGTGCTAACACAGCAAATGAGGTGAAATCCAGAGGAAATATTCTCACTTCATTCTGAACACTTTGTTCCCGAGCTTTCACATTAACAAAACCAGTAATTTATAGTATTGGGATATTTTCAATTTTATTCACATAAATTTTGCATTAGAATCTTTCTCAAGGTTTTAATTTGATCTTCTTCCTGAGAATGATATGTTGACATGCGGGAACTGGGAGGAACTTACTCTTTATGGCTTTGAACAATCATACTAAGCACTTTTTCTATAATAGACTGATTTTGGTTTTTAAACTTTCTGTTAAAAGGAAAGAGAGCTCCTTTTTCTGTGTGGCCATCAACAAAGCAATTGAAATTCAGCAACTTCAAATAGGGTTGCTTGAATAATTCATTTCCAAATGTATTTCAAACTGAAGAAAAAATATTTAAAAAATAAAATTGTAATCAATGCCATGACTTTTTGGCAAGAGAAATTAAAAATAAGAACAATTAACTGCAGGAAACATTCTGAGTCACCCTAGAAATACATTTCACCTTTCTATAGGTTTGCTTAATTTTTTCATTGTGTTTCCATTCTGAAACTAAACCAAAGTTGTTATGAAAGTCAAGAAGTCTAAATTTACCATTTTTTTTCTGTGTTATCTAGGCAATAGCTATGTGACAAATTCCAGGAACAGTAAAATGAAAGACGTTAATTCCTAAGGACTTTAGTTTGATCTAGAAGCAATAAATAGAACCAGCTCTGTGCAAACCACAGAAACAAGAGAGCAAATGCCCTATTAAAAACCTATAAGAACTCCAGGAACTTTTACATCTAAAATGCCTATAATAGAATGGTTACACAACTTTACATTCCCACTCATATTTCACTTGAATAAGCATTTTAGCAACAAGGAAAAATATCCACACAACATTCAAATCAGGCCTGGGCCAGGTTTTATCTTCATTAAGAAGAAAATATAAAAATGAATAAAAAAGCATAACTACTATGGCTTGAATTTAAGAAATGGGGTAACAACCCAAAATCTCTTTGTGTGGAAAAACAGTGCTGCTAACAAATCAGATACCTTCTTGAATATTATGACATCTTTTCTTCAACTCCTCTCACTAGCAAAAACACAACAGATTTTAGCAGCAACAGTATCTGACTGTGCAGGTGGAACAGAGTATTTGAATCTTTGTCTTTCAGATTTGTCTTGAAACACACATTCAGTGACAACAACATATAGTTCAACTCTACAACTCATTCCTCATTCTACCTAGCCCATGTTGATTTCAGAAAAAGAAAAAATAAAGAAAATTAAAACCTTCCTGTTGATATGACCCATTGTGTGTAGTTGAGAAGGTGGCCTGAAACAAACTGCAGAATCTAATACAAAATTGTCACACGGTATTAGACAGAAAGACGTGTATGGTACCTATGGCTATACTGCAGCAACTAAGACTGAAGGATCCTGCAGTGAAGTAGCAGAGGCTGGTAGAGGCTAATTTGCAATTTCTCTTAAAAATAAAATCTACAGCAGATTGAGCATATCACAGAGGATGCCGTAAGTGAAGCAGAAATCAGCACCCTTAACTCAAGGAGAAACTTGGAATAAATTAAGACATTGAAACAAATGTAAAACAAACAAAATATTTTTTTTCAGGCAATGATCAATTAGTCCACAGATACCTAAATTCTTTACTAATACAAGGCACTTTTATTGTGCAAGGAAAACCATGAACATTTCTGTTACATTTTAGACATAACGAGATTTCAAAAGAAATCCACTACCCCCCCCCCCCCCCAACTGATGAAAGCTGCAAGCATTATTTGGTGATGAAGGTGGCCTTGAACTTCATTGGCTTTCATGAAATTTAGTTTTAATTGTGATTTTGCTGGCGTAAAGCAAGATCTACAGACATTTGCTTTTGTACAAATATTGTGGCATATACTGGACACTCCAGGCTTTACTCAAGCAAAGAAGCTCCTTGCGAAAGGGAAAACTAGGAATTTTTTCACAGTTAAACTGCTGAACATGTATTGACACTGAGCTGACAGCCCATGGTACTTTATTCTTTGTAAGTTAGAGCTACACTGGAAATACTGCTTTTCTATTCACCATCAAGTCATAAGACACACATACACACACAAACATCTGTATTTAATTTTTCATTCATGCTTATCCAATAAGTAATGACAATAGAGTCCCATAAAATTAGAGAATAGTCTTATTCATTCCGATTTATTGTTCCTCAACCATCTGTTATGGTACAACAGCATAATATCTTCATATTCTACATAACAACAAAGCCTTTTAGGAAGATGAACTAACATGATGCTAAGGATTTATATATCTGGCCTTTGTCTATCTTTGCTTTTACTTTCCCTTTCTCCAAACTTCCAATACTATTATTTCAAACAGTGCTTTGCGCTTACATAAAATTTTTTACAGTGGTGCGCTCACTCACAGTGTTTATTTCATCCAACTTCATACAAAGCATATTAGAAAGATGCTAAACTTATAATGGTTCTGAACAAGTTTGTCATTTTGTTACTATCTTAAATCTCAATTTATCCCCAAGTAGTTCAAGAATAATTAGAATTTTAAGGAATAATATAAATTCTGAATACTAGGAAATCCATGTTCAGCTCATGTCTCTACTATTTTCTTATTGCAAAAGGAATTTTTTTCTTTTTTTTTAAATCAAAACATCAGATTCACAGATAATCCAATAAAACCCACGTTATACCTGAGCGTGTTCCCATTTTTTATCCAGTAGAACTCTGAACTTTTAATTTAACAGTATAATTAAATTAACAATTTAATTTAACAAGAACAAAGGTCATTGTTTTTCTTTACAGGATTTCTAATTTATCGCTCTTATATACACATCCTGAGTGTATTTCATCTATTCCTGTTTTTATTTTATCTCATTTATGTTTTAGCTACGGTAATGAAAGCATGACAACTTATGACCATACTACTCTTACAATTTCATTGTGTTATTCATTCTAATTCAGTATTGAAATAATTATGACTAGATGAAAATCAGTTGTACACTGGCTCTTGTTACATGTATTTTGGAGCATACAATAGAGGTAAGTGATTTTTGTTCTATTTCTAACACATATTTAGATGTATAATAATATGGCACCATAAATAATTTTCTGTATACTCAATAAAAGCCATTGTGCATGTGAATGTTGAGCCTTCATAGACAGATATGGTAAGCTCAATTAGAGAAGCTATTAGTAATGTTTCTATTGACTGCAAAAAGCTGCAATAACAGCAACTCATTCATTAAGTTAGAATATTCATGCCCATTTTGTTCCATTTGGTTAAATTTTTTTAAGTTGTTACAGAAACTAGAGGTTCTCAAACCTTTGCTACTCACAGCATGACATTTCCAAGTTGCCTTAATAGGAAAAGCTCTAGTGTGGTAAAGGGTATCAGCTAACTCTCCAGAGTTTGTTCTCGGATGAATTTCATCGTTATTCTGTTATCAAATGGCCTAACTGCTCCTGTCAGGTGAAGCATTGGGAAATTCTCCAACCTTGGTGGTCCAACTTGTCCTGCCTCCTCATAGAAACTACTGCTGTAGCTTGTTCACTGCTAGGGCCTTCCCTGTGCTTTCATCAATTTTCAGATGATTTCTGCATAGTTGCCTTTTTAGATAGACCTCTGAAGCCATGGAATAGAGCTGAAGTCTACTTTTTCTAATTCTTTCTGCAGTCATGAACCTTTACAAGGCTTCAGGTAAGAAGGGTCACAATTTGAGGCAATGTTCCCATTTCCAGCAAGGTCTACAGAAACATTACCAGGAAGAATGTCTTTCTGCCAACTCCAAAAATGCAGGGGAAGTTTCTATAGCAATCATGTTGATCATCTCAAGGCATTTCGTTTACTATGCAGTGTCCTAGAGTCTTCTGGGAGATTCACTGAAGTTTCTGCACAGGAACATACCAGCCGCCACAGCTCTCTATGGAGACTGGTAACCCCATTTTCGCATTGTTAACACACAGAATCATAGAATAGTTACATTTAATAATAGTTATACTTAAAGACACTGACTATTCTGTGCCTAACTGCAAGAATTGCAGGGTAGTGATTGTCAGTTCAGGAGCCTGCATGCATGCAGATGCCTGAACTGCTGTACAGCTGAAGTACAACAGCAAGACTGCTGTATTCCTCTCCCTGGTAATTTCTAGTCTTGTCCCTGACTGGACCTCCTCAGCTCCTAGTTAGTGTTTCCTTGCAAAACTGCCCCATGCTTGCTGCTCTCTGCCAGGGATGGTGGCATTCAGCTGGTCCCTGGACTGAAAAAGGAAAAAGCGTATTCTTCCTGTGGATATATGACAGGAGTCAATGCAAATTGCCTTCCTTATTCTAAAGCAAAGTGACTCTAAGCAATGCTGAATAGATGGAATATACATTTTTAATTAAGCTGTCCACATTCAGTTCCCTTGTCCTTGTGATATTTCTGAACAATTTCTTCCCATCTCTTTTTACATATAAGATCAGTTATTTATAAATAAGATTAGTTATGAGAAATAGTTCCTTGAAAGACTCAAGCATACACTGGGAGGAAGAAAACTTCTAGAGTTTTTTAATTGGTCTATATTTCTTAAAGCCCAAAATAAAATTTGCTAGGACTAGTTAAACTTTCAGCTTACCCTGTTCACCATGTGGACAAAAATGGAGAATTCTGGGCTCCAAACTATTATTTGGTTAATACAATATTATCAATCAGACCTTATACAGAACAGCACCAGGGATGGACCATTCACAACTTCCCCGGGCAACCCATTCTAGTGCCTCACCACCCTTACAGGAAAGAACTTCTTCCTTATATCCAATCTAAACTTCTCCTGTGTAAGTTTTAACCCATTACCCCTTGTCCTATCACTACAATCCCTAAAGAATAGTCCCTTCCCAGCATCCCTATAGCCCCCCGTTCAGATACTGGAAGGCTCTTATGAGGTCTCCACGTAGCCTTCTCTTCTCCAGGCTGAACAGCCCCAACTTTCTCAGCCTGTCTTCATATGGGAGGTGCTCCAGTCCCCTGATCATCCTCGTGGCCCTCCTCTGGACTTGTTCCAGCAGTTCCTTGCCCTTTTTATGCTGAGAATACCAGAACTATACACGATATTCCAAGTGAGGTCTCATGAGAGCAGAATGGAGGGGCAGGATCACCTGCTTCAACCTGCTGGTCACGCTCCTTTTGATGCAGCCCCGGATACAGTTGGCTTTCTAGGCTATGAGCACACACATGAAGCTGGCTCTTTTTCATTTTCTCATCAATCAACACCCCCAAGTCCTTCCCCGCAGGGCTGCTCTGAATCTCTTCTCTGTCCAACCTGTAGCTGTGCCTGGGATTGCTCCAACCCAGGTGTAGGACCTTGCACTTGGCATGGTTAAACTTCATAAGGTTGGCATCAGCCCACCTCACAAGTGTGTCAAGGTCCCTCTACATGGCATTCCTTCCCTCCAGCATATCAACTGAACCACACAGCTTGGTGTCACTGGCAGACTTTATGAGGGCACACTCAATTCCACTGTTCATGTCACAAAGGTGTTGAACATGACTGGTCCCAACACCAATCCCTGAGGGATACCACTCGTTACTGGTCTCCAATTGGACATTGAGCCATTGACCACAACTCTGCATGCGGCCATCCAGCCAGCTCTTTATCCACCGAGTGGTCCACCTATCAAACTGATGTCTCTCCAATTTAGAGACAAGGATGTCGTGTGGGACAGTGTCGAACGCTTTGCACAAGTCCAGGTAGATGACATCAACTGCTCTACCCCTGTCCACCAGTTCTGTAGCCCTATCGTAGAAGGCCACCAAATTGGACAGGCAGGATTTCCCCTTACTGAGGCCATGCTGGCTGTCACCAATCATCTTGCTTTTTTCCATGCACCTTAGCATCCCTTCCAGGAGAATATCCTCCAAGATTTTGCCAGGCACAGAGGTGAGACTGATTGGTCTGTAATTTCCTGGGTCATCCATTTTCCCCTTCTTGAAAATGGGGGTTATATTTCCATTTTTCCAGTCGTCGGGACCTTCACCTGACTGCCATGATTTTTCAAATATGATGGACAGTGGCTTAGCAACTTCATTCACCAGCTCCTTCAGGACCTGCGGACGGATTTCATCAGGTCCCATGGACCTGTGTACGTTCAAGTTCTTAAGATGGTCTCAAACCTGATTCTTTCCTAAGGTTAGGAAAAGAAGGCCCCCCCTTAGGTGGGCCTAAGGTTTTCATTCTCACAGTCTCAAATCATATTCTGATGATTTAGTGAAATATAAAGTAACTTAAAATTTACATTAGAGATTTTAAGGAAAACAGCACTAGGGAATATTTCAGTAAACTCCTTCCTGTACCCCATGTTGTAGGTTAAAATTCATGCATGGTTATACTAGAATTCATTTTCAGAGGATGAATACACATGATTTGAATCACTGGTTTACTACACCGCCACTACACAGTTGGCAATTCATTTGTTTCCCATACTATATGCGAAGAAATTACGAGCTCTGTCCAGGTGCAATACTAGGGTCTACGAGAAACCCTGCTTTGTATATTCTACAGTTTTCCTAATTGATGGCTTGATGCCAGCTCCAAATTTCTGATGGATTGCTGTATCTTCTATTTCAAATTTTGGTGTTGCTACTTTGTAATTTTTTAAATGTACTTTCATACTCATCTTAGGGATTTAAGCGTTACTGCCTTTTTGCTGTAGCCTGTGTGGCCTGGTTGTCTTCCAATGCATGACTTTTAAGAGATTTCCATTTCTTATTTATGTTACCTATGTTGCTAAGAAATTTGAATTTATGTTGCAGTTTTTTAAGTGCTGGTCTGTTCCTCTACACTGCTTAATTTTTTTCCAGCTTTTTTAACAGAGCCCAACATATGATCAAGGTTTTTAGAGTGGCTGAAGCTACCATACATACTATACTATTATACACTCTTCATTTCTCAACTCTTAATTCTGATGGCTGTATCGAATGCATTCTATGTTTTAGTGCACTTTTGACTTTTTGCTGCATCATTGTGTCTAAAAAGATGGCAATCCAAAACAATTTATCCATTGTAATGGCTTCAGAGCTTCTGCTCCTCTTTTGTACCAGGCTGCTTACATTACTTTGATATTCCTAATTTTATTACTTTATTCTAGCTATCATTTTATCTCTTACGTAGATATATGAAACAGAACCTTATTTTACAGTGTATTCTCTTCTCTATGGTACTGTTAGGGCATTAGAAGTACTGAAATATTTCATGAGATATAGGATATATCTTACATCTACATAGTCTTTTAGCTGTCCTCTCAGTGTTTTTTGGATTTGTATAGTCTCTCATGAGAGCAGTGCATACAGCGTACTATGTTGAAAGTCTATCTCATGTTCTTAATAGGAAGTGATATCTATGTTGTAAGATGGCCATGACCTTAGTCAATATATTGTGGCTTTACTTGTGATTTGGGAGCAAGGCCTCATCTTCAACTGGCAGCTCTGGAAGCTGAGTAATAGGCATTTTAGCCAACTGGATGCTTTTAGCAGTGGCCTTTTCATGAAGCTTTCTGAAGCTCCTGACCAAACCTCACCTGTGGCTCAAAGCAGACCTACCTTGATGCAATGATTTCATTCCAAAGAGCACAGTTAGTCACAACTTTACAGCACCTTCACACTTACTGAATCTTTCATGGAATTTCATCAAATGCACCAGATTGATGGTTCTCTGTTACTACAGCTCCCCAGATAAATCAAACAGTACATTCTCAGGAACAGGTAGCAACACCTTTTCAGGTGTTTTGGATCATTCTACAGCTTTGGATCAATGTAAATCCTTACAAAGAATAGCTAGCTCCTCAGAATGTGATTCAGCTCTACAGCTGAAGCATTTTCTCAATCCACTGAAATAAAACAAATCGGTTAGGATTTTTTCTTTTTTTTCCCCATGAAAAAAATAAAGGAATATGGTAGCCTCAGAATAACCAACATTACAAAGATTAGGATACTACTATGATACTAATATGTTCTAACAACCACATCCAACACCTAGTTTTCAATTTTTTCACATTAGGTTTATTCCATTTCAAGAACATAATTTAATACCCAGTTTACCAGGAAAGTATTCATTTTACATCCAGGTAACTTCAGCACTATAAGACGTGGGGGCTGGAAACGCAATTTCTAATACACCTCTTGGAGATCCAGCTACTGCCTGAAGAATTTATTTTCTCTTTGTTTTATTTTCTAATAAAAACATATCAATCTAATAGGTGCATTTCTGTTAAAGAGGTGTGACTGTTTCAGTTTCTGGCATTGATTTCTCACTATAGACCGTTATTTTCAACAGTGGTAATGAATTTTATTTACATTCTTATTAATACTTTTCTTTAGTAGTAACTGCAGCAAGGCTGAGGTGAATGGATTTCAGCAGTCCCAAACTATCTGTAGGATCTGTTCAGGATTTCCAACTGCTATTTATATATCCAGTTCACTAACACAGTTCCTTGTATTGTTGGCCAAGGCCCATAATAACAATGCATTCACTTAATGATGATATTCTCATATTACTGGGCTGCTTCAAAATGGTCTACTGTCTCACAATGAATCACAGGTAAATCTATGTATGTTAGGTCTCATAAAGTCTAACTGACATCACCTTTTGTTGCTCAAGGTTTTCTTAACTGTTCTTGCATTTCCCTATGAACAGTTCTCGTCATAACCAGCACAAAATTAGATTGCTCAAATCCATTTCTGCCCCTCAGCACGGTCAGTACTCATTACAGATGCCTTCTTATTCCCACTGTGATTTAACTGTTGTGGATTTAACAACATAGTGCCAAAATCTGGCTGTTGTATAGCTGACAGTCTTTTTCTGCATTATGTGCAAACTGACAGTCTTAAAATCTGTTAAAGCCATACTCCAGGCAGTCTCCTTTGCGTTACAAGGCTTTAGTCCTCAGTTATGCTCATGTTACTGCTCCTTTTAGGGGAACCCACCTCTCAGGAAAATAAACTGTGTATATACCTTAGCCTCCACAGTCTACAAGCTTGGCATCGTCTCTCTGCTTTTCATTTTTCTTTCCACACTGAATGTTTTCAATCATTCATGGTGTCTACATTTTTAATTCATCTTTCTCTAACTTACCTCCCATGTTTCTTTGAATGTTGACTCCATAATTCTTTTTTTTTAACTGCAATTGTGAACATTGTTATTTTGTCTTTGGCCTAGAATGACTGGCACTGTTCTCCTACAAGCTATTTTTCTCAGCTATTTCTCCAGTAAACTTAAGTCATGTGTGCCAGAGCTGTATCTTAGGTATCTGTTTCCATGCACTATCAGAGATGGGATATTGGACTAGGAGGAACTGTACAGTAATCCAAGACAACCAAATTCATATTATTAAGGAATGTTAAATGGCTTTGACATTAAACCATCAAACCATTTGCCTTCTCATTGCAAAACTGATCCACAGAAAATTCCTAAAAAAAAATGCTAACATTGGAAAAAATGTCTTTTGAAGTGTGCAGACTAAAAAGTTATTTAGCCAAAAAAAGTATCAGGGGCAGCAGATTTTACACGTATGAAGTGAACAGTGTGGATGCGATCTGACCTTAAGTGCTGTGAGTTCTTGTCTCCACAGTTTACGAAGGACATGAAGGTACTTGATGTATCCAGAGGAAAGCAATGAAGCTGGTGAAAGGCTTGGAAGGCATGTGCTGTGAGGAGCTGCTGAGGACTCCGGGTTTGTCTGCTTTGGAGAAAAGGAGGCTGAGGGGTGACCTCATTGCTCCCTACAGTATCCTGAGGATGGGAAGTAGTGAGGGAGGTCCTGTCCTTTGACAGGACACATGGTAAGTGGTAAAAGCAGGGAAGGTTCAGACTTGACATTAGGAAGCATTTCTTTACTAAGAAGGTGGTCAAATACTGGAACAGACTTCCCAGAGTGGTGGTTGATGCCCCAAGCCTGTCAGCATTTAAAAGAAATCTGCAACTTTTGGTTAACTTTGGTGACATCCGAAGCGGTCAGGCAGGTCCTTCCAAACAAAATATTCTACTCTATTCTACTGTATTCTAATATGCTGTCACCTATTAACATAGCCTATGAGATTGGCATCCCAGTATCAGATAAAATAAACTTATTTCAAAAAGCGCTTTTCCTATCCTGCATATAAGCACTTAAGATTTTCTTCATAACTAGGCTCAGACTAAACATTCTTTGAAGTTTGCGATTTCAAGCACTTTCCTGATGCTTGTATCCAGGGCTCATTGTCTGCAGTGGCCTACAGCAGAAGGAATCCTAGAAAGAAAACAAGTATAAATACTGTCCTGGCTTGAGCCACTACTAGGTGCTTGAGAAATTAAAATAATGACAGACAGCATTTTGATGCAATAATGCTCTTTCACAGAAAATAAGAACCCCATTCTTTGCAGCCAAAGCAGAAATAGAAAAAAAATTTCTAGGTAGCTCTGGTTTTGTTCACGGCTTCTTACCCATTTCAGCAACAGTTCACTCAGAACTTATTTGGTCTACATTTCTCCATAAAATCTCAGGCCCTGCCTAGTGTTTTTCTTTCTTTTTCTTATCTGAAATACCGTTAGGAACAAAAATCTTCCACCTACAGCTGTCTTACTGTACACCTTTGCCTTGATTTAAGTCATTGTTACAGGAATTTGTTTTTTTGGTCTTTTGTCAGCATAGGCAAACTGGTCTAGGTGGAGCTGTGTCCGAGAAAGTGGAGCTGCTGTGCCAGCCAGCTGCTGTGCCAGCCAGCGGCTCCCCTCAGCAATTGCAAAGGAAGGATGAAATCATTCTTGATTTCCTGAACACCTCTTCTGAGGATATGACACTTTTATGAGTTCTTTAGATAGGGAGAGTAATTCCTATTTCTCAGCTCTGGAATATGACGTTGACTTATTCTGAATGACTCAATAGAAAGGTATAGGAAAGAAAATGAAAATATTGCCAGTGAGATGGAAAAGGAGCCAGCCATTAGTGAGGCATAATCAAAGTCAACAGTGTGAAGGATCCAATACTGTCAGGCTTAGTAATAACATCATCTTTATAACATCAGATAACAACAGATTTCATTTCAACAGCTCCTTGCTTTGAATACTTTAAGCCATTTTTACTCATCTTATTGCAGGACCATCCAATATACAGTATCATCTGCCTTCTATGGATTGTGCACTCAGAGTGTTCTCCTCCCTGCAAGATGCAAGGCAATTTGCTGATGACAGTGTTTATTTCCTGGACTGTCTGCTAGTGACAGCTGTTGACTCTGGGAAAGTCCATCTAAAAGGACAAACTTCTACTGACACATTTAAATCCAGATACCACAGTGTCTGTCATCCCTCCTGTAACTCAGTGACATTCCTGGAAGTACAAGAAGACAAGGAAAAGATAATCCTTTGGTTCCTTTCACATTGAGTTAAGTCTGAAGGCAATAATAAGAAAACAGATAATGGTGCACCTCCTTCAAAATCACACAGAAAGTCATTGGAAAAGAAAATACAGCAAGTATGGGGGTTTTATTCCAATTTAGAAGTGGTTTTGCTAATCAGTGGGCACTATCTGTTTGTTTATTTGTTTTATTATTAATTAGTGACACACTCAAGTTCCTGGAGTCAGACTTCAATGTAGGGATGAATCATGATGTTGCCTATAGTTTCATACTGCCTGAAGTCAGCCTTCAATATGGGGATGAATCATGATGCTGCTTTCATACTGGTGGCAAAGTGAGACATTTCCTGTTGAGCTGATATTTCCATTCTTCTTCCTGAATCAGTTTCCCATGGTACTTTTCTACGACTCACAAAAACAGAGGGCCAGTCTGGAAGGCACCTCTTGGGGTTTCTGGATCAACCCCATGCATGGAGCAAGTCAGCCAAAGTGTTACATCAGTTTGTTCTTTCATGGTACTCCCATGCAAACAGGGAAACCTGGTTGACATGAATTCCCTGAGGCTCATTTCTCTGTATGTTCCCCAGAGACAGTGCTATGCTGCAACAAGTGTGACCACTTCTGGCCTAGGATGCAAGGAGAAACTAACCTAGAAGAATTCCTTTCCTGTTCCTGGATGAGGAACAGGAGATTGGAGGGTGGATGGTGTTTCACTACAGCGGAAGATTAAACAGAAAGATCTCAGTGACTGAAATAACTTTAAATATGATTTATGTTCCAGATCTTCCATGTTGACCAGCCTATGACTGTATGACTGAAGCAGGTCACTTAACTTTAAATACACATTGTGAACAATCAGTCTTGCCCTGATTCAACCCTAGTTTGAAGTAACGGAAATTTCAGTTTTGACCAAAGCTGTAAATGCTGCTTCATGCTATCACTGATACCAGGAGTCCAGCAAGGAGGGCTCCACATTCATACCCTGTGTGAGCTGAGAGAAAACATGTCAGTTTATTGTAAACTGAAAGTCACAAATACATGTTTTAGACTGTGTTGTCCCCTCGATCAATGGATGGTGACACAGGAAGAATGCAGACCCTGAGATTATGAAGTTTACTTTTCTTTTCCATGATGTCGTATTTTATGGTAACTAATTTTTTTGCAGTAAGTTAAAAAAAGTGTTTGGACAAAATATTTCATTATTAAAGTTTGTTCTTACGCTTAATTATTTATGTTCTCTCTATGTTTGGTATGCTTTTTAATTAAAGCAACTTTCCATCAGTAGTTTAATAAACTTATTAAGTAAACAAGGAAGAACATCTCAGATGCTTATACTGTGAATATACTGTACGTTTGTTTTATGGAGATAGAAGATAAATCAAAGCTGTTTTCTTTCCCTTTTTTATTTTTTCTTTGCCTTTCAGATATATTTAATCTCTATGTTTATCTCTACTTTATCTACAATAGATTTCAAGAAGCAATAATGCACTGTCTCTCTGCATGGTATGGTGATAACCAAATTGCTAAACAAAGAAAACCGTAATCCCCTAAAGAATATGGGTCTGTATAATAACGTTGCTGAATAATTTGCTCATTAACAGACTTTACTTAACAAATAGTTATGAAATAAAAAGTTCCTTGATAGTTATTTCTGTCCGCAGTTTCAAACCAAAGACAATTCAGCTATGAAACCCAACAGATTTAACTACCTGTGTTCTGGTATCACAGTATCACAGTATCACAGTATGCTAGAGATTGGAAGGGACCTCAAAAGATCATCTAGTCCAATCCCCCTGCCGGAGCAGGAACACCTAGATAATGTTACACAGGAATGTGTCCAGGCGGGTTTTGAATGTCTCCAGGGAAGGAGACTCCACAACCTCCCTGGGCAGCCTCTTCCAGTGTTCCGTCACCCTCACTGAGAAGAAGTTTCTTCTCAAGTTTAAGTGGAACCTCTTGTGTTCCAGTTTGTACCCATTACCCCTTGTCCTATCATTGTTTGCCACTGAGTAGAGCCTGGCTCCATCCTCGTGACACTCCCCCTTTATATATTTATAGACACTTATAAGGTCACCCCTCAGTCTCCTCTTCTCCAAACTATAGAGACCCAGCTCCCTCAGTCTTTCCTCATAAGGGAGATGTTCCACTCCCTTAATCATCTTCGTTGCCCTGCGCTGGACTCTCTCCAGCAGCTCCCTGTCCTTCTTGAACTGAGGGGCCCAGAACTGGACACAATATTCCAGATGCGGTCTCACCAGGGCAGAGTAGAGGGGAAGGAGGACCTCTCTCGACCTACTAACCACACCCCTTCTAATACACCCCAGGATGCCATTGGCCTTCTTAGCCACAAGGGCACAGTGTTGGCTCATGGTCATCCTGTCGTCCACTAGGACCCCCAGGTCCCTCTCCCCTACACTGCTCTCTTAACAGGTCGTTCCCCAACGTATACTGGAACCTGGGGTTGTTCCTGCCCAGATGCAGGACTCTACCCTTTCCCTTGTTATATTTCATCAAGTTATTCCCTGCCCAACTCTCCAGCCTGTCCAGGTCTCGCTGGATGGCAGCACAGCCTTCTGGCGTGTCAGCCACTCCTCCCAGCTTAGTGTCATCAGCAAACTTGCTGATAGTACACTCAATTCCCTCATCTAAATCATTGATGAATATATTAAATAATACCGGTCCCAGTACTGACCCTTGAGGCACTCCACTAGTTACAGGCCTCCAACTAGACTCAGCCCCATAGACTACAACTCTCTGGCTTCTCTCCTTCAGCCGGTTCGCAGTCCACCTCACTACCTGATCATCCAGTCCAAACTTCCTCATTTTAGCCATGAGGATGCTGTGGGAGACTCTGTCAAATGCTTTGCTGAAGTCAAGGTAAAAAAAAAAAAAAAAGAGACTGAAAATGTATTTTGCTTTCTCTTCCTCCCTGCCTCTTGTAAGCAGAACTAATCCGACTATCAAGTTATTGAAGTGCAGCCCTTTGGATATTCCTCCAAATGAACAGTAGATAACCCCTTCGCAGGGCCTCGTCGTAGCTGAGGAAGCCGATGCGGGACTCCTTGGCGCCCATGGTGCCCCTCAGTCCATGGCCTCCCCGCCGGCCGCTCGGCGCCGCGGACCCGGGCTGCGCCGCTACCGCCTCGGGAGCGCAGGGCGCGGGCGGGGGGGGGGGGGGGGGGGGGCGGGCCGGCGGGAGGAGGTGGCCGCGCGCCCTCCCCGCCGCCACCTCCTCTTCCATGGCGGGTCACGTGGTGATGTTGAGTATCTGTCTAGAGGGAGCTGGTAATGATGACCAACAGCTGTTCAAATTGCAGCAACAGAAGCACTGGCCACAGTCCTCTAGGAACCAAGAATATCTGTGTCACCATGGGGGAAACAAATTAATTTCCCTTCATTCAGCAGCAACATCGGTAAGTCTTTACTTGCCCACTGCTGTACAAACATCACTATACTGGTCTGGACACTTGATCTGGGTGTACTAACCTTTGACACAACTGAGTCAACTCGGAGCTGACCCTTAGACTAATCTTAAGAAACCTAATTAGCCACTGATGGCCTCAGATCACAGTCATAGAAAACAGAACTGTTTATAGGTTCATTTAAATGTAAAACTCAAGAGAGTGAAACTTACATGAAATGAAATGGACCAAATATTTTAATTAACCCCTGTGGGAACTGCAGCAAAACTTCACATAATTCTGCAAGTAAAGACACAGAATACATTTGATATATGTGATGTCCAAGCTGCCAAACCCAGAAAATAATGTGAATTAACTATTCCAAAGAAGGATATTCAGGCTAGATAGTTCAAATCTATTTATACTGTGCATGAGAACCTGCAGATACACACAGGCCATTCAGAGGAACCATGACAGGGAGGTGGTGGGCCAGCATGAACCTCATGAAGTTCAACAACGCCAAGTGCAAGTCTTTTACCTGCACTGGGGCAATCCCAAGCACAACTACAGGCTGGGCAGAGGCAGGACTGAGAACAGCCCTGAAGAGAAGGACTTGAGGTGTTGATTCATGAGAACCTCAACATGAGCTAACAGTGTGCACTTGCATCCCAGAAAGCCAACCGTGTCCTGGGTGCATCGAAAGGAAGTTGACCAGCAGGTCGAAGGAGGTGATCCTGCCCCTCTACTCTGCTCTTGTGAGACTGCACCTGTAGTACTGCATTCAGCTCTGAGGTCCCCAGTATAAGAGGGACATGGATCTGCTCAAGTGAGTTCAGAGGAGGCAGAGGGCACCTCTCCTATGAAGACAGCGTGACAGAGATAGACTTGTTCAGGCTGGAGAAGAGAAGGCATCAGAGAGACCTTCAAGCATCTTCCACTGCCTAAAGGAGCCTACAAGAAATCTGAAAAAGGACTTTTTTGAGGGCAAGAAGTGATAGGACCGTGTGGAGGTGGGGAGTTGGAACTAAATGATCTTTAAAGTCCATTCCAACCCATACTATTCTGTGATCCTATGATTGTAAGACAGGGCATTTTTGTCTTTGTTTTTTAACTATTCATCGAAAGATTCTCTTCAGTGCTGAAAATAGGGGCAGAAAAATTTGCTAGACTACTTCCAAGAGCTGCAATATGAAACATACTTTATGAAACCTAGGATTATATCCATTTATTATCTTTTTAAAATGAAAGCATTAGAGAGAAGAAGAGAGGGGCTGTGATCCATACACAGCATCAGTATTTTGCTTTAAAAATGTACTTAATTCCCTGAGTTTACAGGATGGCAATTTCCTAGTGGTGTGAATTTTTAAACTTATTTTGGGAGCTTATTAGCTTTTCCTCAAGGTTATAAAAGGAGATGTTCTTCACGTTGCAGAGGTTCATGGAGGACTGTCTCCCATTGGAGGGACCTCACACTGGAGCAGGGGAAGAGTGTGAGGAGTCCAACCTGAGGAGGAAGGAGCAGCAGAGACAACATGTGATGAGCTGACCACAACCCCATTTCCCTGTCCTCCTGCACCACTGCCTGGAATGAGGTAGAGTATGAGAATAAAGTTGAGCCGTGGAAAAAGGTTGGGGAGTAGGGGAAAGGTGTTTTTACAGTTTGGTGCTATTTCTCATTACCCTACTCTGATCTGATTAGTAATAAATTAAACTCATTTTCCGAAGTCGAGTCTGTTTTGCCTATGATAATTACTGATGATGATCTCTCCCTGTCCTTATCTTGACCCATGAGCCTTTTGGTGTATTTTCTCCCCCCTATCCGGCTGCCGAGAAGGAGTAATAGCGCAGATTTGGTGGGCACCTTTTGTCTAGCCATGGTCAATGCACCACACTATTCCACATCAAGCTTTTACATGAAATTTCAACCATTTTACGGATATCAAGGACTGTCTGCATAAACTAAAACCACAGGAAAATTATAATCATCAGTCAACAGTGTATTAGAGACTATATCTGCCATGTCCAGATAATAAAAGTATGCAAAGAATTCACAGGACTTTAAGCATTCCGGTATAGATAAAAGGCAAGACAGAGGGTATGCAGGGTCAGGAAAGTTCTTATTTTCATTGATTAAGCACGTGATTGTAGGTGATGCTTTATCTACATCTGGGAAGAAGCAGTGGGACTACCTTAAGTAGCCTCTACTCAACAGTGAAGTTTGTTGCTGCTTTTTAGGCTGCCTGACTAATGTCCACTCATAGACCCCCAAAGAGTGAATTAATAGATAGGAATAGCACAGAAAAAAACAATCTTTCCATCCTAGAGTTTCAGTCCTGACAATAATTTGCTCCATATGCATCCCTTCTCACTGTCACACCAGCGAGTTAGCAATTTTTTAAAGGATGTTGATTCCTGCCTTGTTTTTGGTTTCAATCTAGGGCACTAGTCAAGAAAAAGATCCTGCTAAACTCAAAAGGACTGGAACCTTTGGAGTCTCTTTATTATTCCATTCTTTTTCCCCAGAAAATGTGAATTTGAGAAGGCATGATCTTGATGTTAGTGGATATTATTGCATTCTAACAATCTTCACTCTGTAATTCCCAAAGGAGTGACTCTCCAGCCATTTCATTTGTATCTCCTGTCCTTCTGGCCCATTAGAATTGTTCTCCTAAATGCTACATTAAGAAGGAAAACAAAAAGTTTTCACAATGCATTTCCAACAGTACAGCTCAGAAAATGACTGACACTAAGCCACAAAAAAATAGCAGTGCATTCGTCTTGTTCTTTTCTTTTTTTTTTTTAAACCCAAGGTTCTGATCAAGAGAAGAAATGGGAAAAAATCCCAGATGTAAGTTACCCTCAAATATATGAGCTGCAGTGTCAAAACCTGTTCTGTTTGTGAAGCAGAGTTATACAGCAACTTCTCTACCCTGACTCTATAATTTTTAATTTATTTATAATTAAAATTAAAAAAAAAAAAAGAAAAAAAAGGTTTGAGTAGCTTTACAGGTCTTGATTAGCATGCTTCTGATTAAAATGTGTATTTTGCATGGGAATGGTAAAAAAATAAAATCAGGAAACAGAGCTGCATTTCTTGCAGCCCTGTTAATAATAAATAATATTTAATAATAAACAATATTTATTAAGTAAAAAGTGGACACCGGAGAGGTTTTGTGAAGTAAAAGTTACCAAGGTCTCTACATTTCTGGATCATATTTCATTAAATCAGAAGAACTATAAGGGAAGTACACCACAGGGGGTTAGCTTGGATAAAGTATATGCTGTGAACTTTTTCTGCATCATGCACAGTAGAGCTGAGGTGTCTAGGTGTTACTACAGTCTAAATACATGCATCAGTCAGCCCAGGCTTAAAAAAAAAAAAGTGTACTCATCAAACCACAGCTAATTTTTAATACAGATAGGCCTTCGCATGCTATCATTTAACATCTCCTCTGGTAGAATCAAATTTTCCAATTCAGAACTTGGTAACACTGGCATTTTTCAAGTGAGTTTTGTTAAGAACTTACTATCTAGTACTTTTCTAATGCATCTCAGGCTTGGCTTGGTCAGCAAAGCTGAAAGATTACCCATTTCCTGCTTTTTGTATGCTACTTGTAATGGCTTTGCCCCCAAAATACTAACCTCCTGCATGAGAGTAGTAATCCACAATCTTCATACCATGGATTTCAATGAAGAAAGACTCTTCTGTCTCTTCAATTACAACATTGTTGAGGCCTAAAATTTGATTACAGAAAGGCTAAAAAATGACCGCAACACCGTTATGATAAGTTCATGGTCTAAGGAATTTCAATTTGGATTTGTGGCTAAAATAGAAATTTTTAAAAAAGCTTATTCTAATCCTAGATGGTAATTTCAGGAACTTCACTGTTTTTTAGATGTAGAAATTCAGAGATAACTGCTGAAGTTTCAAAGACTGCTCCTGCTCATAAAGAATATATCAGTATTACAATTGACTTCAGTGGCAATAGGAGTTGGGTTTCAAAGAAGAAACTTTGACCTTAGTTTTCCTTAAAATATTCTGTGGAAAGATCACTTGCTGACCTAAACTGAATCTCAAAAATCAGATGGAATCATGTTACAGACTAGCTTTGAATTATGTATGAAAAAACAGACAACGTCTGTAGACAACAAAAATAAACCCTAAAATTTAGTAAGAAAAGAAAAGCTTGAGAAGGCAAGCAAAATCACTAGAAATATGAGCACATCTAACTTGGTCTGGTCCAGTGTCTATCTGAGACAGAGAACAAAATAACACCTGAAAAGCATTAAAATAAAAGATGTAATTAAATTGTGTGGGATAAATCCAGCAAAATCTGACTATCAGAACATTTCTAGATAGTATAAATGGCTCATGAAACATTTAATGGCATAAGATATTCTGCCTTTGTTGAACTAATGCTGTAATAAGAATAATATTAAATATATGTAGTAACAGTTGTCTACACATCAGATCTTTTGGTGAATATATTTTTTCAAATTAAATTGCAGAGATGCCATAGGTTTCTTTAAAATACTAGTGGTAAAAAAGGACAACTGTATTTACATGGAAGGGGAGATTCGAGGTTTCATGTGTTTTCCTTTCTGAATCAGTTGCCTGAAAAATTGCAAAATGAAATTAGAAAATATACTTTTTCCCCACAGTTCACTAACTGTTGCCTTCCTTCAAACATTGCTAAAATATCTACAGTGGGAATCAATCCCTAAAACTATGTGAACTCTCTATTAATCAAGAAGTCTAAATTCACTGAATCCAGTTCCAAGAGGTTTGTACAGTTTACACACAGAGTTTTGATTTTGCTCAGCGGTGTACTTATTTCCTTTCTCTTTTCATTTGGTTTGAATCAATGTAATAACTTAGAATATGCAACAAAGGAAATAAAAAACCAAGAATGAGAAAATTATTAAAATCTAAACCATATTCTGTTAAAAAACACACAAAACCAAGAGGGAACATCACACTCTACTAGGAGTAAGCAAAAACATTATAAAATCTGTTTAAAATGTTGCAGCTCAGGAATAGCTGTATTTTTGGCATGAACCTAGAATACTGCCCAGTCTGTCAATCCATTCAACTTTACTCCTTTTAATCTTAACTGACTTCTCCCACAACATTACTTCCACCTCCAAACTCACTACATCAAAAGGCAAACGTATGCTTTTAGAGAAGCAGCATTAAAATAAGCTTGTGTTCTCAGATGTTGAAAAATTAGTATCAGGATACTAATTCCATTAGATCGTGTTCTATTATATTGTGTTACATTAGCATCTCATTCTATTCTGTTTGGTAGAACTGAATAATGTCAGGAGATGATTTTCTTTAACTGCAACAAATCTAGGGAGTTAGTTGGTGCCTATTTAGTGAGAGCTAAAAAACACAACTATGGAGGAGATTATAATCATAGACTTATACCTTCTGCAAGTTTAATAGCGATTATTGTTGGTTTTCATTGTATTGTAGTAATTTATGAATTTTCCTAAACAGTAAAATCAGTAATATACAGTAGTCAGACTACTGAGCCTGTTTTAATGAAACACCCTATTCAAATCTGAATAATTGGCATAAATTTAGGCTTTCCACTCGTGGCTCTATCAGAAACATTTTACAGCTGAACTATGAGTTAGGGAGGAGCTGTCTGTCTGTGTTACTTTCTTTTCCATTACAAACTATTATTATTATTACTATAATCATCATCATCATTATATTTCTATTATTAAACTGTTCTTGTCTCAGCATATGAGTTTCCTTACTTTTACCTTTCCAATTCTTTCCCTTATCCCAGTGGGGCAGGGAGTGATCAAGCAGCTGTGCCCTGCTTAGTTGCCAGTTGGGATTCAACAACAACACTACTTTAAAAGTTTCTTCTGAATCTCTGTTGCAACTGAAAATGTGCTTCTTTGTCCATTGCAATGAGCATCTAGGAGAATTATATAAATCTTCATTTTTATTTTACATACAAAAATGCTGTAACGGAATTGTGAAACATAGCAAATTTTTAAGAAGTTTTAAATGAGATATGACAGTTTTTCAGTAAAGAGTTTTCCACAATTTCTCCTAAATAAATTTGTGGGGGGATATGTTTCTTGTAGGGAAAGAAAACCTACAACATCAACAACAAAAAACACTAAAACCAAACAAACAAAAAATAAAAAAAAAAAAAAACTCCAAAACCACACCTACTTGTCAAAGTAGCCTGATTTGGCATGAAACATCTTGAGAAATGCTCTAACAAGGATTAAAATGGGTTGTGAATTCAGCATCTGGTTTCCTAGTGCATTGCTATTTACTTAAGTTATGCAAAGCATAACACTGAGCTGTTCTCCCTATTTTGTATCAGTGATAGTTTTTATCCATTATTTTCCACTTATGAATATTCTCTGAGTTTTTTGTTTAAGTTCAGTAGACTATCAAATTGACTGATGATCCCAGCTCACACTGGCAGCATGTTTAGCTGAAAGCACTACATGGCCTTCCCAAAGTTAGCCAACTGCACACCCTTTCTCAGCTTTATGTAAATAGTATATTTTATTCACACAGTTGTTAGTCATGATGGATTACACTATTCATATATCTGCTTCCCCTTAGGAAGCTATAGGAAGACAGCAAATTTGACTTTGCTTAATAAGAAAATTTATATCTAGTGTGCAAAATCTAATTAAAAGATAGTTATACAGCAGAAGTACGAACAAAAGAAGAGCCAGGAAACCAATCTTATGGCACTTATATCTACGTATAAATGAATTTTACTGTCTTATGGGAAATTGGTAGTTTATTAAAGAAAAATGTTCTATAAAAAAATTCTTTAGGCTGAAGTGTGTGATGGATTCTACTTTGCCAGGTTTAACCTCAGACATCTAACTTACAAATAAGAGAATTAAAAAACCTCTAAATACTTTCCAGGATAATTTAACGTATCTGTTTTTTATAATTTGCATGCTGCTTCTACAAAACCAGTGTTCACTAGCAGCCGTGTACAACAATTAAAACTGAGTGGATCATTTGCATTCAGTTTTCACATACCCTATTTGCCAAAAATTGCCAATAACTTCTAATAGTGAGGTTTCTGTGAGGGCAACTAAAAAAAAAAAAACACCCACCAACACAAAAATAACCAACTAAAGAAAAACACTAAAAGATTTAAATTTACATCTGTTTCTGTATTTCTAAATTTGCTGTTAAAAAGATGTATTACATGATCTATGTCTAATACAGGGTTGTACTACTACCAATCAGCAGGACATTCCATAATCAACTGCTTTCAGGAGAACATATCCATTCACTGGAAATACAGGGTAGGGTCTGTTTTCTCAAATGTCTTGATATGTGGTGTTGGGGGAAAGGGCTTTCCTAAGCAGTGAAATATGTAATTTTGATATACCTTTTCTTAAAAATTTTATTGGTATTTTAAAATCTCTTAATGCTGACATGTTCTACACATGATGTATCATTATAGGTTTTGAGTTTGATTTGCACATCATGATTTTGGTGAAGCAATCTTGGGGAAGACATTTTCTATGAAGATGGTGGAACACTGCAACAGGTTGCCCAGAAAAGTTGTGGATGGTTCATCCCTGAAATTTGTCAGGAAGAGGCTGGCTGGAGTTTGCCAACTCTCTTGTCCCTCCCTGTGGCAAGAGGGTTGGACTAAATAATCTTTGAAGGTTCCTTCTAACATGAACCATTCTGTGATTATGTGATTCAGCTTTCTGTGAAGAAGGTATATTTCCAGAATATGATTATGTTATTTAGCTGTCTAAATAGAGACCTGAATTAGGACTTGGGGATGTGAGTGCTTTTTTCAGCAGTCTGATATGTAGTCTTAGAAAACTTGTTTACTTTCATGTCATTAAAGGAAAATTATTAATTAACTTTTCATCTTAAACATTATGGACTAGAAAATTCTTTCTGGATAGAAATAAAAGTCCTTAATGGAAAGTAAGTTCTATCAACCTGTTAATAAGAATCAGAACTATTTCACTGCCAAATATCATGGAATACAGATAATCACATCACAAACCTGAATACATGAATAAAATTAGATATGGGATCCCCAAAGTTTTCAGGCTGAAATGATGTTTGAAGGGTAAATCCTGCTGCCTTAATCTACACTTCATTTATTAGCAAAACAGTCTAAAATGATGTTTTCCAATGTGACAAGAAATGGCTGAGATCCTCCTTCCTATGAGTCCCTTAGGGAAGCAGTCACCTTGGCTGCCATACAGTCTTACAGGAACTGCACAGCAGTGCTGCAAAGCAATCACTTGTGCCTGCATGCACAGACATGAACCCCCCAGGCCATTACACCCTTCTCTGCTCTGGCTCTGGTAAGCTGCTCCTTCTTATCTAGCTGCTCAGTTTTTGAACAGAAGTACTGTGGCCCCCACCATGCTGCTGCAATAGCTAGGTATGTAGACATCTCCAAGATCTGTATGTAGTTCTTCCTGCCTGGTAGAACATACACTTCTCGTTGAAGAAACAGTAAACAAAAAAGTTACTCATACAGAGAAGAGATTCAGAGCAGCCCTGCCCAGAAGGACCTGGGGTGTTGGTTGATGAGAAACTGAACATGAGCTGGCTTCAGTGTACGCTCACAGCCCAGAAAGCCAACTGTATCCTGGGCTGCATCAAAAGGAGCGTGACCAGTGGTCAAAGGAGGTGATCCTGCCCCTCCACTCTGCTCTTGTGAGACCTCACTTGGAGTATTGTGTGCAGTTCCGGTGTCCTCAACATCAAAAGGACATGGAACTGTTGGAGCAAGTCCAGAGGAGGGCTACGAGGATGATCAGGGGACTGGAGCACCTCCCATATGAAGACAGGCTGAGAAAGCTGGGGCTGTTCAGCCTGGAGAAGAGAAGGCTGCGTGGAGACCTCATAGCAGCCTTCCAGCATCTGAAGGGGTCCTATAGGGATTGTGGGGTTGAACTTTTCATTAGGGACTGTAGTGATAGGACAAGGGGTAATGGGTTAAAACTTACACAGGGGAAGTTTAGATTGGATATAAGGAAGAAATTCTTTCCTGTTAGGGTGGTGAGGCACTGGAATGGGTTGCTCAGGGAAGTTGTGAATGCTCCATCCCTGGCGATGTTCAAGGCCAGGTTGGACAGAGCTTTGGGTGACATGGTGTCCTGGGTTCAGCAGTAGCAGTCATTTTTTCTCCTTCTTGGTAGCTGGTGCAGTGCAGTATTTTGACTTTCAGCTCGGGAACAGAGCTGATAACAAGGATGTTTTGGTTTGGCCAAGGACTTTGTGAGCCTCATGCTCTGCTACGGAGGAGGGGAAGCCAGGAGGAAGCAGAGACAGGACACCTGACCCAAACTGACCAAAGAGGTATTCCATACCACCGCCCGTCATGCCCAGGATGTAACTGGGAGTTAGCCGGAAGGGCTGAGAGACTGCAGGGTGGGAGGAGGTATCGGTCGGAGCTTGGTCGGGCTTGGGGGCGAGTTATCGGTCAGCTGGTGCTGAGGTGTTGTATTCTCTTCCCTTGTTATTTCCTTTATCATTATTATCATTGGTGGTAGCAGTAGTGATCTGTGTTATACCTTAGTTACTAAACTGTTCTTATCTCAACCCGTGGGAGTTGCATTCTTTTCGATTCTCCTCTCCGTCCCTCCGAGAGCAGGGGGAGGGCAAGAAAGGGGGGGAAGTGAGCGAACGAGTTACCTGACTGGGTTTAAACCACGACACATGGTTTAGTGTGAGGTGCCGCTGCCCACGGCAGAGGGGTCAGAACTAGATGATCTTAAGGTCCTTTCCAACCTTAACTGTTCTATGATTCTGAGATTCTAAGATGATAGCATTCACATGCATTGATTGATTTCCCATCTGGACATTCTCAGTTTTGAAGAAAAATTTCTTTTGCTCTGGCATGATAGCTCATAGTTTAGAACCATGCTCAAAATCTATGCTTAAGAGTTAAAGAAGGAAAAAAAGAATTACCCAATCCACTTTTTGCTCTCAATGTGCATGCAATACTGAGTGCAGAATGTGCAGTATATGACAACTCTGAAGCTGTGGGAAGCAGGTCTCAGATTTGGGATGCCATCACCAATAAGCCCCTCTGCACAACAGAAAACTGAATGCACCCTATTCTGATCTGATGTAGAAAAACAAACAAAGCAAGCCGTGAAAGACTTTTCTGGGAGGCTGTGCTCTGTAGTTTCTCTCCTGATACTTCTTTACAGTGGGTCTCCCTGCAAGCTCTGTATGTCAGGGAAGAAAAGGAATTAGGCTTCCTGAGTAGTTGCCTTCTGTTGACTCAAAGTGGAAATATAGTTTGGTTAATGTAAAGATGTACTAGACAAGCACAAATCCAACCCCAAATTTTGTACAAAATTATGACAGAGAAAATCTTCATTAAGACTGTGTGAACCCTAGCCACTTTTAACTCAGGTACTGTTTGCAAGCAATCACTTATTTGGCACCCAGAGGAAGACAAGTGGTGTACATTCATCTACTATTCATCACTAACTTATTATATTTCATGCAACTTTCGATGAGTATAATTACAGAATCTAGTTCAGCATCATGACGAGGCAAGGCCAAACAGTATTTGATTACCGCTTTGTGCTTTGTCACTGCAAGCTGATTTTATCAAGTTAGTAATTAATAAAAAAAAATCTGTAATATTTTTAAACAAAAATAAAAAAGTGTGATTTTGCAAAGTGAGAGTATATACCAGGTAGGGGGGGAATCCATTTTAGCCACATTAATTCATTAATGTGGTTGGTTAAATTATTCACATAACTTTAGACACTTCGGAAACTATGTCCTTAGAAGTACAGGCCATTCTTAAGGCAACACTTCGAAGTATTATTTTAGTTAATTTGGCTATATTAAAGGAAAGGTGGATGAAAGAAATTTATTAATGTGCATTCTTATTTCAGCCCTGGCCCTGAAATGACATTTTATTAATTTGTTCTTAATTTTAAAGTTGTACTGAATCCATAAGTACAACTTTGCCAGCATTTTAGTGGAGTTAGAAAAATAGCTATCTACACAGCCAACATATCTATGTTGCAAATTTAAACAGTAATTTAAAATATAAACACAATTCTTTCTTTATTTCTAACAAATGTATTTTACCTATCAATACCACATTTTCCACGAAAAAGACTCTTGGCACAAATTATTACAGAAATACAGCTGGTACTTTATATAATAGCTGCGTATTATGCTTTATACAATAACTATTATATTTTATATAATAACTGAGTATAAACAAATAGAAAAACTCAAACCAAAAAATATCTCCTAGCATTTTAACAGTATATCTGCTGTATCATGAAACCAAGTGACTATTGAGATACTATGTCTCTTTTGGGGAACAGTAGGAAATGCTCACAGGTGAGCATATGAAACATGCTATGCTCCCTTACAGACACTTTTAGCAAATGGAAATTGATGGGGTTTCAAGGTCCAAAATTACACCAAAAAGTTTCTCCTCCATTCCACTTTCTGATACATTATTCGACCTAGTCATAAGTAGTCCTTCAGAAATTACATAAATAATTAGTTCAGTAATTTTTCCATTCTGTGAAAATACCCCTTTGGCACTCCCAATTTTTCTTCCCTGTGTATTTCTTTGCTTCCCATGGCTATTTTTTCTTATTGACACTCTCTATAAAACAAATTGACTTCTTCCATATCCCCCAAATGACTGTCTCAAGTGAAAGAGATACAGCCTGCAAGAAGCCCATTATATCTGATCAATCTACAGCAACTATTTCCTTTTCAAGCTTAGTAAGACTAGTATACTTAAATTTTCAACTATTTTTCTCCCATTATTTTTAATAGATATTCATAAAAATAATGAAAACCTGAGAAAGATAACTTACAATAATTTTCCCTTTCAAGACTATGAGCAGAGGCAAGATGTATTTTTACCTTAGGCTAACTAAAGCATGTTTATCACCAGAACAAAACAAACAGAAGAAAGCTGATTTCATTTGACTGTAACAAAAATCTACTCTGATGAAGGGGGGTTTTGTCCATATTTTTAATAAAAAAACTATTTCTATTATACTGATCTTTTATGAACTCATTTTCAATTTTTCAGATGCTTCTGTCAGATACAAGGTAAATAATGGGGAAGAAATTGTAATTCAAGGGTTTTCAACCATAGATTTTGATTTGTGTTTAGTCTCTTGCAGTTTTATTTTCAGAAGAAGAAAATGCTCAAAACAGAATTGAAGCATTTTTCTAGGCTTTTTTTTTTAACTACTTATTTTGGCTTAAATCAGCTGTTGGATCATTCTTCTCTGGCATTGTCAGAAACATTAAAAAGCTTTTATTTGGTCAGTTCTGTTTCTAACCTTATGTTCCTGGTTTCAGCTGTAATAGTTGTTTTTCTTCCTAGTAGCTGGTGCAGTGTTATGTTTTGGCTTTAGTCTGAGAAAAATGCTGATTAACACACTGATGTTTTAGTTGTTACTCTGCAGGGCTTACCCTGATCAAGGACTTTTCAGTCTTTCATTCTCTGCCAGTGAGAAGGAGCACAGGAAGAGACAGAACAGAGAGCAGACACAGGACCTGACCCAAACCAGACAAAGGGATATTCTATACCACAGCACAACATGCCCAGTCTATAAACTGGGGGCTGTCACCTGGAAGGGACTGATTACTGCTCAGGTTGGGTTAGGTATCATCAGCGGGAGGTGAGTAATTGTACTGTGCATCACTTGTTTCTGAATTTTCGTTTCTTTTGCTGTTGTTGTTCTCTATTGCTATGATTATTGTTATTGTTAGTATTATTTCTATTATCTTTATATTTTACTTAATTTCAATTATTAAACTGTTATAGCAACTTGTGAGTCTTATGTTCTTCCAATTTGCCTCCACATCTCACCCAAGGAGTGTGAGGGGAGAGGAAGCGTGTGAGCAGCTGCAAGGTATTAAGTCATGGGCTTAAACCATGACACCTTGTTTAATTTTTGTGTCACCATGAGAAAATATCAATGTGACATCTCCAAGACAGTTTTACACTGGGGCAGTTATAACACAAATTATTTAATTAGTACCAGTCATGAAAGAATGGATGTTAGTCAGAGAATTTCTCTCCAAAATGAGTAATTTAAAGCTCTTCCTCAATCTCTGCTTTCACTCATGCTCTGTCTTACAAGACAAAAGACTTAAAAGACAAACCAAAAAAAGTAAAAAAATAACAGTTCAAGGACTATCTCATAATATATTCTTGTTTCCAGAACAGCATTTTGCAAGCATTTTCCAATCATAAAGAAAGGTACTCTGTGATTGGTGATGGTAACATGGTCCAAACTACAGGTGCATCAATTGTGTTATAGAATTTCTGGAGAAGAAAGAACAGGAAAAAAAAAAAAAAAAAAAGAAAGGAGCAACAACAACAACCAAACAAATAATTGAAAAAAGACCCACTTTTTTTTTTTTTTTAAAGGTAAATTGGATTTTCTGATTGTGACTTGACAGATATTTAATTACTTGCACAAAGGCCTGAGAGTCAGTCAGCTATCTCTCACCTCTAAAAGACGTGCACTGGTTCCTGTTTTGCTAATTAATCTTCAAATGAGAATTATTAGAAGCACAATTCCTCTCTTCATAAAGGTTTGATCTATACTTCTGTTTTGAGCTACAAGAATATTAATGATTCTGGTTTATGAATTAATGAATATGCAACACCCAAAGCATATCCTTTCCATATCCCTTACATTGATTGGAAGACAGTGAAATTAGGTTGTAAACTGAAACAACAAATAAAGCAGGTGAACTACATTTAAAGTTCTCTTTTTAACTTAAATCTGTGGAGGAAGTGGAGGAATATCTGGAACATGAACAAATACGTTCATCATTTAAAGGAATTAATACAAGTAAAATGCTAAATATTTTAGCATAAAATGCTAAACAAATAAATTACTGCAATTAAAATAAGTCTCTAATATAAAAGACTTCCCTCCTCCCTTCCCCCAGAGGACTAGCATTTTGGAACAGTATAAATTTAATTTGTTTAACTTCTAATAGATGTAAAAACCACAGTTTCTTCAGGAGTATAAGGACAAAACCTCTGACGGACACTATATCCTTCTAGAAGTGTTTCCCATCAGCACATAGGATACTGCCAGAACACTCATATAAGCCCTACACCTGCCTAGTCCTGGGTGTCCTTTACAGTATGGATACATCAGTGGTAAGCCTTTCCTTCTCAGCAGTCTCAACTTCAAAGGAAAAATAAAGTTTATATGCATGGAAAGCAATCCTGTACCCAGACACATTTTTACTAATAAAAAACTACCCAGGTATTTTTGTGTTCATTTTTAACTTATTGCTGAATGCACTGAAGATCTGAGAATTATCTCAAAAAGGACGATATATTATCTGAAAACATAAATACATTGAAACGTACAATGTGGTTACTTTAAAAGACCTCAGTGAAACAGTATCTTCAACAGCAAACCTAAGTACTACTTTCCCTCACGTATTAATTCAAAAGTCATTGCTTTCTATTTTTATTTGAGAAATGACAAAAGTTTCCTTCTGATTCCAGTGATTTAATTTCTGATCAAATATATTAAAAATGTTGGGTTTAAATCACAGTGCTAATTTGAGAGTGAAGATAAAACACCCCAGCATTTTAACCTGAAATATACTACTAGAAGACTGCATAAGGCAAGCCTGGTACTGTACCTGAATTAGGACACTAAACTGTATGAAAGACAGAATATACAGTAATGGCAGCATAACTGTGTACATGTGTTTCCCTTTGAAATACCCAGACTTTTTCTTTATGCAGCAACCTCCAGAGTAAGAGCAGCATTTTGAAAATGAAACACTCATCTCATTGAAAAGGAAAAACCCTTCCTGTGATAGATGAAATGGAACTTTGACTAGGGTGATTCTTCTCTTCAGGCCTTATGGCAAAGCTCACACCAGTCTCTATGGGCAGTTATTTTTGGAAACGGCACTCACATTTGGCTGGCACTTGTTTGCACACAGATACAACCTTCCACACAGATACAGCACCAACCTCCCACATCTCCACCTCCAGCCAGACCTCAGTAGGGCAGAAGCAGCCCTATGTCAGAGTCCTTCAGCAGACTTCAACTTGGACTACAGCTTCTTTGAAATTAAGGAGACCCATTCATAGCTGAATACGGAAAAGACAGATGCCTTAGAGCCTGCAGTGCCCAGCGTTGCCCTCCGTGACTCTAGAAGAAATTCCAGTTATGTCCACAAGTTTGCACAATCTTGGAGTGACAGGGATGAAATTACTATTATTTATGTAACTGAAGGGAAAGAAATGAAAGACAGAAGGTGACAGCCCTCAGAGCATCCCTTCGCCTGACGAACACACTGACTGCAGCTCGCCGAAAGAAAGATGAACTTATGCTGGAATTCCAACAGCAGATGAACATCCCAGAATCTGTTCAGTTCATAAGAGATGAATAAAGCTTTCCTGACTACCAAACCCTGTGTTTAGGGGAAAGAAGTCTGTCCTTTTTATTCAGTGAACTAGTATTCCCGATCCACTCTCACCATAAACCTCCTAACATTCAGTTACTACTGTACTTGAACTGAGTGAGCTGACTAGTGACCCAGAAAATGTGTCATTCTCCACAGGATGCAGTCTGCTAACCATTATCCATTTACCTGCTGCTATCCACAAAACATACATTTTGCTGACTACAGCAACAGTAACTGTTTTATTCTATTTCTGCACATTGAATACCATTGTGGTAAAATGAATTCCTGTAATTAACACGCTCAACAGAGCTGAGAAGCTCTATAATATGGTTAAATAAAGCTGGAATATTATCTGATTATATAATTTGCAACTTACAAAGTGCAAACTCCTCATGCCCAGAGTACGGAATAGCCTCCACAGATGTACAGTCCAAAAAAATGTGAAGGAATTTTGAGTACTCAGGATGAGAATCTTAATTCAAATGCATCGGATGCATTAATTAGAATGGTTTCCACTCAAATTTAGAAGTTTTCTCCTGCCAGATTTATTCTTCTCTTCTTTTAAGGATAATTATCTGTTATCTTAGTCAGTTTTGCCAAAACCGACTCTTACTGGAACCCCACTGGCACTTCAATATTACAACTTCATTCCTTATTTCTTCCTATTTTCTGTCTTTTACCTTCACTTTCAAAATCCTGGTCACTTTCACCCTCACTGACAGTATTTTCACCTTTTGGGGTGCTATGCAGCTTAAATGTTCTTCTTTGGCTCCTCCACACAGCTGTGATAAAACTTTTTTTCCCAGTATTATCCAAGCATCAGAAGTGCAATTTCACTCACCTTCTGGGGTTGTTTGGATTCTTTTTTGCCATTCTGCATAGCATTACTCTTGCATTACATCCATGCAAGATCATAGCATATGTTACTTGTCCAATTGCTGTTTCAGACATCACACATTCCTTGAAAAATTCTGAGTAAAACAACAAAAAATGCCATATTTCTAGTTTTATAACAAACAGCCCTGCTGCCCAGAACTATTGTCTAATTATGAAAAGCTACGTGATGTTAAGGGGTGGCTTATGAAAAAAAGATGAAAAGAAAAGTAAAATTAAGAAGATACTCTGCAAATAAAACACACAAGTAGCTAGGCAGATAAATCTGGATGTGATCCCATACAAGGACCTGCTTGAAGAGAGTTTAGAGGAGAGCCACAAAGATGACCACAGGGCTGAAGCATCTTTCCTATAAAGACAAGCTGAGAAAGCTGGGGCTGTTAAGACTGGAGAATAGAAAGCTTCAGGGATACCTTCTAGCAGCAGTTCAGTATGAAAGGGGGCTCACAGGCAATCTGGAGAGAGACTTTTTACAAGGGCATGCTGTAACAGTGTAAGGGGGAATGGCTTTAAATTGAAAGAGGTAGATTTAGATTAGATATAAGGTATAGATGAGATACACATTTAGATTAGATATAAAGTAGAAATTCTTTACTGTGAGGGTTGTGAGGCACTGGCACAGGATGCCCAGAGAAGCTGTGGCTGCCCAATCCCTGGCGGTGTTCCAGGTTACGTTGGATGGAGCTTAGAGAAACCTGGTCTAGTGGAAGCTGTCCCTGCCTGTGGCAGCGGGTGAAAGGTCCCATCTAACCCAAACCATTCCCTGATTCTGTGATTCTATGACTCTATGAATTGTGTCATTTTGAGACAAAATTATAAAAGCCCATTATTAATAAAAAATCTTCCACAAAAGTGAGAGCAGTTTCCAAACACAAGTGGGCAAAGGAAAAGAAGAATAAAAATCATGTTATGCTTAGTCTATTTACCTGTTTTGAAAAGTATGAAACCAACAATTGGGCAGTGCATAAGCTAATCATGATTTCAGAAATACTAACCATACCAGTAACTTTACTGGCTCAGATATTTGCAATAATGTTAGTACTACCCAGGTACGCTGCTGGTGACAGGTCAAGTCATCTGACTTGACTTTATTTATCATTCAAAAAATCCCAAACATTCAGTGCAAGCACCACAACTACTGAAAACATACCATCAACAGATCAAAACTGTTCTGTTATTTGCAAAGAAACATACAGGCATACAGTACTTACAGACTCCTAAAGTGTGGGTCCTCACTTTCCTTCAGTCCATCCAATTATTCTTGCATAAAGATGAACAAGGATTTTTCAGCTTGTGATGGATTTTTTTCTTTCTTTTTTTTGTTGTTTTCTTTTTTTTTTGAGATTTAAGTAGCTGCTAGCATTCTATGAATATTGTAAATATCCATTTTTAAGTAAGAGCATATTTTTTTATCTCTCTCTTCATAACACTTCTTAAATAATTACCGATTTGCTAACACAATGTAGGCAAGCCTAATATTTCACAAGTGAAATTAAAATAAATGTATTTTTGGCTCCTGGATACCATGTGAAAGTCCACTGCTTTAAATGCTGCTAGTGCATGGAACAAGCTTCTCCAAGATTTCAACGTCTGGTATTTTTTTATGTTAAAGGAGAAAAAAAAAAAAAACAAAAAAACCAAAACACTTTTACTTTGAAAATATCAAAATGAATAAATACAGAAATTTCCACCTTTTCCAACAAAGATGTTTTAAAATATTTTGCCATTGAGCTTCACTACAGAGTGTGTACAATTTCCAAAACAGGCCTAAAGGCTATCGTAATTTCTTGTGATTTAGTCAGTGATATCATTATTTTATTTATTATTTTTAGCTTTAATTACCATGCAAAATGGCATAAATTTGAGGTTGATCAAAAGCAGGGGCATAGGGGCATTAGGAGAGGCATGTTTTTATATATGCATTAAGATTGCAGAAATAGCCTCCTTTGTCCCATAGTGCTTGGTCTTTGATTTTGAAAAGCATCACTGTTCCTCTAATCACAAAATCACAGAATCATAAAATCGTTACGGTTGGAAAGGGCCTCGAGATCATCTTCCTTGTCACATCCCTGCATACACTGCTGATGTTCCTGTAGTGCTCCCACTTGGCCTGTCCCTTTTTTCCACAACCCATAAATTTCTTTCTTGCCTTTGAGATTTATTAGAATCTCCCTCCCCATCCATGCAGGTCTCCTGACCCCTTTGCCTGATCTCTTCATCATAGGTCTTGAACTTGGAAGGAAATACTTAAATATTGACCAGCTCTCTTGGATACCCTTCTCTTCCAGAGCCGTATCCTATGGGATTCATTTAACTAGGTTTTTGAAGAGGCCAAAGTTAGCTCTCCAAAAGTTTAGGGTTCTACTCCATACTAAAACAAATCCAAAAAATAAAACTAAAAGTCATACAGTTCTTGGTTTATTCTCTTTTCTCCATTTCCCCCATCTTCTTAATCAACCTTTATGTCTGACTGAGGCACTGATCTTCTTGTCTGAGAAGAAATCACAAAACTGAAACAGTGGCTGCTTTCTGCTTAATTTATATGAATATTTTTACAGTGAATATGTTTGAATAAATGGTACAAGAGAGCTCTCCTTTTGTTGTAGTCAATGAAGGTGACTAGCAGCTACTTTAAATATTCTGATTAAAACTGCTCTGATTTTTTCCATTTCTTTTCCAAATAATATTCCCCAATAGGCAGCCAGATTTGGGAAAAGAATTATTCCAGATAGAGTCCATATCTATGCTCACATTTACAAAAGCAGAAACAGTTATGTGTGGGAAAACAATGAATTTTGCATATTTATTCTGTATGCTGACTGCAATAAGAGAGTTCAAGTGACAGCCTTCAGAGTGGCATTAGTATGCTTCAGTCAGAACACCAGACTCAGCAGAGAGGCTCTAACTGAGCAAATTAAAGAATTTAAGAGTAAGCTTGGTGAAATCTTGATAACCCTCTGGGAATTTTGGAAGAACAGTCTTTTTCTTAGCCTGATATTTATACATAAAGAAAGCAGCATACTGCTTCTCTGCCTACAGATATATTTATTATTCCATATTCACTCCTCATCCTTCATGCTTTTGTCTTTATGAATATGATGACTGCAGAATTTCCTCTTCTGACATTGTTAATAATATTTACAGTGACAGAAAGCACTTTGGAAGAACTGTTTGCAGAAAAAATACCTCTTTCTACCTTTGGGGTACCCATGGCTCCTTTTCCATATTCCAGGACAGTGCACAGACTGTGCCACATGGCCTCTCCACTTGAGTGCTTTCTCAAGACATGTCAAATTAAATTATTTTAAAGTTCTATCAACCTACAGTTGTTCTCATTCATACAGCTGGTTGACCCGTTCTTCCTTACACACTCAAAAACTTTCTAATGAATTGAGACAGGGCTCCCCCAGGGAGCTGGCAGGGCTCCTCATCATCCAGTACTTGACTGTGGCTTTTCAACATCATGTAGTTCTTGTATTTGCAGATCTCGGATCTCACCTGCATCGACACCTGTGGCTGGCAGAAAGTTCTGTGCACAAGAGTAAAATAAGCCAGAACTCAATGCCTTGTATGATTAAACTTAAAGATATAGTGAGCCTGAATGATCTTCTAGTCTGAGGACGATTTTATTCACAGTGAGGCAGTAAACAAGTATGGAATAAGCTCTGAAATTTGTTTGAGAATGGGTCTTTACATTCATGTCAAATGCTTCCACATATTTTCTAGTGGTACTGACAAAATACACCAGAAATTGCAGTTGTATTCAAAACAGAGATTATGTAAAAGAAATCAAGGTGTTAAAAATATATAATCTATATATTTTTTAAAAATATGTAGCTCAGCAAGCAGCTGTTATATAACAGATTTTTTTAATGTTCCTTTTTTTCCAATCATGAACTGAAAAACACTTTTTGGCATGGAAATTATTCTTCCAGCATCAAAATAAACCATCCCACTTGGTTCAGTTTTGCATAGTTACATACATTATCCTGACAGAGTCTCCTTTTACCTTTTATTACTACTGCATCTCAACTGTATTTACAGTAATAGTATACAAAGTTATTCCTTTTTTTCCTACTCATATACCTTCTGATTAAGGAAATACAGCACCATATTTTAGTATGGTGAGCTTTCATTATAAAATTTCATACCAAAGATAGGGCTGCTATGCTGAAAATGCAAACCAGAAAGATTTAAAGAGGCACAGTAGGGCTGTGAGCAAGGCATGAAGGAAAGTCAAGGAAGGACTGAATCTATTATTTCAAAGAAGACACACAAACTAAAATGGTGCATTGCTTGTGATGGAAAATAAAAGCATATTGCCATTGTTACTAAAAGGAAACAACTGATTTTCTTCTTCTTAATGTATATTTATCTTCTGCAAAACACATGAAGTGGCTGCAGATCAGCTGTGTAACAAAACTTAGTGCGATTTCCACACATAAAGAAATCCCTTTTTCATTTTTGAATTTTTCCATTTTATTTTTTTTTTCAGCATACTGCTCTCTAAGAATTTGTTCAGCTCTGATTGTCATTCTTATTTTTTAAAATGAAAGACTACTGATGTTAAGTTTTTAATTTCCAAATGGTAATTCTAGTCCCCTTTAAATATAAACACCACTAGATGCTTGGGGGAGGGCAGGGAGGAAACTGGAGTGCCTTAACTGATTGAACCACCCATCTCTCCAAATAAAGGTCTTGTTTGGGGTGCATCAGTTTTAAATGTCTATTCATTATATTGGAGTGTGGATGCCTATTGTCCCTTCTCCAAAACTCATTTCTGAGCTTTATTGGGAAATTTAAGTCAGACAAACCAGTAGACTGAAGCAGTGGGTAGGTGCATTAGTAAAAAACAGTTCTTGAAGTACTGTTGTCTACATGGGCAAGGAAACTGAGCTAATCTGGCTACACGAACACACCACCAGCAACAGCCAATGTCACACTGTGGAAAATCTTCATATCACTTGTACTCATTTGAATGAATACAGGCTGCTGACTGCAGGTACTCTAAGCACAGCATGTATGCACATATGTGGTGACAGTTGAAATATCCCTCCCATTTCCTTTTCTTTTAATTTCTGAAACAGAAATGGCCATTATGCTCATAATGCCTTGGTGCCCTACATTAGCATTAGTAGTATCCAGATTAGTAAAGAAATAAATATTCTTGTGATACCTGAAAACTCCTCAGGGTCTTGGGATGGTTTTTGTTGGTACCCTACTATCAATCAAAAGTACAGACAAAAATTCCACAGCATCAGCTCATACAAATCCACAAATGTGATGTAATATGCATTCCAAAATCACAACATGAATTCTAGGAAAACAAGTTTAAAAGGTGGTAATAAATCTCTTCAGAAAGAAAAAGACAAAAGACAGAATGAAAGAGAATTTACTTCACAATAATTCTCCAAACCTGTTTAAAAACAGAATAATCAAATTGTAACTCTGAACCTATCCTTTTAGATGATTAAAAACATCTCATTACACAGCACAGGATGATCACCATAAAGACGTATTAGTCTGTTCTCACTGGCAGTGACTTATTGTTAACTCCAAATTGAATATTGATGTTTTGCTATTGAAATGTCATTGCCAAAAATGTACACATAACTCACTACATCCAATGGCACCTTCAGATTTAACTACACCAACCACCACAAGAACCTCAGTAATTCAGAATGGGTTACTGTGGATAAGAAGCTGTAATACTAGTTTTTCAGAAAAAAAAAATGCTCGTTGTCAAACGTATATTAAAATATTGTATTAGTTTTTTTGGTGACTGTAATATCGCAAAAGATACCAAGTTATCATACATGATGGAAAAAGACGAGCTTGTGTCTGCTGCTGTGTCAATTATAAATGTTTTGGAAATTTTACTCATTGTTTTCACTGTCACTTCTTTAGCTGCCATTGAGCTAAAAACATCCCAATTCTGGAATTTAAGTACATGCTTAAATTTTCATTAGACACAATGCAACGTAATCATGAAAATTTTGTGTAAGCTCATATTAAATTATGGCTTTAGCCATCAGATGCTGATTGCTAGTGCCTTCTCCACTTCTGCTGGATTTGCAGACTCAAGACAGATGAGGCCTATGTAACATAACATGATGTCTGGGGAGCTGCACCAGAACCCTTCTGAAATGTAACACTACCCACACTTTCCTGTCCAGTTCGACTGTTCAATGCCTAACCATCTTCATGGAAAATCATTGCGTTCTGACTCTTTCTCACAACTGGAATTTTTATCTTGTTCCTAGCAGGTGAAAGGGAGCTGGTAAAATGGCCAGCCTTTTTCAGTATTTACAAATGACTTCCATCCTCAGAAGGTGTCTAGAAGGAAATGCTCCTCCTTTTCTTTTTACAACCAGCACCCACATCTCAAAGCAGGGTTTCACTCACAGCAAAGGCTGATTCATCTGTTTTTCTCTCTCTTCTAAAGAAATACAACACATTAAAATGCACAGCCTTTGGGTTTAGCTTGTTAAATAAATGCTGAAGAGGAGAATATTTACTCCCCCAGTTTAGGTGCCGGGGAAGCTGCTGGTTTTATTTTTCAAAAGGGCTAGTTTTCCACCTGGAACATTCTGCTCATAGTGGCACTTCTGTCAAGAGGGGGTAATTCTTCTGCTCAGTACTCCATTTAAAACCATGAATTTGGTGCAGCTTTTGCATAGCTTTGAAATATGTAATAAAAAAGCTTTTGAAATTTTATTTTATTTTTTTAATTTTCTCTGTATGTAAAAGAGCTAGTTTCAACTGCAGGACGATTCAGACAGAAATGTTCTTTCATGCAGAGAACTTCAAACATAAAATCCAGGGGTGGAACAAAGTCTCAAAGGAAAGAGTAATATTAAGCCTACACCCTTAACTGAAACTGAAGAAAGTATTCAGGGACATATTTTTCTTGGCAGAAACAGGAGTCTTCAGTGATGACTACATCAATTATCACAACAAGCTGGTTTCCCTGGGATATTTTTAAACTCTAAAAAAACTAAATTTTCCAAATATTTAACATCACTACCTTTCCAATATTGCTCTTAAGAACTATGTTTAAGAGCAGGAATAAGAACTTCTTATTTTAAAAACTGTACAGTAATAAAGACTGTCATACATAGCCAGGTACCTCTCAAGAAGCACCTTATATATCCCTTCCAATAAGCTCATCAATTAACACAAAATCACCAATAAATACAGAACACAGAGAATACATCTTGCTATAACAAATGCATTCACATTCAGACTTAAATCTTCATGTTCAGCTTAACTGTACTTTCACTCAGATTGATGGAAATATAGGAGCAGAAACTCACAAATTACCTAGATCTGGGCATCCTTTTCTTCCTGAGAGAAAAGTGTGCTTGTTAAGGAATGCAAGTCATTGCATTTATTTTAAACTGTAAGAGCATTCTAATACAATTCATTGCTAAAAGTGTAGATGAAACACTAAGGAGGGTATTTTCTTTAAAATCCACAAGTATTATATTTATTCATTGTAAACAATAATAGCATAAAATTACAGTTAATTAAAATGGAACCTTTACCTTGCAAACCAGGCTCCACAGATAGAAGCAGGAAAGACAAAGAGTTTGCTGCCAAGTTGTCCAGCTCCACTGGTTATTTACTAGAAAACAAGAAAAGGTAAATATACTTAGACTTGTTGGCTGTACTGAGCTTTTTGAAATGTTGTTTTTTTTAGTGAAATTCCTTGAGAAGATTTAGCATCATATTTAGCTCCTATCCTAAAAGGAACAAAAAGGATTGTCATACATAAATGTCTTTGCTAAGGTTATAATACTAAATATTAGAGTGTGCTTACTGGCATTCAAGGGGAGCAGGCAATTGTGTTGCCTAGAGTAGCTTAGAAAGCCATTTACCAAAGGATCTGAAGGTAAAACTAACAAACATTAAACCCAGAATCAAGTCAAATTAAAAATAAATCTTTTCAACAACATGATTAACTACTTATCTCTGCAGGTGATAGAATTGGCGCCCTTTCTCTACCCATGTCCCCAACTCTAGAGTAAGAAAGGAGGTTTTTAGAACTGTATCCTCTTGCCACATTGAATTAAATATGAACTGTCCATTTATCTCAATGTGACATAACAAAAATTGTCTTCCACAGTGAAGGCTGTTGTTAAGAAGGAGTTAAGAGGATTTTTGATTTGTATGCTGGTCAAAACCAGAGTAACACCTGATAGAGTAAAAAAAACCCTATAGGTTATACAATAACTGAGAACTAAACGCTAAAAAACACTAGTAATAACTGTGCTATTTCAAAATTAATCTGAAAAAACTGCCATGAACTGTTTTGATCTACTTGTCCCACATAGCTTTTCAGAAAGAAAAAGGAAATGAACAAAAGTCTTTGGCTTCCTTTCATACAGAAATTACTTTTCCAAGACTTTCACAATTCTGGAAAGAGAAGACTCTACACCTTTACATATAGCACATTATGATCTGATGGAGATTATTCTGAAAACTGAAAATCTGCATATAAAAAGAAAACTTAATTAAAAATATTCTTAGGATAGTATATAAACATAATGCTGCAGTTATTGGAAAGATCAGATATTGTAAGTAAATGCAGGTTTCGTGGTGGAATATAATGTTTTAACAAATTCTCGTTCATGTACCTTGTTATGCAGTACATATAATATGTAATACATATTATATACTATGACATAATGTTATACTGCATGCTTGTTCATGGACAAGTTAAAGAGATCGACAGTAAATCTGTATGGGGAATCTGTAATATAAGGAATGTATGCAACTTCCAGAAGGAGTCTTGGAAGGCAGCAAAGGGCTGCTAGGTCTCCCAGCAGGACTGTCTCCACTAAGCAATGCTGCTTCCCTAGAGAAGTTGTTGGATTGCTCATAAACCAAAGCAGTAATTTTGGCATGAGATTTGCATCAGTTCTTCATTATCTCCCTAGCATACAATTTTTGTGAAAATAAAAACTTTATATACTATTAATTTATTTTTTGTAATACAGAGTTCACAATGGGAACTAGCTGAAAATATTCACCCCTCAAAAATATTATTTTGAGGGAGTGAAGCGATTAACTAAATTCTCTACAAATCCACTTCTTGGGCTTCTGGGGTCCCTTTATGCAGCTTGCATAGCTGTCTGTTGTTCTGTATGAGCTGTCAGCGTGACAAAAAAAAACAAACAAAACATCCCACTCTAAAACCCCAATCCCACCCCACTGTTTAATTCAGAAATACGGGCAGAAAGTTTACCTCAGATTTCTTTTTTTTTTTTTTTTACAATTGTCATGGAATAAAAACTTCAATTCTACAACATTTTGCTGAAATTTGAACACCTCCCCAGACTTTGAGAAACTTAAGTATTTTCTTCTTGATGGAAACTCACACATTCATACCTAAATCTGATTTTACAGCTCTTATCTTTGTACCTACCAGAGAAAGAGACTGAATGAAATACTCTGAAAGTCAAATGCTATTGGCTGCTAATAAAGAGGTCAAACTATTTTTGAAAAAAAAATAAAAATGGAAATAACTAGTGATATGAGACAGCAGGAAGAAAAAGCCAATAGGAAAAAATAATATTGTATAAGAATGCATAAGAATGCATGAGAATGACAAGATCTATTAGCAGGCAGAATTCCCTTCTAGATGGTTTATTTAACAACTATCTTACTTTCTTTATTCCTGCTCCCTAACTAGATTGAAAATAGCTTATCTAGATGAATTCGTAAATGTCAAAACACAGTTACTCTAAACATTCTTACCATCCTATTCTATTTTTAATAGAAATTACAGTTCTTTTACACTAAGACTAACTCTGAACTGTGCTTTAGATTTTAACTAACTGCAAAAGATATTTAAATCGTATTTCTGTCCTCCACAGAATGCAGCAGTACAACATAGTATCAAAATCAAAATCTTCTCCACTGGATAAGCTCAAGACTCAACCTTCCAAATCATAACATTTCCATCTCATTACTTCATTATTTCTGAGGGCAAAACCCAAGTGGTAGTAGAGGACTAGAGAGGTGTCATCACATTGTATCCTAATGGGAATTCAACAAGGTCCATCACAAAAGGCCACTAGAGAAACTAAGTATTTCTTGCACAATGAATAAGTGATTGCCTAAAAGGTGAGACACAGAAGAACTATTCCATTTCCCCAGCAGCAGGATATCACTAGTGTTGTCTTACATCAAGCTGCCCTAGGACCCTAGCTGCTCTTTAAGTGGTACCAAGGTGAGCCAGAGAACCACAGAAGCTTACTAACAGGTGTGGAAATGATAGAGGAAATTCAGTATCACTGTATGTAAAGTGATGCACATTGAAAAGAAAAAATAAAGCCATTTACATTAAAGTAGTGTGTTCTGACATCATCACTACCCCTCAGAAGTAAAATACGGGAGTCTTAGAAATCAGCTCTGGGAAGACATTAGATTAGTAGATGACAAAGCAAACCTGAATGATTAAAATTACTATGAATTGAATGCAGAGAGGAAAAAGAAAAGTAGAATACTGAGAGACAAATGACAGGACAGTGGCTACCATAATTTTCTACAAAATCCTTAGTGGCACAGACAGTGGCCACTACAGGAACCAGTGGGAACTCTACAATATCCATCAGAACAAAAGTACAAAGAAAACAAAAAGATGCATTTAATTTGTGGATTTTGCACAGGAAACACAGAACTGGCTCGTGAGATGCTGCTCATTGTCAAATTTTTGAAGGAAAAAAAACACCTGCAGGAACCTTTCACTGGCAACTCTGGAATACTTCATCTAAAATTGTCTATTGCAACAGCATAAATTCAATCTCAGTCAAGATACTGCTTTAAGGAAGAGGACAACTGTCACAAAAATGATGCTGAGAGCATGGCATTATCATAGGAGTCACCAAAACATACAACACAGGGACAGCCTGAAGATAATGCAGAGATTTCAGCTGGATTTGAGCCACATGCTAGACATGTGAAATGAATTAAGATAGTTTTGCCCTTAAAGCATACAGTAAACATGAGCATCATGAAAATAAGTTATATGACCTACATATTCTAAAATACTGAAAACATTAAAAGCCACAAAGATAAAATGTTGAGATGCAGTACAATAAAAAGCTACCTGATTTACTGTCAAACAATAAATACTTCAGATTTTAAAAAGGTTTCAGAATTCTATTAATAATAATGAAGATCCTCTAAATCTATATCTTGAAACTATAATTAGTTTTATATACAATCTATGATAGTGTTTCAAGCATAAAAATACTGAAATTCTTTAGACAATAGAATTTTGTAAGGTTAGTGGTCATGTTTTTCCTCATATTAAATCACCAATTTCCAAAGACATGTTACCAAAGATGCACTGGGGAGAGAAGTAGTTTGTTTTGTACATCTTGTCATAGTTCAAAACATTATCTTGAAATGGATGTTTCTTGTCAAGCATTAATGAATTGAACAAATAAAAATTTCCATATAAGCCTAAGGCAGGCAATTTTTTTTTTAACAGATGTGTTAGATTGCTTGCAGTATGTATTAAGCTCAAGAGCCAGATTTTTAAAAATATAAATGAATTAGCTAACGAAAAGTAAACCTTGATGCAGACATCACACTTCCCCTGAAAGCATATCAGAGGCTTGATATTGAAGGAAATAATTAAAAAAATACCCATCTACACACATCAGCTTTAGAGGTATGTAGCAAAACTTTGCAAAACTTCACTGCTTTTAGCAGTGTTGCTAAGTAGTGCCAGACCACTGCAACACAGAGGTACCTAATCCTTCTCCTGACTTCATTCCACTCTGCCCAGCTGAGTTCCAGAGCGACACAGTGGATGGTAGGCACTGCGATGAAATGTCCACTACTTCCTATTCAGAGCTACAGGGCATACTATGCTCTCTAGACATGTAACTGCATTTTAGTATTTCAGATTCTGCACAATACGGAATACAATCTGGAAATATTAAAAAAAGAAAGATGTTAAAGTTGATGAAACTGAAAGTATGGAGTTGTAGAAAAGAGATTAACCTGAAATGCAATGTCTGTGGCAGTTCTGGAACCTCTAGTACTGCTGTCATGAAACTTGGATAAGCATCTGCTAGAAATGACATAAAATACATATCTTTTCATTTTATTTCAGTCATCACAAGTGATCAAAACTGAGATCAGGCAGTATTTTCAGGTTAGAAAAATGAGGAAGCAAAAAAAACCCCAAATTTTCAAATTTCCCTTTTTAGACGTCCTGAAGAGTTATATGATCTTTACTTACTACAATTCTATTTTAATCATTATATATGAGGTTTTTGAAAACTAATCAGTATCAGGTTTCTCATTTCCTTTCCACAAAGCCTATAAAAATTCATTGATCATAGAACGGTTTGGGTTGGAAGGGACACTATAAAGGTTATCTAGTTTCAAATTCCTGACATGGGCACGGACACCCCCAACTAGCCAGGTTTCCTAATGCCCCATCCAATCTGGCCTTGAGATGCTTTTGTTGAAAGTCAAAAGAATGGATAGTGAGGCAATCTGCAATCAGAGATTTAAATTCTGTCATTCTCTTAGTTTTTCATTACTGTATAACTTTCAAATTAGAACAAATGCTGACTAAGCTTAATGTTTAAGAACTACTATAGACAAACATGATGTGAAGAAGCTTATGGTCTTTGTACAACCAGTTCTTCAAAACACATATTTCCCACGACTCTCAAAAATTTACACATTTTTCAGTAAGTCACAAAAATCGGTCACTCTTTGTGCAAATGTTGCAAACAGAATGCAGTATTAAAATTACCAAGAAATGAGAGCAAAAATGCTGCAATCCAAGATAAAAGTCAAAGTGTCACCTCATGAAATTATGATCACCTGTCTCCTTTCAGTGTTTGTTCTCTTTGCCACCAACAGGATTCCTCCATAAATACAACACAATCGCTTGGAAAACGACAAGGAAGTGTTGTTTATGCTTTGAGTATCTGCATGTATGAACTGTAGGTTTTTATTTAATCTGTGCCATTACAAACATAAAGGTAAGTAGTATTAAAATATGCTTTCTATGCAAATCTATCACCTACCACATCCCATCCTGCCTCCTTGCACTGTGGGTGAAATACTCTTTGGTGTGTTACACATCAGCAGAATTACAGTTATTAAAAATTGCCTAATGACAGACAAACGTTGTGAATATTTCTTGCAATAAACCACGTCACTAACTCACTTCAGATAATTTGTGACAACAGTGTGCAGCTCAGGTAGGTTCACTTACAGTTTGAAACACTTCAAACATTTGATGGTGGATGAGTGTTCTGGGAAACAGTCTTGATTTAATTTTGTTTAAACCTTCAGAGGCATTTAGGATTAAGCGGTTACAATAGCTGAAATTATTATGTCAACCTTCTTCTTATGTCAACTGTTCTTCTGAGAAATGGAATCTTTTTGTCATGGATATTGGGGAGACACACAGCCTTTAACGAACCAAAGACTTGCCAAAGCTACATTGATAATTATTCAAAATTGCCATTCAATGCAAAACAGAATTAGGGACATAGCTTAGAAATCATGCTCTAACAGAGAAAAAAGAAAAATGAGTTAATGAAATTGGCTCACTCTGAAACACATTTAAGTTGCCACTGAAACTTCCTCTTTCTCTTCCGCACCCAGAATTTCTCCTTATTCATAGTCATATACATAAACAAGTGCCTGAATTAGAAAAGTTATAAAATAAGGCAACTCTGCAGCATGCATACATAATAGGTACTTCATTTTATAGCTGTAATCTAGCTGTAATGTAATTGATACCTTTTAGCAATATAAAGGAGAATATAGAGCTGTCACTATAACTAAATCAACTTTATATGAATGTTCTTATACTAAAGCAAAATGTTGTTTGACCTTGCACTTGTAACTTGATGGATGATTCAAGTCCAGACCTGATTCATTTTAAAAGACTGTGTTTATAAAATACATGACATTCAACTTCAAATTGGGAAACTGAGCTCTTGCCTTTAAGGTTTGTAGTTATCTTAGCAGAATTTTATTCTGGAAAAGAGCACCAACACATTTATACTTTCCTTACCCTTTGGCAACATTACTTTCAGTATAAGAGCTCTAGTAGCAAATATTCTGTTATATAATCAGAGCCAGTGAAGCAAATCGAAACACTAAACTCCAGATGCTCCATTTCATGAATTCACCCCAAAGCAAAGAGATTACCATCTGGGCATATGAAACAGAAAGACAAAATATACACTTAAAGTAGTCTATGTTTGAGAGTACAGTGTGTGTAGTCTGAACAAACATACTATGAAGTAGAACTGTTTTCTACCTGAATGGCATTTGAAATACTAATGAGATGCTGAGCTGATATTTTGGATAAAATTTATTATGCTTTTATTCAGCTGATAAATACACCAAGAACGTAAAAAAAATGACCCAACACCATTGATAATATCTGGACTAGTGATATGTGTTTTGAATTATTGTTCTTCATTTCAGACATACAGAAAACATTTTGAGGCTCTTTATAGCACATTATTTCAGAGAACAAACTGCAACAAACAAACAGAACTAATTTCCCTGAATGACTTTCAAAAACCTTTTCTTACCTTCACACAGGTTAAAAACTCACACCATAGATACATACAAAGCAGATCATGAACTCCTTCCCCATGATTTCTACATATGCACACTTCAACCATTTTAAAAAACTGAAGTTTTTTTTCATAGAGTTTTGATTAGCTGTTATGAAATTTTGGACCCACTCCAGACCATGGAGAATTCCCACCAATTCCAGCTTTTAATATTTTTGCCATATTTTATTGCAGCCAAGTGATTGAAATGTGTGGAATCATGTAGACTGAAGCCTGTCTATGTAATTTTTCACTATGGATATGCTTACTGTCTGCAGCACAGGTCAAAGGCAGCAATAAATAATTGTCTGAGTGGTGAACTCAGTTTGGGAAACAAGGTAACCGCTTTCTTCCTAGAGTCAGAAACTCCCAGCAAAGTCAATCTAGAGAATCACATGTTCTCCACTGTCTTGCCAGATAAAGAAATCATGGGAATTGTGATACAGGGGTGGAAAGGCTTCAGGCAGAGTTACTTTCTAGCTAACTGACTTATTACTGCAGGTACACTGGTCTTGAGCTGATTCCTCTGGAATTCCTATCATTTACTATTGCTCCAGGTGATGCGTTAGGAGGGTCACTTTCCATTTCAGAAATGCAGAGATCCCATTCATATCCCTACTGTATTTACAATAATATATTTCCTGCAAATTCTCTGGTAATTATGGTGTGAACACTTCACATTGCTGCAAGAGACTCCCAATAGGCTTAGGTTAGTTTTTCTCATCTCTGCGGTGCACACTATAGATGCCTTGAGCTCAGGTCCATTACCTTTAGTACATGCCAGCATGAACTCTGGCTAATTCTACTGTCCTCATATTAAACCAGGATGCTGGAGGTTTTATTTTATGCTAATCTAAGGCCTCTTCCTCCACTCTTTTTTAATACTAACATGATTTCTGCTAGGGATTATCCACTTGAGAACTTCCACATCCTGTATTTTCAGCAAGTTCTCAACAATTTTAGTTTTTGTTACAATTGTTCAAATTCCCCTTGAACTTGCAAATGAAATACACTCCTAGAACAGATCTGGAAAAGACTATAGTCAACAAGCTCAGAGGAAACAGAATCACCAAATCCACAATTACTCTCCCTGACCTTGGAAAGACAAACGTATTCAAGGCTATGAAACTGAGCTCACAATCTGAGGCAGATTTGCAGACTTTTAATGACACTGACTGGTACTGGAAAAGGTTTGCAAGTTATAGATCTTGTGATACTATAGAGATGATACCCACTACAACTTTTGAGCTAGTTGTTGCAATATGAAATTTGATAGGCTGCAACTGTATAGCTCAACCATCTGCATTCTTCCAAATGTCATGGAAGACAAGAAAAATGCAGATGAACATGAGCTGTTGCAAAATGATTAGGCAGAAGACAAGAGTTTTGTGCATCTTTATCAGCAACTAAGAGGAACTGAATGAGCTGTACAGAAGCTTAAGATTATTATTATTTATTAGAACTGAAGATATTTCTTTTTTTAAACTCAAACATGGCTTCTCACACTTACTTCTTTTTTTTTTTTAAAGGTGGCAAAAAAGTCTGTCAGGAAATCTCAAAACAAAAAAGAAAGAACTTTTACAAAAAAAAAAAGTAGGTTTCCTTTCAGGTCATCAATATCATCTGCCAGTGATAAATGAAAATTTTTTTTTTTTTTGTTATTTAAATGCTTAGTGTTGTATTGATCCTGTTTTCCATTCTTTTCAATGGGCAAAACATTTGACTGTCATACATTAGGTACTCAGAGCTATTTAATTCCTATAATGCAACAGATCTTAACAAAAGCAAATCTAGTCCAAAGAGCAACCTGTTGACTTCTGGAATGCAGTCAAATCAGAGGTGGATTCACATTTCTTATAAGGCATTGCACTCACAGGGGGAAATACAAACTAACAGATAAATCAAAAGAAAGACTAATTTTAATTTAGTGAATAAAATTATTCTGATTCTTATTAAAGTGGGTGATTAAGTATTTAATCTAAATTTTAGAATGGAAACCTTAAGATAAAAATGGATTGACATATTTAAAAGTTGTCAAGTAAGAATTATTCCGATGTGACAAAAATTGTTCTCTATCTTAAAAGTCACAACCATGGCATTTGAGCAAGGATTAACATTTCCAAAGGTTCCCCAAAGAAATGTCTTTTTATGGTATATAACTGCAAAGGTTAGATTTTTAAAATAATATTTCTTAGAAAAAAAAATTGATAGTCACTACTGAAATTTTCAAATCCAGGAAAAAGGGTAGTAGTACAAATGGATGTCCCACTTTTTGAACTGCACATGAGTACAATCTTTTAAATATCTTAGTTTTGCTCATGTGCTTATCATGATGTGATTTCAAAGAGCTCTATATAAGAAGAATGTGAGCATGTTGGCCCCTTGTTCACAGTTTCACAGTTTATAAAGAAAATATTCATAGATTTAATTGGAAAAATTGTATCTGTAAAAAAAAATCTCAGCTATATTAGCAATCAAGACGGTATCAATTGGAATACTGCACTGATATACCTTTTTCTAAGTATTTTGTACTCAAAAAGTAATTTTTTCTCCTGAAAAAATTTGTTTAGTGAAAAGTGGAGAAAAACCTCTTTGAAGTAAATAAAGATGAACTGTCTCTAAATGTGCATTGAAAAAAATTAATATTTTATCCATTATTATACACAAAGGATGCAATGATTTCTGGAAGACTTTGGTGAAGTTTGACACTTGTTTACTTTTTGTTTTTATTATGTTCTCGTTTAAGAGATAAAACCAACAGTTTTTCTTAAGAAAGGGAAAAAACCCAAACAAAACAAACTATGTAAAAGTCCACATTGATTGAGAGCTAAAAGTCAATAAAGTCCTGAGGGAATTAAAGTCAGCATCTGTGAATTTAAGGCTTGACAACCAGGATAAGTAACTTCTGAAATATGTGGTTTCTGCCTATCTGTACTCTATGGCTTCACACTCTTTCCTCAATAAGAAAGGATTTAACATAGAAACTTTGAGAAAAAGTTTTAGATGCTCTAAAAGAAACAGGACCCTTCTCCCTTCACCAGCTATAGGCATGGTATTATTGTAACAGCAGCAGCTATTGCGCTTAGAATTTTTGAAAGGAGAGATCCATATACCATAATTATTTGCCTGTGTTTACTGGCAAAGGTACACGTTCAGTTGAGAACATTAACCTCATTCTCATACAATTTTCCACATTTATTCACATCTTTAAAAAGCTCAATATATGCCTACAAATGCACCATGGTTCATTTTGAAGGCAACAGCAAACTAAGTAAAATAGTAGAAAGTAGCTATTCTGATCCACTGAATAAACTTTAATTAGGAACATAAGATATGTATTAATCACTTGGTGTCATTAAGAAATTACAGAGAAGTCCACCACTGCCAAGAGCCACAGTCTGAATTTATTACTTTGCAATGGCCTAAGGGAGTAGCTTAGAAAAGAAATCAGCAGTCTAAAACAAAAGCTTGCACCATTGGTCTTACAATAAGTCATTTTAATGTAAGATACAGCAGATGTTATACTAAGTGAATGTTCTCTCTGAATTTAGCCATTTCATTTCTTTCCTTTAAAAGTAGCTAAACCAGAGTGATATTTCAGAGTGTTCATGTCTCTTGAAAATAATGACTAGAGGCAGGAATGGGTGTGTAAACAAGCATTTAATTTTAAGAGAGTATTACGGCCATATAAGAACTTACTGAAAACGGGAAAGGAAGCACTGTCTAAGGACTTTGGTGGCTGCTGTCAGGATGGAGAAAAGCAGTAAACACCTTAAAAAGTGTATTAACTGCATTGTTGTGATAAAACGTAACCCTGGAGGATATTATCTATTGCAGCTATTTCATACTAAAAAATTTTGCAATGCTAACATACTTTCTGTCCCTTTTGCTTGCAAAGTCCACAGGTTTGTTGGATACTTGGAACATTTTAGGAGGAACAGGACCAGTATTCTCCACATCCTTCACATCTGAATCTTCAGGGACCAAATGTGAACCCAAGAAAAGATAATACAGAAGATTTACCACACTTAATGTCCATTATCAACTTGACTCAGCAAAATTTTAAATAAAAAACTGTCAACTGGTATTCTCTTATGTGAGAGGTTTAGTACTTTTCTACAAAATCATTGTTTTTTGCTTGTTTAGCCACCTTAAAAAACAAAACAAGATCCCAAGTACAAGAGACTTTTAATAATGCAGTTATGTTTCTGAGACTAAAGACCAATGCAGAACTAAGAACAGCATTTTATTAATACCATTTATGTACAAGTTTCTCTTCATGTAAATGGTGATGATGCAGGATTGTACAACTACATGCTGTGTATGCTGTGCAATTTATCACTAAACAATAGCAAAACCAGCAAGCTCAAACCCATCACAGACAAGAAGCTATGTCACCTGCTTAACATTTGTGTAAGTAAGAATAAATGGGTTTATGCTGCTGCTGGTTTTCCTGCCACTATTTCTATAAAGCTAATACTAGTGTTAGTATACCTCAGGCATCTGTGTTTAAAACAAAATAATAATTTTACAATATCACAGAATTATAGTATTGACTAGGCTGGAAAAGACCTTTAACAGCAAGTCCAACCATTACCCCAGGACTGCCAAGTCCACCACTAAACCACCTACATGGTTTTAGAACACTTTCAGGGACAGTGATTCCACCACTTTTCTGGGCAGCCTGTTCCAACACCTGGTCACCCTCAGTGAAGAAATTGTTCCTACTATCCATTCTAAACCTCCCCTGGTGCAGCTTGTGGCCTCTTGTCCTATCACTTGTTACCTGGGAGGAGAAACCAACCTCCACCTCATTACAACGTCCTTTCAGGTAGTTGTAGAGAGCGACAAGGTCTCCTCTGATTCTTCTCTTCTTTGGACTAAACACTCTCAATTACCTCAGCCATTCCTCATAAGACTTGTTCAAAGCATTTCACTTGCTCCCAGTGACAGAAAAATGTGGGTTTATCAACTTATAATGATTTAGATAAACCACAGGCATGCTCTTTGTGGTATATTTTTACTTGGTAGTGAGGCTACAAACAGAGATTGTCTTCCCTACACTGCCAAGAAGAACCAGAAATGAACTGAGACTCAGTGACTGACAAAACTTCACAGTTGAGGGTATCTTTCCATAGCTAATAAAGCGTAACAAGTAGTAATGTTGCCGTTCTATTACTGATTTGTATCAACTGTGATATGAAGCAGAACACTTAGGTAACTAATTACTAACTTTCTAGTCAAGGTTATATTTTTCAGAGTTACAATGTATCTAGGCATTTCAGCATCTTATTTGGCAAAATATGAATAACTCATTTTTAGGCACAGAAAAATCTAAACTCCACTTTAAGTGTATGCATTTAATATAGAAAAGGTTTAAAATACAATAGAACAGAGACTTGCTGACTTTTGCCAATTCTTAATTATAGAGTTCCATTATTTTCCATAATTAATTTACAGTTGAATAGTGTCTCTAACAGGACATGCAAATCACAACTATGATTCTGTGCAGAATTCCAATCACGGTTGAAAGCCCACAATATGCCAAAATAAAGAAACCCGCTGATAACATTTTATTGTGAAGCAAAAAGAAATTTAAAAAAAACGGCTCCAATTTTCTTTGTTTTCAAAAATATTTGAGAGACTCCATTTCTTTTTATGGTTTTAAAATCAAGCTGCTTTGGCATCATATTAGACAACAGAACATTGTCTAATACCATTCTCTACAAAACATGGGTCTGCATAAAATGACTGCTATGTACTTAACAGATTTTGTATCAGAACTGCAGTATTTATTGCAGTGTACAAACAAATGTATTTAAAACATGCTGGAGTTAACCTACAGAGAGAAATTACTTGTCTTTGGGTATTTTAAAAATAAAGCATAAAAATGTAAGATAGTTCTTTGTGTATAAGGAACAGTGAGATTCACAGTGACCAATTTTTTATTCACAGTTTCTTTCCATAATGTCATTTGCATCTTTCAGGTATTGTTTTGTTTCTGAAGATTTAAAAATAAAATCCAGAAGCTGAAACAAGCCTTAGGTAGTTACTGAGGCCAAAACAGAAAGCAAACAGCCTCTCCCTCCCCCACTTCCCTTCCTAGTTTTTCTATCTGCCTCAAGGAGAGAGAAGCTCAAGCAAGTATGGAACTCTGTTAACATCCTACAGAGCAAAGGGAGAAGAACAAAGAAACCAATAGGCACATTGAGCTGTGTGTCTTGATGCACAGCTGTTTTATGCTATTCTGTTAGAGAAGAATTTCTGGGGAAAAGATTTATAGCAAGTAGTGCGTGGAAAAAGCATGAAATTGCATGCACAGAAGTAAGTCAACCAACTCTCGAACTGTGCCTGAGCAGAGCATTAAAAACAAGCCAACATCCCCCAGCATCAGGATACAAACTCTGGAATAGAAGAAAGTGAACATGTGTTTTCTGCCAAGTGTAAAATCAGTAAACCTATTGAATAATGTGATGTGAGTTCAGAGACTATAAATAAAATGTTTTAATTTCAGCACTGTATACATTATTTCAAGAGGTATGACAACAAAAAAATATGTTAGCTGTCCTGTAGCAAAAACCTACAGTGGCTCTGAAAGAGACTGAAGAGCATAGTGAGAAGTGCAAGAGAATACTGATGTAAGTCCTGGCTATTTTGGTACCAGAGAAATGCAAAACATGGGTAAGAAGAGCAGTTATGGAGAAGCTCATCAGTGAGCGAAAGAAGCAGCCATTAGAGAGTGTTCATACTGCCAGGTTGGCTGCACCTAAATCAGGTCTCAGCGTCTAGCCAGATTTAATGAGCTCAGACTGTAAGTAAAGACTACTTACAGAGGAAATTAATTAGCTGCACTACCAGCTTTCTCTCTACAGAAAAGCACCACAGAATCATAGAACATCTTGGTATGGAAAAGACCTCTAAAGATCACCTAGTCAACTCCCCTGCCAGGGGCAAGGACATCTTTCACTTGACTGTATCCATGTCCAACCTGATTTTGAATACTTCCAGTGAAGGGGTATACACATCACTGGGCAACCTGTTCCACCCACATCATAAAAAATGTCTTCCTTATGTCGAATCTAAATCTACCCTCTTTCACTTTAAACTCACTGTCCCTTGTCCTGTCAGTACAGACCTTAGCAAAAATGCTCTCTCCACCTTTCTTACAAGCTCTCTTTAAGCATAGAAAAGCCACAGTTATGTCTACCTGGAGCATTCTCTTCTACAGGATGAACAAAACCAGACCTCTCAGGCTTTCGTCGTAGGAGAAATGTTCCAGCCCTTTGATCATTATTTTCATGTACCTCCTCTGGCTCTACACTAACAGGTCCACACCCCTCTTGTGTTGAGGGCCCCAAAGCTGGATGCAGTACTGCAGGGGGGGTCTCACAAGAATGGAGTAGAGTAGGAGCACCTCCCTCTACCTGCTGGTCACACTCCTGTTGATGCCCAGGGTATGACTGGCTTTCTGGGTTGTAAGCACTCATTGCTGGCTCATGTCCAATTTCTCATCCACCAGCCCTTCTCCTCAGGGCTGCTCTCAATGCATTCATCCCCCAGTTCTAATTGATATTGGGGATTACCTCGACTCAGGTGCAGGGATGTTGCTCTTGGCCTTGTGGAACTTAAAGAGGTTCACATAGGCTCACTTCTCAAGCCTCTCAGGGTTGCTCTGGATGGCATCTTTTCCCCCTAGTGAATCAACTGCATCACTCAGCTTCAGTTCATCTGTAAACTTGATGAGGGTGCACTCAATCACACTATGTCATTGAGGAAGATGTTGATTGTCTTGGTCCCAGTACAGACCCTTGAGTGACATCACTCATCGCTGGTTTCCACCTGGACTTTGAGCTATTGCCTGTAACTCTTTGGACATGGCCATCCAGCCAGTTCCTTATCCATTTAACAGTCTATGTGTCAAATCGTATTTCTCCAATTTACCACCAAGAATGTTGTGAGGGACTATAGCAAAGCCTTTCAAAAATCTGCGTAGATGACATGTGTAGGTGGACATCTATCCTGTGTCCACTAGTGCAGTCACTATCACAGGCCACTACATTAGTCAGGCACAATATGCTCTTGGTGAAGCCATGTCAGCTGTGTCTAATCACTTCCCTGTTTGCCATATTCTTTGGTGTAACCTTCAGGAGAATCTGCTCCAAGACCTTACGGGGCATGGAAGCAAGACTGAATGGCTCATTGTGAAATTGTTATTTGTATAGTTATGCTTGGAGATACAGGTCTTGCTATCCAATCTATCAACTTATGCTTCAGGGTTTAGTTATTTTGGTTGGAGGTTTATTTTTGATTTTTTTTCTTTTTTTCCAGTCCACCGCCCTGACCAGACAGTCATAGCCTGAAACTCTTTGAAGCTTCTTCAGTCACCTCCCTTCTTAAATTAATCAAACCACCTTCAATGCAAACACACTGCTGCAAAAGCTTGCTTTTTTTTTTATTTTTTATTTTTACATTATATATATATCTATCCATACATCCCACTTTTGTGGTACTACTCAGAAACTTCCTAAAACTCTGTCTGAATTCTCAGGAACTCTACTTAGCTACACACATCCTGATTTCACAAGGTGTTTTAGCAAGATTAAGATGGCAAAATGGAATGGAATAAAAATCAGCTCTTAGGACTGGTTCACAAAAGTACTGAGAACTTATGGCTAGCAGTAGCAGGGTATCAAGTTATTTTTAAAGATCTGGCTGCAGACTTTAATTCATCTGAAGTTATACAGACCACTTCTGATAAAGCTGGGACCTGAAATATGATTTGTGATGTCCAGGCTAATCTGCCAAAATTCTAACATCCATAATTTATTTTAGCTTTCAAGCAATCCTGTTACACAGTTCCTAAAATAACCACAAGAAGCAAAACTTACTTTACTTCTTCTCCTCTGAGTTTTACCCTAAGAAGTCTTTAGGAGATAATTTTAGGCTCATTTAAATTAATGACAAAGTTCACACTATCCATAGTGCTGTAGGACCAGTGCCTTAGGCTCCTAACAAAGCCTTTGTTTCTTTTCAGTAACTCAGTGGAGATGGAGTAGTGTTCTTTGAAGTGCAGAGATTTTGCTTTATGTGTTTTGTGAAGTGCTTTATGCATTTACCATGGACTATAAATGAGAAGGTGGTTAGTTCAAGTAAGAAAAGGCATTTACAAGAAAAAGAAAAAATAATGCTCCTCTATACTCTCTGTGCAATACAAAGCAGAGCCATGGTGTCCTTATTTTTTGAAACAGCACAAACAAAAAGGTCATTGAAAGTAAAGAGGAACAATGCACAGAAAAATAAGATGCACTCAGATTTCAGTTCTCCCCTGAGAAGAATTACCTACAAGGAAAGTAAAGGCAACTCAGCCCTAAATACTTACTGCATCATCTTAAAAATGCGCCTTTTGTGACCACTGTTTCCAGCTAATACAACAAGACTGGTGTCCTGGGTTCAGCAGTAGCAGTCTTTTTTCTCCTTCTTAGTAGCTGGTGCAGTGCTGTGTTTTTGACTTTCGGCCTGGGAACAACTCTGATAACACCGATGTTTTTGGTTGTTGCTCAGTAATGTTCACTCTGACCAATGAGTTTCTGAGTCTCATGCCCTGTCAGGGAGGAGGGGAAGCCGGAAGGAAGCAGAGACAGGACACCTGACCCAAACTGACCAAAGAGGTATTCCATACCACAGCACATCATGCCCAGTATATAAACTGGGGCGAGTTACCAGGAAGGCCCAGTCTGCTGCTTGGGTAGGGCTGGATATCAACTGGCAGGTAGTGAGTGGTTGTATTCTCTTCCCTTGTTATTTCCCTTATCATTATTATTATTGGTGGCAGCAGTAGTGGTCTGTGTTACACCTTAGTTACTGCACTATTTTTATCTCAACCCATGGGAGGTACATTCTTTCCATTCTCCTCCCCATCTCTTCAGGATCAGAGAGAGGAAGAGGTGGGGGAGTGAGCAAGCAGCTGCGTGGTTCTTGGCTGTTGGCTGGGCTTAAACCATGACAACTGGGCTGACAAAGATATAAATCACAACATAACCTACTTCTTTCATTTCAATTCTCGCTGCATAATTATTTTGCAGAAGGATATATACAACCTCAGCTCACCCAGGATGAAATAAACAAATGCCAGAGTAGCACTGGAAATTTTGTGTGACATTTGACGTACAGAATACATACAGCCGTTAAGAGGACATCATGCCATTCAAATCCGGCTGATATATTACTAGGTCAAAACACAGGTACTGGGTCCCACCACAACATAAATTTAAATAGTGAATTGCCTGTTGCTATGTAAAGTCACTTTGTAATGATTCTTCTGCTGGAAGAGGTATGGCCTTGGTGCAGCAGGTTGTCCTGAAGCATGTACCAGCCAACCTGCAGTGCTGATCATCAGCTGGTTATCAGCTTATGGTTACTTGCATGGGGAAGGCTCAGTTTCCACTTTCTCCGTTTTCTTCCTCTCCTCCTCTCCAATGTTCCTGACTGTGCATCCCTTCTCATAGCTCTCACAGCTAAAGTTCCTATAGCTGTGGAGCCCCATTAAAAATTTCTGTGAATAAACTCAGTTGAGAAGTCATGATGGGTTAGTTATGTAGTAGATTAGCAAATTGTGTCAGCTTATGGAAGAGTTTAATGAGCAACAGAGCCAGCAGAAAAAAGATAGCAATAGGAAGATGTGGAAGGTAAGTAGCCAGAGCAGATAGTTTTAGAAAGGTAGGAGTAGAGTAGGGGAAATGTGGGAAGGGGATTGCTCTTTCTGCAACTCCAGGTATTTTTTTTTTATATTACTAGCTTAGAACATCTATATATCCTGCCGGCAAAAGGATAAAAGGGAAGGCATAGAAGAAGATGACTATGCCACAATTTACAATAGCTTGTAAACAGAAAGAATTGACTAACTCATCTAACAGAATAATGATAACTATTAGCATTAGCAGCTACAGCACTAGCAGACATTACTCAAATGAATCCTCACCATTCTTCTGAGATTAAATAAATTTATCATTCCACAGGGAGACAAAAGGAGCAAATACTAAAAAATATTCTATTATTCAGATTATTATTCTTATTCAGTCCTCTTTTTTTGTGTGTGGTGGTTTTTTGTTTTTTTTTTTTCTTTTTAGCAAGACCCATTGTTTTCATGCCATTTGTATGCAGATTTCTGTTGGTACACAGGAGTGATTATCAACAGCAATGACTGCCCTTTTCAGCAAATACAGCAGAAGGGAAGTTCCCAATTTATAATTCACATGGCGAGCATGATTCAAGGAGCTGCTGTATTAATCCAGCCAAGTAACAGAAATATATCATATTGCCTATGGGGCCATAAAAACATGTTTGAGTACTGGATACCTGGAGGAATACTTATAACAAAAAGTACGGGAGCAATTTATTGCCTGAAATGAGCTACTGCATTCATGAAGCAATTGGCAACGGCACACGATTCTAACTAGGAAAAATTCTAGCTGTTTTTTTCATCTGGTAACAGAACTACATTTCAACTACTTTGTAGACCTTAATCAACTTGCAAGAGTGAAGCAATACAGAATCTTGTAGAAACTTGAGACATCTTCATCTTGCTTTTCCAATGTTAAACCTTTATTGTCTTTTATGGACAGGAACACATCTTCCCTCTCGTTTCATACTACGATTGTTAAACTGTTTCAGGTCACAAATGGCTTGTAAACAGGTCTTGTCTGCACCTGTCAGTGTGTGTGAACGTAGGTGAAAGCTCTTGTGAGTCAGTGAGATGGTGTGGAGGCTGAGCTCCCGCGCACAAACTCACAAAAGCATGTTCTTTACTGAAAAACTGCCACTTGCTCCGGCTTCTTCAGCTGGAAGTTGATTCCAGCATGTTGAATATAACCTGCACTGTCAGTGATTGAACACTAAAAGGCTTTCCTGACTTAACTGAAGACATAACAGGTAAAACCTAAAATGGAAGCCTGAAGTCTTTCTTTCCTTCCAATCCTTTACTGCAACTGTAACATCAGTCAGAAAGAAAATTAAAAGTTTGGGACCATCTGTAAAACAACTTAAACTTTCGCTCAAACTGAAGACATTTCACGCTCTGTTAGTGACAAAATCCACTGAGGCTGCACAGGTTTTGATATAGCCATTTTGATACAGCTGTTATCTAACTATCTAGTGAGAACCAGCCACCTGACTGAAGTCTGAAATGTTCAGATTCCCTGAAATGGCGCACCTTAAACAAAAGCTTACAGAACCTGTCAATTTTGTACAGACAGACAGGCCACTAGAATACTTTCTATTTATGTTCTTTGAGTAAGGCGGGGGACTTAGATAGAAAATTTTCTGACAGCCCAAGAAACTGGGAATTTTACCAGCAATACTTGGAACTGGATTTCTGTAAATGTAATTTCAAAATTAAAATTTTAGTCCCAGCTTGGCTGTAAACTGAGGGTTAACTATGTTCATGAGATTTTCTATATATGGCTATATCTGACACACACAGAACTTCTTTCCCTATATATATATATATATATATATATATACAGACATGGAATAAATGAGTATTAATCCAATGACCATAGTTTAAATTATAAAACCCTTAAGATGATGTATATGAGGTTAAACTTGGTTCATGTCACTTCTTAGTAAGAATTTACACATATAAATATTCTATTTCAGCAGGGACAGCTCACACAAGTGGGGTGAGCAGTGAACAGATAAAAACCCTTCAATACATGTAGACAGGGAAGAGAAGGAGAAGGTGGTCTTCAGTATGATGGTACAGTTCAGACACAAGGAGTTTCTCGATGGAGGCAGATGAGCCTGGCTGAACAGGGAATGCCTTTTGCCTCTCAGTCAAAAGTCATTCGTTAACAAGGTCTCACACTGAGCTTAAGGATGGCATTCAAGAACAGGGAGAGATCACTCACCAGTTACTGTCATGGGCAAAAGAGACTTTTGATTTGTGGAGATTAGTTTAATTTATTACTAATCAAATCAGAAGAGGAGAGTAAGAAATAAAAAAAAAAATCTTAAAAAAATCTTACCCTGACACCTCCCTTCTTCCACAGCTCAACTTCACTCCTAAACTCTACCTCCTCACACCTAGCAGCACAGGGGGATGGGGAATATGGGTTGTGATCAGCTCATCACACATTTCTGATCCTTCCTCCTCCTCAGGGAGGGCTCCTCACACTCTTCCCCTGCTCCAGTGTGGGTCCCTTCCACTGGGCACATCCTCCAGCAACAGGCTGCTCCAGTGTGAGGTCCCTCCCTCGGGGTGCATCCCACAGCAACAGGCTGCTCCAGTGTTGGTCCCTGCAGGGTCACAAGTCCTGCAGCAAACCTGCTTCAGTGCGGGCTCCTCTCTCCATGGGGCCACAGCTCCTGCCAGGAGCTTGCTGTAGCGTGGGCTTCCCATGGGGTCACAGCCTCCTTTGGGCATCCCTCTGCTCTGGTGTGGGGTCCTCCATGGGCTGCAGGTGGAATTTGCTCCATCACGGACCTCTATGGGCTGCAGAAGTACAGCTGCCTCACCATGGTCTGCACCACAGGCTGCAGGGAATTTTTGCTCTGGTGCATGGAGCACCTGCTCCCCTCCTTCTGCACTGACCTTGGTGCCTGCAGGGCTTTTGCTCTCTCAGATTCTCTGGCTGCTATTGCTCCAGCACAGTAACTTCTCCCCCTTCTTAACTGTGTTATCCCAGAGATGGTCCCACTGTCGCAGATGGGCTTCGTCTTGGCCAGTGGCAGGTCTGTCTTGGCACTGGCTGGCACTGGCTTTATCAGACATGGGAGAAGTATCTGGCAGCTTCTCACAGAAGCCATCCCTGTTGCCCCTGCCACTACCAAAACCTTGCCATGAAAACACAATACATGGCTGTGAACTTATAAGCAAGCTAGAAGCATGTGTTTTATTGGAGCTCAGCAGAAGTTTTACAGGAATCCAGTCTGCAATCCTGCTCCTCTAAAAAAATGACATGGGAAAAGGGAAAAGAGCCCAGTAGGAGAAATTAATAAAAGCACTTGGAAACGTTAAAATAATTTCATTCCAATACAGAAATGATGCTCAGGAAGTTGAATATACCTGAAGACTATGGAAGCTTACACTGGAAACAGATGAGTTTTAAAACCTGAGTTATTATACTAAAGCTAGTTATAGCCAGTAACAGGTTTGTTTTTTTTTTTGCCGGAAATTGCTCATTGCTAAACAAGTGGGGAAAAAGTAGCAAGATTAAATGTAGGCTCAGGAATTCTGAGCATCTGAAGTTCTTCAAGTGAAAATGATGTAAAGAAGCAGAAGAAGCCTATGACAAGAAAACCCCTAAAATGAAACCCAAATTCAAACACAAACCTCAAGGATAATATTTCAGAAATATCCTCAGAAGGAATTAAGGACACTTCTCAGTCACAAGTCTGTAATAGCATAGTAAAAACATAGCCAGGTATTTTGTTCTCTGCATTTTCTAATTCAATGCTAATATATTTCTTCTTCTTCCAGCTAGCTCTAGTGAACTAAAATACACTGAATGTAATAAATCTGTAGGTTGTTTGACATGCTATGGAAATATATGAACCTATTGAGTGACCCAGTTTCTGCAGATACATGTATTGAAGGCTTATACTAAGAAGTAACAAAGCAGCTCTGCCTGCATTTCTTACCCCACCAATGAACCCCATTGCTCTCTAACAGACTCTGCATAGTTAATGCTAGTTTGTGCTGACAGACTAAACATAGGATTACCGTTTGAAATGAGATACTAACGCTGTATTTGTCTAAGTCACACCGGCGTGTTCAAGACTGATCAACATCTCAAAATTACATGCAATCTTCAAATAACACCAAGAAAAAGGACAAACTTGATTATACTCATGTTGCACTTTACCTTTTCATAGTAGGAAGGTAGAGGATATCACTTTAATGGTCTGGTTTATAAGTATTTTCACTTATTACTGCACTTTGTCCTTTATTCACAGTGGACCCAAGTGAAGATGACAGAGCCAAAACACAATGGTTATGAAGTCAAGGATAACCTATGGTTTCAGAATACACACACCCCTTCACAAACCTTCTGCGGGAAGCTCTAGTAATTTCATATAACAGTAACATATAACACAAGCTTTTTCATGTAACCAGGACATATAAATTCTTATGTTTAGTTTTTGACCTCCCTCATCTGCTAAGCTGTTGCAAATAATGAGCTTTCACCAATGTCTGTGAAGCTCTTAGGAATTCTATGCTGAAACATTTACCCATATTATTATATAAGTGGTGAAGAAGATCCACGAATATGCCCAGAAGGCTAACCATCACTCACATAATCCATGAATTGAAAATACAATATATCCACAGCAGGTATCATAGTGGTGCAGTACACCGAGAGTCCATGTTCAAAATACAGAAAACTGCTATCGATCGAAAAATAATTCCAGAATGACATTCCTTTAAAAAAGTCACATTTCCCTCTGTGTTTTAAAAAGTGCTAATTTGGCACAAGAATAATACCCAGCTTCAAGGAAGTGCTTGTGCAGACCTTGTCAAAAAGAGAGATATAAAATACAGTGTTTACCATAATTATAATTTCATGACAACATATGTGAATCAGTGGCCCAAAGGAAATATGTCACTGATACCACTGCACTCCTACTGTTTGTAATTGTTATTCTACATTATATAAATATGTGTAAATATGTATAAAGCTGTGTAAACTATGCTTGAATATGTATACAAATATATATATACACACAAATACATGAAAAATGGGTATTATCTGTGAATGTATATATATACACAGATAAATACATACATATGGCAATATAAGATATGATGCCAGTCAAACTTCATATATATACATTTTATAGATGTAAAAAACAAGATTAAAATTTACTAAAAGGAGGGAACTGTACTGACTGGTAAGTTTAGATCAAAAAAGGCAGGGAAAATGTTGTTCTTGGGGTTAGGACATTTTAAAGCATTTTGTATCAGCTTTTATCAGAGTTCAGGAAAACTAATAATTTTTTTACAGTAACTGATAGTTTTATACAAACTCCCTCATACGAAAACTGTTTGATAAGACACAGCAGAATCACATTTAAGGAATTGGTCAACCTATAAACTGGAAACCACTCAAAGGGACAGATGCAGTTCGATGAGATTCATGGCTGAGGAAGGTGTTAAATCCACGTGAAAACCCTACACCTCCGTTACGTCTGGCTGCTCTTACGAGATTCTGACAGCATACAAACTAGAAAACTGATTATATGGACCGTTATGATCACCTAAATTAATCTAATGTAATCTAACCCAATTCTTCATACCAGAAGGTAAGTAGCTTCACTGAGCAATTCCTACCACACAGCCAAGAGCTCCTGGCTGAAGTGGGATGTGTTTTCTGGGAAGACTGCCAGCCACCCAGCACTTGTCACACCCAATTGTGCAGCATTGGAGCAGTTCAGCAGCGGCTGTACAATTATAAATGAAACATCACTGCAAGGGCTCTGCCTTCCAGTGTTCCTGGTGTTGCACAGATGCTCTTTGCTACTAACTGAAAACTTTAAACAACCATGGAACTTGTGTGGCAAGAAGGAAGGCAGGCAAGGCAGGCAAAGAGTATTCATTATTTCCACCCCTTCCAAACTCAGGAGATATAATGGATGTGAAGACTAAAATCTGTGAGCTTTAGGAAAAAAACTGGTGAGGATAAAAACAAAATTACTTTGAAACAGCATTTTTGACTGTCCGCACTGGACTTGCTGACAATATTTTTTCTTATTTTTTTTTTTTTTAACATAAAGCCTGTATCTATATTAGCAAGAGGTGCAGTACAAGGGGAACAAATGTGTGGGGCAAAACAGTTAGGTCTGAAGTCCTACATCTAGCTCTAGACTGCTTGCAGGGTCTAAAGGTGAATTAGTGCCTAGAGCATGCTAAGTGTGTACCAAAACTGATGGCTTATCCTCATTTCAGCTGAAATGAATCCATCTTGTGTGTTCTGACATTTCGCCTTGATATGAACCAAAGTGCACATCTTGATCATCAGAGTCCTGTCTGAAGGGACTCCTTATATGCTAATACAGACACACTTCAAACTTGGGCTCAGGTTTTAGCAAAAACTGGTATCCACACCTCGGGCTCAAAGGGAAATTGGAAAAGCAAACAAAAACCTAACATGTTTCTTTAATATGTTTATTTCCCTGTTAACCTTCACCAGTTTTTGCAGTCAGGATCTGTCTTTAAAGCCGTATGAGAATCAAGAGGCTGAATCTCCCTCTTTCCCCCCCAAATTTCCCTCTTATTTGACAGCATGTCCCCAAGCTGCTGGTGGCATCTTAGTAATGCTGCAGCTGCTGTGTATGGCAGGTTGTGCTGAGTGCCATGGGGGTCCTTCTTTTAGACTGCAGTCAGAGCAGGGAGGTCTGATCTGATGTGACCGATACCAGCATAATGGTACCCTCAGTGTGAAGATTAGTGCCTTCAGCTCCTGCCTATTGCAGAAAGATCCAGTGCAACTGTCCCATTTGACCACTAACATACATTAAGTATGAAGTACCACGGCTATGTGGCAGTCTTCGTCCTTTGGATTTTCCTTCTAAAAACACCTAAGTAATTTTCTTTTGCCTGCCCAAAGGCAGAGTGACTAGGACACCAAGATGAAAATGATAGGATTATACACACTACTATTAAGACAACTGTTTAGAGGGACAAACAAATGTGCGGTACCTTCTAGACTGAGCACCATCACAATCTTCTGTTACCTTGACTGTTTTTGTCAAAGGAAGTTCCTAGTTTAGGCCAGTGAGCAAACCTAGTGTCCTCAAATTCAAACAAACAAACAAACAAGCAAAAAAAAAAAAAAAACAAAAAAAAACAAAAAACAAACCCCACCAAACCAAACCAAAAATTATTAACTTTGGTGCATAAGAAATTAATGTAAGTAAGAAATTACTGTGAACCTAACAGAATTCAAGAATCCATTATTCTTTGAGCAAACAACCCTGCCCCATGCCTGACATGATGTGAAACACATTCTTTGGAAAATATCATCCATTTGAAGGTTACTTTGTTTTCCTGGACTTCCACTTAGCACTGAAAACCAGCACAGAGACTTAATGAATTCCTCAAGCCTTTGGGCAAATAACTGCATCTGGTGCTATAGGCCCATATGCACAGGCAGGGCTAAAATGTAAACAATGTTTTCTTCCTAATGCTGACTCAGTTGTAGACATTTTCTTTTGTGGATCAGCACAATTCCTGCCAACATATTTAGGTCCAACGTGAGAAAATTTTAAGACAGCCATAGCTTATTAGACAATCTGGTACTCTTGTGTCCTAAAATTACTTCAACTCTACTTTACCAGAGGGGTTTTGAGTGATACATGTGAGCAAGCACTTTTGAAGAAGGATAAGCCTTCCCTTTTTTAAGAGATTAAAATTGAAATGTGGTGCCTTATACCATGAGATGCAAAAGTTTGTGGCATAGGTATCTCTTCGATGTTCTTTTCAGCAATAATTCCACTATTTGTCTGATACTTCTTCCAGTTTTTACACTGGCAGAAAGGAAGCATATAACACAATACTGAACTCTGTGTGAAAATTAAAAACAAAACAAAATAAGAAAAAAAAAACAACCCAACCCGGCTGCACACACACAGTGAACATTTTCCAGCAGAAGGAAAAATAATACCTTTCTTTTAAAATCATTACTACCAAACCATTGCTTATTTTAACAGATCATTTAGCACTGATAACACATAGAGAAGCTAGAGAACTGATAACACATAGAGAAGCTAGAGAACTGATAACACATAGAGAAGTTAGAGATGGAAAGAGGATGTGATGCTTTGGAAATCTTAACTGAAGAGATAAATGAAAGAAAATCTTCCTCCTGAAGTCTCAGAAAAGCAATTAAGTCCATACGGACCAGTAATGGTTGAAATCTTTGTAATATTTTGTTCAGACACTTCAAGGAGGAATATTAGCATTACTCTGTTAAAAAAAAAAAAAAGTAAAATCAATATATCAGAATTTTCATTGGACACACCAGAGCTTCTGATGCCCCATTTGAACCATCACTGGTGTTATAGGCAGTTACAGGCATTATTCATAAGTTCAAATTGCTAGCCTTCATTGGAAGTGACAGTGTCAACTCTAAAGTAGCAACATACGCAGATTTATCTATGTATTAAAAAACTGCAGAAAATTTAACATCTAATTTGCAATAAGTCACAAAGACACTAAACCACATCTCAGTACACTGACAGTCTATATGAGCTCAATATCACGTCTGACACTGGATTGTAGTTTATGTATGGGGAATAAGAACAGTGAAAGTACGTATCAATAATGCCCTTTGAACCCTCCAGAATTTCAGAAATCCACAGTTTAGGAAAAGCTTGCATTCAAGGTTTTAATTGTGTCCTTTAATTTAGCACATCTGATCAGTCAGACTTTTAACTAAGCTCTGGAATCACCCTTTGGCAGCATCTGTTTTATGGCTTTTTTAAGATCTTATGATGATGACTTCCACAGCTTCAAGAAAATATCCTAGGAGAAAGTACATTTCATTCATTCTAAACTCCCTGTTCAACAATACCAACTGGTGCTTTTTTGTTACTGTGTTATGGGAAACAGAGATTATCGATCTTCTCCCTACCTTCACAACATTCAGTTTTACAGTATGTCTAGATCATACTCCATTCGCTTACTTTTTTCCAGACTTGTCAATAACTACCTATTTAATCTCTTCATATATAAGGTGTTCCCAATTCCTAATCATCCTTTTTTGCATTTCTCAGTGCAAGGCTTCACTTCATCACTTTTGAATTTCTTGGCTCTTTTGTATTTCTACAGTGTACCTTGAGAAGAAGAGAATAGCAGATATTCACTACTTAAAGGGTGAATGTGTATTTTAGTTTGTTCCACTTTCTTCCTCAGCAGATCTTATGATCCTTCAGTGTAAGCATTTCTGGCACACTATATCCAACCCTGTTAAATAGGAACAAGGAGGTAACTGAAAAAATTGAAAATTTCAAAAATTGAAAACTGAAGGGTAACCAGGATCCTGGAGAGCACACTGGGATGTTTGGGTGAAGGAAATTTCAATGTCTCCCAGAAAGACCAGCCTATGCTGAGTCAGCTTATGTTCAACCAGTTAAACCTTAGTTACTGGGATGAGCTCAGATCCAGCTTTACTTAGTTGCTCCAGTTCATGCAAACCATGTAGAATTTGGAATGGCCTGCAGATTAACTTGGTGCAGCTGCACACTTCCTAGGGGCTCCAAGAGAGAATATTTATTAGGCAAGGTGCAGAGCTAGCTCCAGCTATAATGACATTCTCATGTGTGGTTGGCTTTCATAATAAGACCCTGAAATCTGGGATGCTTGGGAACAAGTAAATAGATGATGGTTCCACTTTGGGTAGAAAGCCAGACATGACACGTACAGCTGGCTCTCAACAGCTCAGTGTGCAACCACTGTGCACTGGCTTCTCAGTTCTGAAGGGAACAGGGTGTGCACACATATTATTAGGTATGTCAGAAGAAATATATTATTGTCAGTTCTTTCTTAAGTGAAAATGGCCCAAATGGCTGCACTGCCACTAGAAATAGCACAGGTACAATCCTGGAATGGTAAGCATCTCCATGACCCAGTGGCAGTCTCTGATCTCTGGCATTGATCTACTGAACAGACAAGATACCATCCTCTATTAAATGCTAAGAGACTGAGCAACTGCTTTCACTTTTGTAGAGAAAAAAAACCCTACAGAATATAAGCAACTCGAATGCCAAATAAATTTCTAATGACAAAAACCAACCAAACATCAGTAAATCTGACTTCTGCATCTTCAGGTATGCAGTTTCTCTCTTCTCCCACTTAAAAAAAAAAAAAAAAGAATGCAAAAAATACATTCAGCTTGCCTCACCAGAGCATGAGGCTTCACTTTATATATTTGAAGTATTACACTTGTATGTAGTTCTGAAGCCATCAGGAAACCTAGAAAACCAACTGGCTTTGCTGCTTACACTAAACTCATTAAGTCATGAAAACACCAGAATGCCTGACAGAAGGGCAGATGCTATTTGATCTTGACTTGGACTAGTGTATGCTGCATACAGTGGCAACTAAGAAAACTGAATCTGCACTGAATTTTAGAAAATACTACAATGAAGAATTCTACTGAAACCTCTCACTATCTTAACATCTCATCTGCAGATATCCTCTAGTGCATTGCAGCAGATTAGTGCTAAACAAATCACGGGAATGATCTCCTCTCTTACAGTATTGTTTCAAAGAAAGACTACTTTGTATTCAAATTTTGTGCCTTCAATCTTCATGCCCACAAGTTTTCTGAATTTACCAGGTTTTCTAAAGTGGATTTATTCGCATGTGAATGTCAAGGAATAGAATAATTGAGACAATCCAAAATCCACTAGCTAGGATTGAAAGGTTTCTCCCTTTACATTACGGTGTTTGCGGTGTCTATGTACACACAAGCAGAATCACAATCTTATTACATTTAACACCTAAGGACTACTGTAATTCTCAATCTCATCTTAGATGTAAGTTCAGCAGATCAGCTTCTCCAAATATTGTTTCCTGGGCTGTCCCAGCATTTCTCCAGGTAAGGGTTTCCTCTTGAAGGGGAGAAAATTTTTTAAATTGGGATGACTTAAAGTACAGTCCAAAGAGACCTGAGAGTCATCTAGTCAATCCCACCATTTTAAGTCAAATTAGCTGTACTTACACCTTACTTGGCTGACTAAGCTACTTCACCAAGCAGATCCATTGAAGTACTTCCTTAATCTTACAGTTACAGTTTATTTTTCAATATATTTTAAAAATCTTCATTGACAATTAATTTCATTATGTTAGTTCTGACTGTGATACATGGTATACCCCAGTGCAAAAAGGTTTTCCTGCTCTCAATCACTGCTATACAGATTTGTCAGATTAGTATTTCCTACGACTTACATAATACCTACTTTTTTCCTACTTTAACTCAATTACTGGAAAGCCAAAATTTGGACTACAGTATCTTTATAATGAAGTACAGAACGCAGGTTCTTCTTGTTAATAAATCCTGCAAGAATAAGATCAGCATCACCACCAGTAAAAGGCAAAAATTCCACATAAATCAAAAGACTGATACAGATCAGTGAGATCTTTATCATCAAAATGTGCTAATTTTTGACAGCCTCGATTCACCTTACTAGACAAATCAATAGCCAGGATTCTTGTTCGGGTCTTTCCTCTCATCCTTCAGTTATGTAGTACAACATCTCAGGAATCTTCTAAGGAAAAGTATCTTCCTGAACTCTGAAGGCATGAAGAAACTGCCTTTCTTGTTTTGCCTTTAAATGTAGATATTTTATGTGCAAGACTAAACAGTCCTTCCCCATGTGCTTTTTTCCATGTCTAGTTTATGATCACTGATAGTGTGCCAGAGTTTCAGTTCCAGTAAAATCACATTTAAGTGATTTTTAATAGTCTATTGAAATGGAACTCCTCTCCTCATGTGGCTGCTATACTTTGGGTTTTGTCTAGAACTTTGAAGAGTAATGAAATGACATATCTTTCCTTTCTGAATGTAGCTGCACAGGATGTTTTTGCCATGTTTTTAGACTTTCAGTTCCTTTTACTGTACATAATGCCCTGTTTTGGTTGCAGAAATTTAGCAAGTTGCTGCATTTTTAAGCTGTGTGTCAGATGCTGTAAGTTTAGTGATGACTGGGTCAAGAAATTTTGGAAGGCCGCTATAGGTAACATACCAATCAAATGATCACCTTCTGCAGGTTGCATGCCATAACATTTTACAAAAAGAACTATGGTTATCAACCACAAAGTTTAAACTTTGGTAACCAATGTTCAGTTCAGATTCTCTGGCACAGACTACGATCAAAAGGTCAATCTAAGAAAACAATCAATTAACATAACAATAAAGAGATAATAATAGTGGTTACTCTTTAAAGACCATCAAAAGCACACTCCTCTCAGCACACCTATAGCAAAAAGGACAAGGTACTAGATTGCATAAACATAGAAACTGAATATACAAAAAAGAAGTGATAATGCTTCTGCCAGAGACATTTCCCTGTCTCACAAAACCAAGTGAATGACACAGATTCTGAACAAAGCGAAACTGCCAGGCCCAGTTTATGTCAGGGCCAAAGAACATGTATTAGAGAAATGGTGAAGAAGGCTCAGATTATGTTTTTTTTTAACTGAAAATACATCCTAAGAGGCCTGGTGACTGGTCCAGAGGCTCCATGCATCCTCAGCATAGACAACCTCAGCAGAGGGCATTTCAAAGACCCAAAAGGGTACCGATGGGCTTTTGGTATTGCTGCTTTGGAGACTGAGGAAATTGAGCAGCTGTCCACCTTGACTGGTCTCTCAGAAGATCCCTCTGCTGTGGGGTTGCTGAAAGTTGAAGAACAACAAGTGCCAATTGCGACCACAACAGTGCACCGGCGGCAATATCGCACCAACCGAGACTCCCTGATTCCCATCCATCAGCTGATCCATAGACTGGAGAGTCAGGGGGTGATCAGCAGGACCCGCTCGCCCTTTAATAGCCCCATATGGCCAGTGCGAAAGTCTAATGGAGAATGGAGACTAACAGTAGACTATCGTGGCCTGAATGAAGTCACACCACCATTGAGTGCTGCCGTACCGGACATGCTAGAACTTCAGTATGAACTAGAGTCAAAGGCAGCCAAGTGGTATGCCACGATTGATATTGCCAATGCATTTTTCTCAATTCCTTTGGCAGCAGAGTGCAGGCCACAGTTTGCTTTTACTTGAAGGGGTGTCCAGTTCACTTGGAACCGACTGTCCCAGGGGTGGAAACACAGCCCTACCATTTGCCATGGACTGATCCAGACTGCACTGGAACAGGGGCAAGCTCCAGAACACCTGCAATACATTGATGACATTATTGTGTGGGGCGATACAGCGGAAGAAGTCTTTGAGAAAGGGAGGAAAATAATCCAAATCCTGCTGAAAGCCGGTTTTGCCATAAAACGGAGTAAGGTCAAGGGACCTGCACAGGAGATTCAATTTTTGGGAATAAAATGGCAAGATGGACATAGACAGATCCCCACTGATGTGATCAACAAGATAACAGCAATGTCTCCACCAATTAATAAGAAAGAAACGCAAGCTTTCTTGGGTGCAGTGGGGTTCTGGAGAATGCACATCCCAAATTACAGTTCAATTGTAAGCCCTCTCTATCATGTGACACACAAGAAGAATGATTTTAAATGGGGCCCTGAGCAGCAACAAGCCTTTGAGCAAATTAAACGCGAGATAGTTCATGCAGTAGCCCTTGGACCAGTCCGGACCGGGCCAGATGTAAAAAATGTGCTGTACACTGCAGCTGGGGAGAACGGTCCTACCTGGAGCCTCTGGCAGAAAGCTCCAGGGGAGACTCGAGGTCGACCCCTCGGCTTTTGGAGTCTGGGATACAAAGGATCTGAGGCCAGCTATACCCCAACTGAGAAAGAGATACTGGCAGCGTATGAAGGGGTTCGAGCTGCTTCGGAAGTGATTGGCACTGAAGCACAGCTCCTCCTGGCACCCCGGCTGCCAGTGCTGGGCTGGGTGTTCAAAGGCAGGCTCTCCTCTACACATCATGCAACTGATGTTACATGGAGTAAATGGGCTGCACTAATTACACAACGAGCTTGAACAGGAAATCCCAGTTGTCCAGGCATTCTAGAAGTCATCATGGACTGGGCAGAGGGCAAAGATTTTGGAATGTCAGCAGAGGAGGAGGTGGTGCGTGCTGAAGAGGCCCCACCATATAATAAACTGTCAGAAAGTGAAAAGCAGTATGCCTTGTTTACTGATGGCTCTTGTCGTATTGTGGGAAAGCATCGGAGATGGAAGGCAGCTGTATGGAGTCCTGGATGACAAGTTGCAGAAACTGCTGAAGGAGAGGGTGAATCGAGTCAGTTTGCCGAGGTGAAAGCCATCCAGCTGGCCCTGGACATTGCTGAATGAGAAAAGTGGCATTTTATCTCTATACTGACTTATGGATGGTAGCAAATGCCCTGTGGGGGTGGTTGCAGCAAAGGAAGCAGAGCAACTGGCAACGCAGAGGTAAACCCATCTGGGCTGCTGCACTGTGGAAAGATATTGCTGCCTGAGTGCAGAACCTGGTGGTGAAGGTACATAATGTAGATGCCCATGTACCCAAGAGACGGGCCACTGAGGAACACCAGAACAACCAACAAGTGGATAAAGCGGCTAAGATTGAAGTGGCTCAGGTGGACTTAGATTGGCAACATAAAGGTGAGTGCTTTTGCTCAGGGACCTGGATATACTTCATGGGTAATGCGGAAAAATGGGGAAGTCCGATATATACCTCAAAGGGATTTGATTTTAGCAGAAAACAGACAATGAACTTAATTGTATGTTGTTGCCTGCTGTGTAATACTTTTATAGCCCACCAACTAGGCGTCTTCAGGTCACCAGTGACTGGCCCTGACTTCCCTCCAACCATCATCCCAACAGAGAATGAGCTTTGATAGAACCAGACGAGTTCTGCAGTAAAGGAACAATCAGCATCAGCAGGCAACGATCCAACACTGCACACAACCTTTCCTGGCCTGAAAGACTGTTACAAGAGATGGAACCTGACATCTTGGACCAAATGGACTCGGCAGCATTATAGGGATTGGTCCATGCACTAAGAAACGATCTCTTTCTCTCACTCTGTGTGTGTATGTGGATGTATATATATATATGTGACAGCAATGGTATATTGAAAACGTGGGATCTGAGCATGATGTGAATGGTATGGAATAAGGGGTACATACTGTCCTGGGTTTAGCAGTAGCAGTCAGTTTTGCTCCTTCTTGGTAGCTGGTGCAGCGTTGTGTTTTGACTTTCAGCCTGGGAACAGCACTGATAACACCAATGTTTTTAGTTGTTGCTAAGTAATGTTTACACTGACCAAGGACTTTGTGAGCCTCATGCTCTTCCAGGGAGGAGGGGAAGCCAGAAGGAAACAGAGACAAGACACCTGACCCAAGCTAGCCAAAGACAAAGACCCAAGCCTGGGGGAGGTAACTGGGAGTTACCCGGGAAGACATGGGGTCTTCTGGGTCTGACTCGTTTTTCGGCGTGTGGTATTGTATTCTCTTCCCTTGTTATTTTCTCTTATCATTGTCAGTGGTGGTAGCGGTGGTGATTTGTGTTGTACATTGGTTGCTGGACTGTTCTTGTCCCAATCCATGGGAGTTGCATTCTTTCGATTCTCCTCCCCACCCCTCCGGGAGCAGGGAAGGGGAGGAAAGAAAGAGGGGGGAAAAGGGGGGGGGGGGGGGAGTGAGTGAACGAGCTGGTGGGCTGGGTTTAAACCACGACACCTGGGGAAAGCATAAAGAGATATAGAGATATAATGTTCTTCATATAGCAGTGGTAAAACAACTAAGTAGTGTGTATCTAAAGATGTGAAAACCTTTCACCCAAGGATGCTCCATAGTTCTTCAAATTAACATACCTAGTCCTCCACAGTATTGTATATTTATATTTATGTTCTCAAGTGACAAAGGAAAACAACTAGGTCCCCAAATTCCACATTTCAATGGGAAATATTATTAGTAAAGAATTTAATCAAAATTATGTACCTCTATTAACATGTAACTTTGGCTTTTTTTTCAGTTTTAATGTACTTTTTTAAAATTAAAACTCAGCTGTAAATGTATCTGCATCAAATACAAAGTACTTAGCTCTGCTAATATGTTAAAAAAAATCAGGTTTAAACTTCAAAAAATAATGGCGATATGTCAATGCCAGCATAATTTTTTTCCATTGAATCTATCGATTTAATGCTACCTATGCATCTGTGAAATTAACTGAAAGTCTAAATCAGACTTTTTCACTCCTCTACTTAACAAAAAAAATTTGCAATTAACTGTGTGTCCAGTCAGTGTTAATAATGGCCACATGGTTGACGGCAGAATCATGCAAGAAATTAATGAAAGTAAATAAATTAAATGGAATTAGGTGGAAACTTGGGAGGGTAAGCCAAGCATCCTCAACAAATACAAACTGCCGAAATTAACAGACTGCAGCTCATACTTTATTGAGACATGACAGTAAACATTTATCAAATGAAGACTAATAAGCCAACAGTAAGACAACCTCTCCTGCTTAAATTCTGGGTGAATAGTCTGGTAAGTCTATCCTAATTAACTGCAAATAATAACAGAGGGTAAGACTACTGACAGTAATATTCAGGCTAGCACTAGGATATTGAATGTACAGATATATACAGATGGCTTTAAAATACCTGGATAAACAAATATTACATGTACAAACAGATGGACAACTAATAAAACTTACTGAAAGATCGTAAACATACAATATCAGGCCAGAATCTCCTTAATACTGTCCTTCAGTATCCTCACAAAAGAAGCAGTACATCTGAATCTGCTCAAAACAGCAGAATCCATTCCTGGTTGTCTTGTCAGGTAAAGGATTACCTCATTTGCAAAGATAAGCCCTAACACTGTACTATGTTACAGTATTATACATCTAGCTTAGTCCATAACAATGTTGGCCATTATCACAAGCAAAGGTTTGCTATAAGGGGGCATTATGGATCAGTAAAACTGCTATAGCATGCTTATAACTAGATTCACAGATGTTGTTATGGATAAGCAATTGCCTTTAACGTGGTGTGGAAATGACCCCTCACGGCAATTAAAAGGAAGTAGACCTTGACTGCAGAATCCAGTTCATCACTGTGGTATCCACGTTGCACTGTAGTTACTCTAGTAGTTACTCTAATTTTATGGCACTGTATTTCCACAGATTGCATTTCCAATACTGACCGTAATAAAACTGGAAGAAATCCACTGCATAAGCATGGGACATGATATGAAGTAAAAAAAAAAACAACTAACCAAACAACCAAATGTTAATGAAGAAATATAATGCAAATATTATTGTGATTTTGTTTGTTTCTTCCCCTTTATCTTACAACATTTAATTGCAAAACAATGACATCACCAGATCACATGATAACCAGGTAAAACAATGAACTTAGTATATATTAGAAAATGGGAACATGATTTAGTGTTCACTGCATTGAAATATCTTTTTCTTTTTTTTTTTTTTTTTGTAATTTGGCTGTTGTAAGAAAAGTTAAATAAGGGAGTCAAGTAAGAAGCCAAGACAAGGGTGCACTGCTTGACATACCTATTCTTTCAGGCTCCAGATACATTAACCTATAGCTTTTAGGGCACTCAAGCCACCTAATGCAAGAGACAAAAATTAAATCAGACAGAAAGTCTTAGCTATCCTGCTGCACAGGATTGAAGCAAAGCTCTCCCCTTGTTAGACAAATACATCTACTACAGTTATCCAGAAAAAGAAAGGGTACTGTTTTCAGTGCAGTCTCATCTACACCCATGCCACTGCAACTGTGGGCTATTCCCTGAAGGGACTATTCCTAACCTCCCATCTTGTTAACTACCTCTTGTATTTCGTTTTAACAAGTTTCCACATACACATGTATTTTCAACAATGCTTAAGCATATCATAAAGTTCTTACAGTGCCGTATACATACATAGTAGGTCTCCGTGGAAAGTGTACTGGCTATCACAGAGCTCAAAGATACTGGAGTGCAAACAAGAAAGATAAAAAGGTAAAGGCTACTTTTTCTGTTTTTCAGTGTGTCAGAATGAAACATTTTATTGTGTTTCTATTTTCTTGACAGTAGATAATCTGTATTATTCTTGATTTTGTATGGTGTTACTCTACTGCATTTTCGGTAATTCAGTAGAACTACTAAAAATCAGCAGTGCAAGAGAAAGACAAAGGAAGCTTTTAAGTAAGTTGAAACAAGTACATATGGGGATTTATGGAACGCAGAACCCCCAAGGCAAGAGAACATCTTTATCTTATGAACATAAAAGATACAGAATGATGAAAAGTGAAAAAGTGAAATAAGGGTAGACAGTTTCCTTGTCTCAGTGCTGATCTAACAGTAAGCTTCCTAAAAGAATATATAGCTATACACAAACAAAGAAGTTAACAAGGAGCTTTGTGCAGAAGTCCATGAAATTAGAATGTCCTTTAATGGCTCATCTTGCATTTGGGATCTCATCTGCTCATAGGTTAAAAACCAGGAGTTTCTCTTTCAGACCTCTATTACCACAGCGAAGTTAGTAACTCTTCTGTTTCATCAGGGAAGAGAAAAGAGGAAGGGGAGGAATGGCAGGACTTACATTAATTGCAAAATTAATGCAAATGCTTTATCTCTGGCAGTGTTCAAGGCCAGGCTAGACAGAAACTTGAGCAACCTGGTCTACTGGAAGGTGTCCCTGCCCATGGCAGGAGAGTTGGAACTAGGTGACCTTAAGGTCCTTTCCAACCTAAACCATTCTATGATTCTATGTATAATGCTGCATGCTGCTTTGTTTGCATTGTGGTGGTTCTTCCAGGAGCATTAATTTAAAAAAGACTTAATGTTCTTCTTGTTTATATTTTAATAGTTTCTAGTTGAGATCTATTCTAGCTGTATAAACCACTTTGACTTCCTTTAATGCAAACCATTTCTTGCTAAAATAGAAATAAAAGCCATCATGTTATTATGAGCAGTAAAATTATCTGTCTATAAAAAAATCCTGGAAATTTTGCCAAGCTATTACTAAATACACAATTCTCAAGTCAGAACCACTGTAGTGGACATGAACAACACTGAAAATATTTCCTTAATCTTTTGCTTTCTTCACAGCAATGTAGGAGCTTGACAGATATTTTAATGTGATGATTCATCAACACATTGAACTACCCTCAGTGCTTTCCCTGTGATACAGTCGAAGCAAATGGCAAGAAATCCATGAATAAGCACAAAATGGGAGGCCAACAGAAAAAAAAAAAAAAAAAATTGAAAGAAAATACAAATTTCCCTGGTGCTGCAAGTCAGTGAAAAGTTTGGGAACTGACTGGGATAAAAAAGACAGCTGCCTGCACTTTGTGACATTTCTTTCAAGGACAAGAACATCAAATCTGCCAGCCGCAAAATGGGCAACTTGTGCATCCTGGCCCTCTTCATAACTTCATCTCAAGCCTGTTGGTCGGGATGTGAATAGGGATTCACATTTCTACCAGTTCTCATTTGCTTCCCTTACCTCTTTGCTTTTTCACTTACATGCACTTACTACTGTGTCCTTTATATGTGGCCTGCAATTGGAGAAGCAGTGAGATATACCAACTCACCCATCCTGTCTGCCAGCCACAAGAGGTTGTTGTGTCTGTGTGTGACCTAACACAACTCTACCACAACAACTGGGCTAGATCAAACCTTAAAGCAATGTCTGCCTCTTGGTGGGCAGAATTCACTCACATAACTACAGAAGCCGAAAACTGAATATTTCATAAAACCAGTAACCCTACACTGACAGGAGACTCCCATTAGTGGCAGCTATGTCCAAGTATAAAAATGTTTTTAATTTTTACTCTGCCTGTCCAGTGTTTTTTAAGGCTGCCTCTAGATACGTTAATACTGGGATACAAATGCAGTTTTTAGTTGATGAAACACTGATTTCTTTGCAGTCCGTGATTTACACTATTAACACAATACTATGTCAATATATAAGCAATTCTTATACGTTAGTGGTCTGAGGTACTAGATGTATGTAGTATCTATGTAAAGAATATAAAAATTTAAAAGAGGAATTGCCTTATGATCTTGTTCTTACAACTCGCTTTTGCCACATACTACTGGCATCTTCTTAACAGGTATCGCCTCTGTCCCTTACCACCTCTTCTCACATTGTCATACCCTATTCCACTGTCCCTTGGTCACACAGGCAATGACAGAAAAAAGTTGCTTATATTTTTTTCAAACTCTTCAGCAACAAAATTAGAAATCTGAGTAACTGAATGCTACCAGGTGAGAATATCCTGCCTCTGACAGTTGATAGTGAATCTTGTGAAGCCTCACCATTAATCAGAACAAGAAAATATCATGGTTTTCTTTGTTTTGTGCTAAAAGTAGGGCAACTTCTTTACAATCCAGCTGGAATTAACTATTTACATTTAGCACATTGCTGATGGAGAAAAGGAGTATCAAAGTGTCTCCAAAATGCATCGTGCCAAATTGAACCAACTTAATGTGAGTAAAAAGACCTTTAATTAGCAGCTCTGCAATGGTCAGTATTCATTTAGTCAGCACTTGATCAGATTCACAAAGCTTGGGGCAAATGCCTCAGGACTCACTAAAACGGCAGGTATGTTTGTGTCTTTCTCCACAGAGCTAATAACATGTTAATTTTGACAGGCAAAGGCTAAGTTCTTTAAACATTTTTTATATTTAAATTTCTTCTCATTCCTGATCAGCACACTGTGTTATAAACCATTCAGCTCTTAGGTAGCTCCAAACCTGTACCCTCCTTTCTAAATTAAAAATTAACCACCAGCAGATTATGGGAAATAACGTGCCCAATTTCCATACTGCCAAGCCAAATAGCAGAACTATTAGGGTACTATTTTGGGAACCCTATTGGTTTCTAGCTACCACTGGGGTAATACTTCTCTCCATCTCTCCCTTCCCTAATCTCTCATCCTTCTCCCTCTTTCTCCATCTCTGTTCTTTCTTTGTCTCTCACGCACAGATGCACACACAGTCAACTGCTATTTATAAAACCAGAACAATCATAGCATGCACAGCAATAATAGAAGAAAGGTGTCAAAACAAAACATCCTTGCCCTGGAAATCTGACAATACAACAGCATAGTATAGTACAGGCTCATAGCAAACAAGTACCGAGTAGCAATTGATCATTGTAGCCAAATTGCTTTATGCTGGTATGCTGGGAATAAAGCTATACTATACAAAATCCTGGTAAGAAATTAATACAGCGATATGATATGTAGACCTACTACTGCTCTATTACATTAACAGTTTGCGGGGGGGACGGGACGGGGGGGACGGGGGACGGGGATGGACCCCAAACCAACCCTGTAGTTTTTCTTCTATTTATCTGTAAGCTGCTGTTTATTCTTTTTTATTTTATGTTAGTCTTACTAAATAGACTATTGCCTGCTTTATGGATTAAACTGGTGCCTCATAAAGGATTAACTGGGTGATGCTATTTCCACAGCACATTCTTACCTTCTTTGCTCAATAAAAATCAATAAAAAAACCCCATGCAAGTAAAGTTTTCTTGAGATAACTGCATTGGTCTAATTGTTCACCAACACTCACAGGGACATCCTAGAGCTTCGTGATGCCACATGGTCTAGCTCTGGTACTTCTCCCACCTCTCAGGTGAGCCAAGTGGACTCATGAACCTCAAATAAAGCCATCCGCTTCTCTTGTGAGGTTAACATTGTGACCGTTTAGCAAGATGAATCAAACCACTGAGTAATGAAATGAGCGCCAAAATCACTGCAAGGGAAAAAACCCAGCATACAGCCTGGTGTCAGAAGGCAGCTGACAATGTACATGAAACAGAAACAGAAGGCCTTTGACAGCTGTGATTTGTTATATCTTGTGAAGCCTTACCACTAATTAGGACAAGAAAAAACTGCATGAAACAGAGGGGCATATCCTCCCATCTTTCCATGGATCATCTTACAATTTTAGGTTATGTGTCATCCTGACAGAGAAAGTATTAAATCCCTGGAAGAAAAATGTGTCCCATTGTGTTTAATTCTTCAAAGAGAATTAAAAATTGTTTCCCATGTAAAAACAAAAGGTATTTCCCAAGTCAATGTGATGATAAAATCTGGAACATATAATTAGAAAAGCAAACCCCTGAAATTCTGGTTGGAAAAAATGTTAGCATCCCTCTCTGCCTTTAGTTTGTTTCACTGTCTGCCTCCCTCCCCATGTTTGTCTGTGTGCTGCTGCCTGGCTGACTAAAGTGACGGAAAACGGTGTAGGTAGGAGGACAGGGAGCTATCTCCCTCACTGATCTCAGTTCTGAGCAGCCCCAGCAAATGAAGATGCTGTGAGAATCCTGCTCCCAGTGAAACTGTACAGTCTCTTCAGCTGTTCTCTTTTTTTTTTTTTTTTTTGTGGGGATCACAGAATAAGAGCATTTGTTTGTTTATTGCCCCTACCCCTGAAGTGGTGATATGACTGCTTTTTAAACTGTGGCAGTCCTAAAATACATGAGCACTAAACACCGAGACTAAACCAGTACATTTTTGTAGGTGTCAGCCAGCACAGCATTAAGAAGAACAGGAAAGATCATGAATTCATAATTCCAGAAATCTGACCATGATCATGTTTTACTTGGCCAATAGGATATGATATTCCTGACAGCGCATGTGTTTTATGCAGGAATTGCAGAAATTTCACGATCCAAATTTCTGTTTACATAAGAACAATTTCCATACATATTTCAATTTCAGATGTCCCCATTTACAGTTTGTTCCAAGCTCTGCAATAGGCTTAAAAGAGCACAGTTATTAAAGTTATTGAAGAATATCTATGTAAAAGATTAAAATTTTGGAGATAACACTGAGACAACATGCCTGATCCCAAATCAATCTGAATCTTGCTGAAAACTCACAGGTTCTATTGCATGTTAGTAAGACTCTATGTCCTTGCACCACTGCAGCTTCCCTCATTCCTTTTTACTTTTTTCTGTCACCTTCTTACGTTCATTCTTGGAAACTTCTATTCCTTTCTACTTTTAATTCAAGCCCCAATCTTTAAGGCCAATAATAATAATAATAATGAAAAAGAATAAAATTCTTCCTCCTTCTGCCCAGACCACAGGAAGTTTTAGATCACAAAGGAATTTAAGACACTCATAAAATCAGAATTTTACAATTTTACATAATACAGAAATCTTGGCTTTCAGCATGAGAATCCTTTGGCATTCTCATTTTTTGACCTTCTAGAAACTTAAATAGTGCTTTTTTATCCAATGCTACCCACTTGACATACACATGAGACCAACACACAAGATGCTTCCCAAGTTCTGAATCTTCTCTGTGGCATATGTTTTCTTGTATGAGCTCATCATTTTCTGAGCATTCCTGAGACTCTTCCTAAACCAGAGTTTCTTAACATGGTATTAAATGACCCCTTTTCATCTGGTCTGGACCTGTAGTCATCTAGAGATGCTTTTCAGAACAGTTCAAGTATGCTGAGCCACATGCTCCAGAAAAATGCAACCCTTTTTGTTTTATCCATAACCACTCACAAGATTCTAGAGGCTCCTACTGTGGAGCTTTCTATCACTGTCACCTGCAGAGAACCTAGCCTGAAGTATTCTGCCTTTGGAGTTTTTACACTGAAGATATACATTCACAAATACTGTCCTAACGACGGTATTTCCCCCATCTGCATCATTCCCAGAAGCTAAACTGTCGCTGAGACTGCATTGTAGAAGCAGTCATGATTTTTCTGCATTACTTTTGACCCATTATCTGTCTCTAGCCATAAACAAACAGTTGTAAATTTTTCTTTTTCAGGCAATTTTAAATATAGAAAAAGAAATGACATGAATAGGAAAGCACTCCCTTTAGCTATGAAGAGATGCATTAAAATTTAAAAAAAAAACATAAAAGAGAAAAATAAAATACATGTAAGAAAAGTTTGCATCGCCATACTAGTACAGGTATACGTAAGATGTTTTGTACACTTAGAAGAGATGCCACTGACATTAAAAAAAAAAAAAGTGTTTAACACACTGAAGTGTGAATCTTAGGGAGTTTCACGAGTGCCTATAATAACAGTAAAAACAAGATGCGGGAGGGAAGTATTCTTTCCGAGACGACTTTAGGAGAAAATGCTAATGCATACAGTAAAGGAAAATTTTCAAAGAGCAATGACTTCAAGCCTATGCAACCTTGACATTGTCCTTCTTTACTGAAAATTAAGTTAAGCATATCTTCATGCTACTTGTCACAAAAAATGGTAAGCAGTGAAATGGTTGATATAATCACATCTGTTCAAAGCTAAAAGCTCAGCCATCATACAGCTGTGAGTGAATGCCTACAACAATAGCAAATGGACCATATTACATGGGCTAAGCTATCTTTTTGACCATCAAGAGCAATAGTATTATCCTTGATCCAGGCACATATTAAGGAAAAACACCTGCAGAATTCAAATACATGATAAATTTGCAAAATAAAAGTGTTTATTATAATGAAATAGAAAGAAGTTGATAACAGCTGGAAAAACTAAAGTTATTCATCCTACCTTCAAGATTTGTGTGTATAACGGAAGCAATGAAGCAGACAGGTTTGTTATAGAACTATACTCGAAAACTGCTAAAATATTGTTGCCAAGGTCAAAAGCAAATGATCCATGCAGCTAACAACTAACACATGCCCTTTTCTGCAGCTGGTAGCTAGTAGAGAGAATGTTTATAGCATTCAGTGATGCCTCTGTGATACACATACACTCTTTTTCATTTGCCTCTGGACATAGTTTCACAAGATGGCTTCAACAGGATTAAGGGCTCATTGCCACTGAAATGGGGGAAAGTTCAGATACTCCCTTTTACTTCACCCCATGCTTTTGAAGGTGGTTTTGGAGCACTGTTTTAATCCCTCTCACAGAAGAAAACTAACCTGTTCTCTTCTGTTACAGTGGGGGTGAGGAGGAGAAGAAAAAAAAACAATGTTGGCTTAGTGTTTATCATTTGCCTGCTGTGGTATCAGACAATTCTAACAAGTTGGGATCAAGAGAAGAAGATAGATGATAATGATTATGGAGGGTGGGGAAGGATAGAATCATAGAATAGTTAGGGTTGGAAAGGACCTTAAGATCATCTAGTTCCAACCCCACTAGCCCCCTCCCTTGCTGTAGCTTGGAAATCAGCTAAATCCAGAAATGATTTTTTTTAAATAAAAGAAGTACTTATTAGCAGCTGGCTCCACTGAAGCCTCCTTTGACACAGTGCTGGAGTTAGTCTTGAACCTGGCAGTTAAGCAGTTTGCCTGAACCATTTTGCCCGTAACTATTGCCAAACCATCTGTTAGAGACTATCCTCTATTCTCAGAGGAAGTTGCAAACAAACTGAGTTTTCTACAGTTCCTGGAGAGGCTAATTCTTCCTTTTATAAGCATTATTTTCATTATGCAGGGAGTTAGATGCTTGTATTCATCTTTCCCTAGTTCTTTGCTTGCCTTCCTATCAGTGACAGATAACCCTAAAATTAACCACCACTTCCATTCTTTGTCACCTACATTTGCCACTAGGGACATGACCTCCTTCCCAGATATTCTGCCTGTTGGGACATAATGTGTTCTCTAAATCACCTATACATAAGACTTTCACTTCCCACTAGTCTCATACTTCCTTTCATGCCTTGGCATCTTCATTTCCTCAAAAATCTATGGCATGGCAGATCTTAAAAAAATGAGTCTTTGTATGGCTAAATTTCTGTCTTGATCACCTTCTGATTCATCTCCAAGATTCCACATCTTTCTCAAAGAACTGCATAGGCCTATTTTCTCTGTTGTTACTAGACAGTACCACAAAGTTGCTAGGGGCCATCATGACCTCCTGCATTTCTGGCGAAATCATAACAAGTGCTCTTTAGGCAGAAAATTAGGAAGGGATATTTCTTCGACTGGCTGGGTATCCAATTATTTTAATGGACTAGTAACTGAAGTGCCACATTTTAGAATATTTCTGGCAACCCCCGTCATTAGCATGAACCAGTACCGTTCATCTATCTCCTTTATAAATTTAAACTGAGTGCAGTCAGGCATTGCTGTCTGCAAAGTGCAAAATAAACTGGTACAGTCAGTCTTCTAACCTGCATAAGTACATTCATACAGTCAACTAATAAATCTATTCTAAAACTTATTTAATTTGAATGTGTTAAATTTGGTGTCTTTTTCAACTTGAGTCAGTCACTCCCCTTACTATCAGAAAAAATATCTACTAATTATTTAGCTTTTGAAAACTATTTTTCTTCTCCTACACACCAAAATTCTCCTAATACTTTCTTAATATTTTTATTTTCTAGATATACTACTATATACTCAAAACCATAAGGGTGTTTTGTTTTGTTTTTAGAAGATAGCTTTTTATGTTTTTATAACATCTTAGAGATGAAATTATTTAAGAAAGAACTCTGGCCAATTAAGGACACACAATGCTCCTAAATAAACAGTAATTTAGCTTCATTTGCTATAATTGTATTATAAGTGTTTTTTTTCCCAACGATAGGTATTACAAGCAATAAGTTAATTACAGTTCTATAAACAACCATCATATTTCTTGAAAATTTAATTTTAATTTAATTGAATGATGGTTTATAGATTTAGTAATACAATATATCTAGTCTACCTACTGTCCACATCCTCTCGCCTCATACAAGTTTTACATAAATTATGTTTAATTCACAAATTCGCCATGCTGTAAACAAAACAATTAAAATTCATTATTTCACAATGAAGTACATCTTGTTAGTCAGGCCTAAGACCACAGAAAGAAGACAGAGCTAACATATGCTTCTAACAGTTTCCTCCCACCTCTCATGCTCCTGTTCACTGTTTTGGTACCTACTTAGTAAAGCACATGATTCATTTAAAGCCTAGGAGTCATTTGCATTTAAACTATATGCCTAAAAAATATTAAGCATTTGCTCATGTACTCTGTGAACACAGAATCTAATTTAGTACTTGCATATGAGAAAGTTAACTTTTGCTAACAGACAAGTCAGGAAAAAAGAAATCAAATCAAGCAGTCAAAGGGTAAGAAAAGTATCCATGTCTGTTTGAAAGCATGGACAAAACCAGCTTATGATGCATATTTAACAACTGATTAATGATGAAGTGCATGTATAGCCATTCATCTTCCAGTCGTTCAAAATGGCTGTGCTCAGGGACTCAACTGAACACATCCATTTCACAAGAATATCCATTTCACAAGGATATCCATCAAAATGAATGGGAACCTGGAATTAACAGCTCTTTCCTAGAGGCCACTATCCCTCAAAAGCCAAATGTACCTTCAGAACAGTGGCTGTCCCTCTGCCTATTACAGCTCATTGGCTTTACCCTGTGTTTAGTAACATGTCAACTCTGAAGTATCTTTTCAGATTCTTAACTGAAAGAAAAAGTCTTTCCAGATTAATGGAAATATATACATAGAGAATGACCATGTCATAGCTCCCTCTCCCAGTAACTTCTGGCGTCAGAGATACTTCTATGAAGACCACTGAAGATGGCAATACTGAAATATGTGCCAAGCCCTTTTTTTCCTTACAGATAAAGTTGCTGTTTGTTTGTCCGTTTGCTTTGCTAAAATTTTTGCACTTTTCTAACAAACTTGCTTAATGTTATCAAGAACTAACTTATTAACTTTTTTTTTTAACTGAATGAATCATTAAAACAAAACCCACAAAATATTTATCCAAACTATAAGATATTGAATCAACATACCAAGGTAAAAAGAATGACACAGCTACAGTTAAATGTAAATATTTTGGTTTGTAACATCCAGAATAAATTTTGAAATAAGCAATGACTAGAAATCATAGACCAGTGATTTCTAGAAATGACTGACCAATAAGCTGTTTCAAATGGATATTCATCTCAGTCATAATGCACAAATATTCTGTAAGAATACACCTGCAGTTTCCTTTTCCTCTCTGCAGCACCACTTTCTGTGTCTCTGCTTACCAAGGTTTCATGAACTGCCAACAGCAAAGTACACCTCATGGCACGCCCAGACAAGAACAAAGAGGAGCTGAGAACTGACACAGCAGCAGTCACTGTCCTCCCTATGGGTAAAGCAGCGCTGATTGCCTATGATTCTGCACTGCAGTTGGCATGAAAGAAGACCAGGATGAGTTTTATAATGAAGAAGAAAGAAACTCTCTCTACTCCCCTACATTATAATAGCAATCTAAATGTGCTTTTCCACACTTATTTTCACTTGTTCCATCTGACTGTTGAAGTCCACAAGACTGTGGTGTAGGCAAAATATATCACAATACACTCATGGGTATGTGAAGCAACTATAGCTTTGGGCCAGTGATATGTATTCTGCCGATATGTACCCTTTGTTAAAAACAATTAATAACTCAAGTTTTGGTTGTACAACCAAAACATGGCAGCTTCTGTACTGACGCACTTTATCTTCCAGCAGGAGTAGATTACTGTCCATCAGCAGCAGTGCACAGAAATACAGATAAGATCAAAAATCATATGTACAGATGCTTGTCAGAAGGCCCATTTGCTTTTTTTCTCTCATTCATTAGATCTAGTAAATCAACGTGTCACGCATCATATTTCCTCTTCAGAAAGTAAGCATATCTGCATTTTTCTGTACCTCATTTTATTGAAAACGCATTTCTAAGTTTCTGTAAGATTCCCGGCAGTTTTGCAAAGAAGAAAGGATGATATAATATAAAAGCATACAGGATGCAAAAACCATGTGTGCACTAAGTATCTATTTTCATTTTGATAATTAGCTCACGCAAAATCATATTTTAGAACATGAAGAAAGCAAGTACTTCTGTTACTAGTTTAGCTGAAAGAAGAAAAAACTGCTGGCTTAGCAAGGATAACCAATGGGGTGTTGAAATAAATTTTGGGTTTTCTCAGTGTGATTTGTAAAGCTATTAACCACTCACAGTGCTCATGAATTCATTATACTCATAAGAAACATACTCTAGTAATGATTCTTTTAATGTATTTAGGAAAAATAAGGAAATCACAAATTATCTAATGCAATTTAATTATGTAAGAGAAAGCATATAAGCAATTAAAAGGTTGAAAATAACTGCAGTTGTAGCAATTTTGATTAATCTGGATTTAGAAAAACCTTTTTGCTTCAAACCTATTGTCAGCAAGTTCAAACCAAGTTAGAGTTCATAATTTGTGCTTTAAATAGGCTGAAAATCAACTTCTCTAGTCCTTACCATGAAGATCAAAGCTAAAGAAAAAAAATCTATCCAAAGTTGAAAATAAAAAATCACTAATTGAATCACAGAATCATAGAACAGTTTGGGTTGCAAGGGAACTTAAAGTTCATCTAATTCCCACCCTCCCCCTCTCCCCCCACAGCCATGTGCAGCACACCTTCCATCAGACCAGGTTATTCAATGAAAAAACTGTTTAATTAGTAGATCATAGTAGATTACTGTAAATTTAGTAGATTACTGTGACTCACTCTGAACATAATAAATCCAGCCAGTTCCAGCTGCAGGACCATCAGTAACTGACCCATGGCTAAGGGAAGCTGCCCGTAAAACAGACAGAGACCAGTAAGGGAGCTCACAGTGAGATAAAAATCAGGACCAGATGATTGGTATGGGGAATAATGAACTCAAGTACAAAAGCAAAAGCAAACCTACTCCTTTTGTGGCACTTTGATACTTGCTGCTTCTCCTGATGTCACCTGCACTACCAATAACTGGAGCTTAAATAGGTAGAATTTGGGAAACCCAGGCACCTATGTGTCACTGGAATTACTAAGAGCTTCTTCCTGAGAAAGAAAAGGATCTCCACCCTTAAATTTGTTCACTTGTGTTTGGTTGAATACTTGGATTGCTCTGCTAATGTACAGAAGATTACATTATCTAAGTGAATATGCTAAAATCACCTAATGTTTTTCATTTGAGTCTGTAGGTTACAGTAGCTCTTCAAAAAAAAAATCAAGAGAATATAGAACTACTTGATCTTTGTTTAATAATCATTGAGCAGACCCACTCTACATCTGAAATGTATGCCTGAATAAAAAGTTACAAATTACTACATGAGTTACAAGTATTCATAAGAAAATTGAAATAGTTGTTTATTCCAATACCTGAAAAAACTTCTAAGCAAATAGGAACCACATTAGTGCAGCAGCTTATTTGTTAATTAATTAATTTAGCACTGCATTAATTTTATGATTGGTTAAAAGAAGCAATTTTACTCAAACCATTAACAAACTGTACTACTCTCTAGTAACATACTGTTAAAACCAGTAACAGTTTTACTGAATACCTAAGACATCCAAAAGACTTTGTCTAACTGATTTTTTTAACCATGTGCCAATGACTTTTTTTTACAAGACGAAATTACCTCCCTATTTTTTAAGTATTCCTTGATGTAAATCAGAAAAAAAAGTAAACACAACTACCAAAATATGAAAAAAATTGAGGCAATGTACACTAGACTTTTAGCTGGAATTTTTCATACAGTAAGTTAATTAGAATCTGGGAGAAAAAAAAAACAACTATACACCATAAAAATTCTCTTACATTCTGAAATTTTGCAACAGATCATTTTAAATTTTTATTTCCTTCCAAAATATGGACACATGAATGATATTATTTAAAACCAGAAAGTAAAGATGTGCAATTATAAAATGTAAAGTTGAGAGTTATCTGGAACTCTGGATCAGGACTACCTCCTGCCATCCAGAAATTAAGATTAACTAAATTACCAGCAAGAATCTTGCACTTCTCAGTCACCTCCCAGAAGATCTGAATAGCCATAAGATGTGCCCTGCACAGCTTTAATTATAATCATTGCCTGAAATGTAACCAACTCTATTTTTTTTTTTTTAACCTGCATGGGTATCATTCTACTACTCAGTCATAAAATAATATAAAAATAAAATAAAATTACAAACTGCATGTTAACATTAAACGTATACACACACTAATTTTTAATTCTCCATTTGCAAAATCCTCCAGATATTTTTTTTGTCAGCAGTTACTGCTCCAAAGTTGAATATAGCCTTTCCGCTTTCAGATCTAATTGATTTCTCTTGTATTACCTCAGCCAATATAATCAGCTGCATCATATAATTTCCTAGCAGAAAATCTTCCCTTGCAGTCAAATACACATGAAAACTACTAATGATCAAGAAGTACTAGACACGTTATTCCATTTTAATACCATTCCACAAGCATCTGATAAGGAAGACAAAATCCAACCAGTGAGCTAACTTCTGCTACTAAGGCTTTTACAGTTGTATCTATCTATTTCATACATTGCTTCTAAACTTAGTGATGTTTCAAGAGGTCTATGGGACCAACCTACATGCAAAATAAAAAAGAAACAAAATCATAGAATCACAGAATCATAGAATAGTTAGGGTTGGAAAGGACCTTAAGATCATCTAGTTCCAACCGCCCCGGCCAGGACACCTCACATTAAACCATTTCACCCAAGGCTCTGTCCAAGCTGGCCTTGAACACCACCAGAGATGGAGCATTCCTAACTTCCCTGGGCAACCCATTCCAGCGCCTCACCACCCTCACAGTAAAGAACTTCTTCCTTATATCCAATATAAACTTCCCCTGTTTAAGTTTTAACCCGTTACCCCTTGTCCTATCACTACAGTCCCTAATGAAGAGTTCCTCCCCAGCATCCTTATAGGCCCCCTTCAGATACTGGAAGGCTGCTATGAGGTCTCCACGCAGCCTTCTCTTCTCCAGGCTGAACAGCCCCAGCTTTCTCAGCCTGTCTTCACACGGGAGGTGCTCCAGTCCCCTGATCATCCCCTTGGCTCTCCTCTGGACTTGTTCCAGCAGTTTCTTGTCCTTATGTTGAGGACACCAGAACTGCACACAATACTCCAAGTGCAGTCCCACAAGAGCAGCTTGGAGGGTCAGGATCACCTCCTTTGACCTGCTGGTCATGCTCCTTTTGATGCAGCCCAGGATACGGTTGGCTTTCTGGGCTATGAGCACACACTCCCAGCTCACGTGAAGTTTCTCATCAACCAACACCCCCAAGTCCTTCTCCACAGGGCTGCTCTGAATCTCTTCTCCGCCCAACCTGTAGCTGTGCCTGGGATTGCTCCAACCCAGGTGTAGGACCTTGCACCTGGCATGGTTAAACTTCATGAGGTTGGCATCAGCCCACCTTATAGGCATGTCGAGGTCCCTCTGGATGGCATTCCTTCCCTCCAGCGTATCAACCGAACCACACAGCTTGGTGTCATCGGCAAACTTGCTGAGGGCACACTCAATCCCACAGTCCCTGTCAGCAATGAAGATGTTAAACAAGACCGGTCCCAGCACCAATCCCTGAGGGACACCACTCATTACTGGTCTCCAGCCGGACACTGAGCCATTGACCACAACTCTTTATGTGCGGCCATCCAGCAAGTTCCTTATCCACCGAGTGGTCCATCCATCAAATTGATGTCTCTCCAATTTAGAGACAAGGATGTCATGTGGAAAAGTGTTGAACGCTTTGCACAAGTCCAGGTAGATGACATCAACTGCTCTACCCCTGTCCATCAGTTCCATAGCTCCATCATAGAAGGCCACCAAACTGGTCAGACAGGAATTCCCCTTAGTAAAGCCATGCTGGCTGTCATCAAGTACCTTGTTTTTCATGTGCCTTAACATGATTTCCAGGAGAATCTGCTCCAAGATTTTGCCAGGCACAGAGGTCAGACTGACTGGTCTGTAGTTCCCTGGGTCTTCCATTTTCGCCTTTTTGAAAATGGGGGTTATATTTCCCTGATCATGACTAGTCATTGCTTCTAATAGTGAAATGACTCAACTAGACCTTGTGGGGTAGCATTTTTCTGTTAATAACCACTGATTATTAAATCTTTATTTTAATTTCACCATGCTTTTTGGGACAAATCCACCATTTGTACTGGTAATTATAAAACTTTGCGTATTATTTGGCCGTGGAGTTAGGCTTTTATTGCCCTTTACATTCATCTTTTTATTCTGGAAAAAAAAAAACAACCTCATCAGAAAATAAATAATTGGTTTGCACCACTTCTACCTTCACTCTTAGGACCAGCCATCTGCAGGAGTCAAATGCTGGATATTTTGGTACTGCTGTGCTTATTTTCAAGTAAGGTAATTAAGATCATATAGTACTCTAGAGACAAGTAAAGTAATTAAGATCATACAGTACTCTAGAGACAAGTAAGGTGAACATCTGGGGATAAAAAGGCCATATACAATCATATACTGAGCCATAGAGGCTACACAGAACTGATTTTACAATAAAAATCCATGAGTAAAGCCCTTTTGTGCTTAAGACTTTCCAATACTAAAAGCAAATGTTTGAGAAAAACAGTTTATATACAACTTTAAAGAAATGCAAAATCCTATTAAAAATATGTAAATAATACAAGGTAAGTAGACATGAACTAGCCTTTAGCTTAGTTCAAAACAGGAAGTAGAACAAGGGAGGCTTTTGTTGTTTTGTTGGGTTTTTTGTTTTTTTTTTTTTGTTTTGTTTTGTTTTTTTCTGGAATACATAATACTGGTTGCACATTGTGGCGGCTAACAGTATAGAAGAGATTAATGGTCTATTCTTACTTTATATATTCATTATTCTCCTACCTGAGTCTTCTACTTGCCTTCTCTCTATGGCTTGATCCAAGGCACATCAGCCCACAATCATCGAAGTTAAGAGGGTATCAGGTTAAAATATTTGTGTAACTGGAAATCTAGACAACTGAGCTTTTAAAAATATTTCAAATACATTTGCTGTTAAGAGAAATCTGCTAATTCTGTATTGAGTTCCTTTCCTTCATAGAGATGTTACACTCATGCATACATTTGTTGTTAGGGATGAGATGTCATACTGTCCAAGTTCCAAGGACAAATTGCATGAGTTTCAGACCATAATTCTTTCTATAATGACAATTTTGCAACTGTATTTATTGAGGTGGAAAGTCTGTTAAATAAGGAGTGCCTTAGTAGACAAAGAAATAATTACTAAGCAAAAGGAGCTGATCATTCTATAGGTCTCCCTTTAGCAAAACATTGAAAGTACTGAATTTTTTCAATTACCACCATTTGTACGGTACTCTTCAGGTACTTTTGTCCTCAGTCATTGTGTCTGAAAGGCTAAAATTTTACGTTTAGTGGCTAAACGCCAAGTGCAGAATAAACATTGTGAAAAATTATTAATTCAAAGAGCAAAGTGAGAACTATACTAATACATGTTCAGACAAGCCTGATGTAACAAGTTATGCTCTATTGCCTACATTTTTTAAGGCAACTAACAGAGTATTTTTGGTTTTGGAGATAGGAGGGTAATGAAGGAAAGGAGATTTAAGGCCTTGATCACCTCTTAAAATGGCCATGCCATGAACTTCAACAGTCCCCACTTCCTCTGGGATTAACATAGGTTTATTATAAGCAAAACCTTTTATTATATTCAGTCATATGTCTTCAGAAATTACTTATGAGATGAATTGTCTTCATGTGTGACAGTCATGCATTTCCCTCTACTTTATACAGTGGCACCTCTGCAATTAAAAAAATAATTACAGCAAATAGTTTTAATTCAAGGGGAATAATTAAAGGCAATGTGGGGAAGTGAAAGGAAGATGATGTTATTTTCTAGTTAACTGGAACATTTAAAGATTCACTATCGTATTCTTTGAGCTTAATTAAATCCACTAAATTTGGTTGTGAAGCTAATATATTCAAGCTATGAAAAGCAATTAAGATTTTGTAGCTTTTAAATACAAACATTTTCATATTACTTCACTTTCATAAAGTAACTTACATTTGAGATCAGGGCAAAAAGGAAGTAGGATTTGGGTTTCATTCCAAATGCCAGCATTACTGCCATCTCTTTATATGCTCAGAACCTATTTATGGTAGAAAGCAAATCTTCAATGCTCCAGTAAAAAATCTACATCCTTTCCTGAGGAGATTATCAGCAGTAGATCCTTTGATAGCAACTACAGTACCTGCTAGACCAGTCCTCTGACCTGCGATTATTTTTCTGTTTTTCTGATTTTATTTGGACTGAATCTAACACTGTCCACATCTATGGCCACATGTCCTGATTTGTCAGCAAGACCCTTGTGCCTTGGAAGCATCGTTCCCTACACAAAGTATTTAGTTAATTAATTATAACTCTGAATCCCGCCTGTATGATACCTAAAAAAAGGGACATCTGAGAGGTTTTTCCCAGAGGCAGATATTTGATACATAAAATCATTTAATGCAGAGGCATCCAATGTGGATACACTTTTAAGTGAAATAGATAAATGGTTCACCCTGTCTAGAGTGCATAATGAAGTTATAAAGCCTCCAAAAGAAAGTATAAAGAGACTCTAAATATAAGCTTTTCTCTTTTTCAACGACACTGATATTTTGGAATTACAGATTAACTGAAAACATCTGCTAAAATGACATTGTTAAAAAAAAATTCTGCTTAAAACATCTGATATGAAGTTGAAACTCATTTCTGTATCAAATTTCCAGTTGATATCTGCCAGATATCGTTTTCTCTTCACTAAGCAGTGTAATGTAACTTGTCAAAATGTTGGTGATTTTAGTCTAATGGTAATTGAATACTTTGAATCACTTTTCCAATATGAATATTACAGTAGAACTTTTGAGAACCATCATATATTCCGTACCAACTGCTTACTCACAGAGGACAAGATTTAGGTCATTCTTGCTAACACCATATTGCTTTATTCGATGGTTTATCTATGGAGAAAAGCTCGTGAGTCAGCTTTGGGCCTTTGCAACCTGAGCCATACATGTCTGGCAGGACAAGCAGAGATATTTCTTCTTATGATTTGCTGTATATTCCAATAAACGGCTGAAAAATATACTTAGATGTAGTTACTTATTGCTTGGATGGGTGTACTTTTTTTGGTTAAAAAAATGGCTGGAGGGCTGGGCCCAGAGAGTGATGGTGAATGGTGTTAAATGAAATTGGCAGCAGTCACAAGTGGTGCTCCTCAGGGCTCGGTACTGGGGCAAATCCTATTTAATGTCTTTATCAATGATCTGGACAAGGGGATCAAGTGCACCCTCAATCAGTTTGATGATGACCTGCAGACTCAGACCAAAAAACTCAAAACAAAGTTGGACAGTAGTGGTAGGAAGGCTTTACTGGAGGATCTATGATTCTGTAAGCATATATATGAAAGTGTAGATGCACAGAAATATGAATATTAACCTGACAAATTTGGTAAGTCTCACGTACCATAAAGTATACATTTTTTGATAATTACTTTCCATATTTTCATTTTTGGGCTAAACTAAAATATAAATTCTGGTTTACTTTGCATTACTGATTTTATACCACTTACGACATTTTAGACTACATCTATAAGTTTTACTGCTTTGAATTGCTTCCAGGAGTTAAAACCTGTGTTTGAGACTGATATCAACACCGAACAATTTAATATCATTGAAAATGATGTAACAGTAACACTTACAACTAAGTAATTCATGGTTTGTTACTGTATAATTATACCTCAGCAGTATAACAAGCACTTCTGCCCAAGTCAATGTTGAATTACTAGTGTTCATCTGAAAATCTAGTTTCCCTACATGTTACAAAAAAGAAAAAAAATCCATCCAGACTTGTTCACTTGGATGAATTATAAACTTAATTTTATTTCAGTAGCATTTGTCCTGGGTTATTTCTTTCAGTTTGTAAACTAAGAAGAACATGGATGTAAAGTATGCTGTCAACATTACAGAATTATTTTTAAAGTGGAAGACTAATGGAGAGAGAAACAATATCTTGAGAAGTTTTAGGAATCGTAAATAAATAAACAAACATTTTCATATCACTGACTGAAATTCAGTATAGTTTTGTCACCTGGCCAGTAGATTTATTTTCTGAAGGATACGAAAGAATGTGTGTTTTTCTTCTTCTTTTTATACTTCTTCTTTTTTACTGCGTTAATAAATAAACCACTGTGAAATGAATTTCAGTGCATTACAGTTCTTCCACAGTGATCAAATGGTGCTTTAAAGCATTTTGTATCATCTTCAAAGAGATATGATTTAAATGTCAAGAACTTTCTAAAATTCATAGTGTCTTTGCACATATTTTTTTTTTTTTAATTCTGAGATATTTCTGGCCATGTGACTTGAGAGAAAGTATTGAAATACTGGGTTTTCTTTCCCTAGGGAGGTACAGATGTGGTTTGTGACAAAGCTCACTAAAATAATCTCCATAAGAACTGATTTTGAATATTGAGTCCAGGTTTGAAGCTGCATTTTCTTCTGCAAAATGTCCCAAGTTTTTTTTTTTTTTTAATTTATATTCTAGTACAACTATTTATGCTGTTTCATAAAACATAAATTGTATTAGACTTTTTTATTTTGTTTTAATTGTCATGCTAGACAAACACCTATAACAAACAGTTATGTCCTTATTCCAAGAAAAGAGGAAAAAAAAAAAAAAAATTGGGTAACTCAAGATCATTCTTAATGCCTTATTAACAAAAAAAGAAAAGCTAAACACTGTATTTTATAAGGCATTATCTTTATGCTATACATTTGCACAACCAGCCCAATCCTATGCACTTAAGATTTATGGATAAACTTTAGGAGTTATCTGTCACATGTTCTCCTGAGCTTCTAGTCATACTTCTTGTGACTGCAAGCATTTCCAAGAAATCTCTCTATTACATATAGTCACTTTCAAAAGTTCTGTACCAAAAAGACGAAACTGTGAATTTTAGATGAAATTACTAGAACAGCTTACATATGGGGAAACACCCTAGTATACAATGTCATACCAGCTGAATACCAGCTCTTCAAATTTAACCCTCAAACATTCCACATTTTACATAAACCATATGATATGTCATAATAATGCTTACTGTGGATGATGGATGATAAGACTACCATTCCCATTCCTAAACTGGTATACGTGAAAGCATGCTACCTTTCCACTGTAACTGATTGTCAGAGCCTGACATGTCACTGTGGAATGGTTATCTAGGAAGGGTCAGCCAACACTCCTGAAATGAGATCATGCCGCTGGCACTGGATATACAAAAATAGGGACTCTTGGAATATAACACTGTTTTTGAACTCAACAGCAAGTATCTTGAAAAAAAAACAAACACACAAACCCACAACAGTTTAAATATGCATATTAAAAAGTGTATGTTTTAAATCCACTGAAGGCAGATTGTGACTTCCCTGAAAGACCATGAGTAAGTCCCATTTGGCACTTTCTCCACAGTCCTCTGCCTCCCACTTGGATTTTACTCCAGATCTCTTCCACTAGGTCTTTACCTTCTAATCAGGTCTGTTAGCAACATCACAGAAACATATGGGAATGAAAATTAAGCTATTCATGTTGCACTTCACTGAACAAATATAACCATTTCTTCCTGATCATTACTTCAGTTGTCTGAGGGTATGAGTAATCAACACAATGATCAGGCATACTTAACATGATTTATGAAGCAGAGACAGAGCTGACAACTGATTTATAAATTTAAGTTAGGGTGTCCTAGGGGCTGAATCACTTGGGCTTTGGAATGCAAACCAAAAGACCCAGAGATTGTATCAACCCTCTGTGTCTTTACAGTGGATCCTTTTCTACTCCTACATTAACAATTGCAGATAGTCCTATAAAGCACTTAAGAAGGTAATGAGGACATATGCTTTACGTTTTACTTGTGGTACTGCTCTTCCTGCTGAAAACACAAGTGTAATTAACAGTGACATCATGGACACTTCACTACAGTTAAAGACGGACAGACTTCAACATTTAATATTAATCACCAGAAGGAAAAAACACAAAACCAAAACACATTAAAAAAAAAAAAGAAAAACAAAACCAAAACCAAAACCCACAAAAAAAACCAAAAAAAACCCCAAACAAACAAAAAAAACAACCAAAAAACACACACACACATAAAAAATACCACAAAAAGCACCCACCAAACCAGGAACCACTTGCCCTTTCATCCTGGCAAAAAATCTGCACTAAATCAAGCTCAGCCAACAGGAAAGTCATACATATTTATATTGGAGAAGGGATATACAGGAGATAGAGAATGTAATAAATACCAGTTCCATTGTCTGTTTCAAATTCAGGCTCAGATTTCCTGTCATTCTCCTTCCACAATAACTTTAAGACATCTTCCTTCTTTGCTAGTAGGCAGCTTCCTTCAAAGAATACAGTCTGGCAGCAACTAAACTAGTTCAGTCAGGATCAAATGCTGATCCTTTGAAATAATAATGATCACCATCATGCCCACTCCTAGCTCAGAACTTTTTTGGATTTCCCTTGCTTTCTGAATAAAAGCATCCATAATCTCATAGTTGGGGGGGGGGGGGGGGGGAAGATATATTTTGTTTCTTTTTCAATGATCATGGATCCCCTTACAGGAGACTTCCATTAATTTAAACAGCAGGCCAAACCAGTTAAAATTTGGTTAATGTTCTGGACTTGGGAAAATGCCTCTGTTTATTAGAAATCTAGGTAAAACATCTTTTCCCTGCTTTTATGCATAATGCAAAAAGTACCTGAGTGAAAAAAGTGTGACCCCGCCTCTTAGATTTGCAGGCATACAGGCAATACACATTCTGCATGTTAAAAGCCTGGCTCTGCATGGGCAGAAAAAGTCACAAACCTTGGTTCTCCAGGGCTTGTGACCAACACTCTCCTGTGCATATTTACACTCCAAGTGCAACAGGAATTCATAATACCTGGAGCTAAGCAGATACTGTGGCATCAACAAAATGGAAGACAATTCCTAACAGACCTGATAAATACTCTGTTTAAAGCAGGATTGATTTGACTGAAATTATGCTCAGGGTTTTGTGTATGATGTTCTCCTGTGAGGTTTTTGTGCAAATCCCTTGCACAAAATGAAGAGTGGGGATAGGGTGTCTGTATTTTTTTACAACACAGGTAAATAAAGCCTGAATTTCATGGGTCTGGAACACTAGAGTTACCTTTTTATAATGAGGACTCAGAATAATTTCTTAGCTAAAGTATTATCTCCTTGCCTGTACAATCACTGCTGCCAAGCATCAGATCACATCTGTTGACATGAGACAATGGAGAAGGAGTGTACACAAGACACACTGCAAAGCTGAAAAGAAAAAATACCTTAAACAAGAGAAAATAATATCTGTTCCTTCTGAAATTGAAGGCTGATACATTCTGTGGTGGAATTGAACAATAATTTTCCTGACCCAATAAAATGCAATTTTTAGAAATCAAAATTAAGTATGATTTTGTACGACTTCAAACAGAATTGTTGAGTGCTAGCATCTGCAGACTGCACCTCACTTTCTGTAGCCATGTAAAATAACCAGAGCATACAGTTGAGATAGTATTACAAATACAACAAAACTTTAATAACCTCAACACAATATTACAATCATTAAATTATAAGACAGTCAGATGAATGTTCAGCAAAATACTAGGCTTTGAATGCATAGCAAATAATGCCTTCTGTTAGTATTACCTATGTAAACCTAGTCAATCAGTTAATTAGTGAGCACACAGAAGATTCCATAACTTACCCTTCTCTTCAGATCCTGATAGACTTAGGTCTCTCAGCGAGCAGTCTGCCTTAGCACTGCATATACTGCAGGTGTTTTGAATAGCTGGCTGACTGCCTAATGAACAGCATATCTGAAAAACTGCAGATAACATGAACAGAGCAAAAATTGCAAGTCTTATGGAATAAAAAAGGGCATAAGTAGCTTCCTACTCTAGCTAAAATAATTTTGAATACATTCCAAATCCATTTTTAAAATAAAACAAAGTTTTATAACATAAAATCTAGAAAAAAATACATATAAAAATGTGTGGAACCACCTGATCATTGCCCAGGGCTACCAAGACAGCACAGAGGAATGTTACATCTGGACAGACTGAACATGACCTCTAAACTCTTATAAATGCACACCATTAAACATCACGCTGAAGAAGTCACGCTTGACATATACTTTATGCAAAATGACCTTGATGTTTCAGTGTTAAGGGGCAACAAGAAGCATGTAACAACTTTTAATAACCTTTTTTTTGACATAAAAATAATTTTGCACTTCACTAATGAGCTACCATCTTTCACATATTGCAACAGATAAGCTAGAGAACCAGAATGCTGAACTAAATCTCTACCCTCAAGCTGTTTCACATACATGTGTGTTTTTTGCCATCATCAGCAATATATCTGGATAGCTTCCACCAAATGTATGCAGACTGAAATATTCAATATGTTGCAGGGATGCAGTATTCCAGCATCTCTTGGAGATGTTAATCTTTTTTTTTTCCTTATTTTTGCAGAAAATTAAAAAAGCAATCCTCTTTCCCCACTAAACCCTTCCCATTATGCAACGTACATCCCGCATATTTAAATTGCACTTAAATAATGCCCCCCAGCCCCTGCCCTTGCTAGCTCAAAGTACTGAATCCAAATCCCTCTCCCAAGTGAAACAACACAAACTATACAACTTACCATAGTTTCTTACTTACATTCTTTAGAACATCCAGGAATTCAAGACAGAACTTTTCTGTGTTGCAAACTAATTCTCTAAGGAAGTCCTAATCCAGGTCCTAAAATGTATTTCTCTACTGAATTCATGTTTTTAGGAGTTCCTTATCACTGAATTTTCTAGCTGATAGATGAAAGAGAAATTGCTTCAAAAGATAATGCAAGCAACAATAAGGATAAGGACATTACATGGAAGAAACAATCTTTGTTTCTGAGAAACAGTGTCATTGTACAAATATAATTTCTACAGGAAACTAAGCTAAAAATAAGCCACCAACCATAGTAATGCTATCTAATATGTCTTCCTCAAGCATTATCATTATAATTCAATTTACCTATGCAATGTGAGAAGTTGTTAAGAAATTCCTAAGTAAAATGGTACATCTTAACCAGACAATATTCAGTGAAAGACTAAAAAGGAATATAGTAAGACATACTGATATTACAAAATACGGAGAAGAACCTGAAATTTAAATGGGCAAACTAAACCACTGCTATTTAAGAAGACAATAAAGAACAGGAACTATAAGAGAAGAGATAAAGGTCCAAGGATACTGTGGAATCCAAAAATATTAAAAGTGAAGTTCATGCAACCTGTTCTTAGCTAAAACCAGCAGGTTTGAGTCAACCTGTAGCCCAGGATGTCCCTAGAACATGCGTTGCCAGAAGCTATAAATTCTTACTTTCTTATACTCTTCATTTCTTGATCATTTATGGGAAAAGGACAAAAACCTGATATCGGACAGAACACACAATAACAGTTCTTAGCTGATCTCCATGACTGATTCTGAAATGCCATTTGATACTCAACAGGGAAGGGATGCCACCCTGAGGGACCCTGACAGCCTAGAGAAGTGGACCCATGCAAACCTCGTGAATTTCAGCAAGGCCAAATGCAAGGTCCTGCACTCAGGTAAGGGCAATCCCAAACATGGATACAAACTGGCAATGAGTGGTTCGACAAGAGTCCTGCAGAGAATGACTTGGGGCTACTGGTGGATGAAAAACTGAATATGAGTCTGTGAGCAAAGCGTGCTCACATACCAAAAAGACAACCATCTGCTGGGCTGCACCAACAGGAGCGTGGCCAGTAGGTCAAGGGAGAGGATTTTGCCCCTCTTGTTTACTCTCATGAGACCCCACCTGCAGTACTGCATTCAGCTCTGGGGCCCCCAACACTAGACAGAAGTGCACCTGCTTGAGTGAGTCCAGAGAAGGCCACAAAGATCAGAGGTCTGGAGCACATCTCCTAAAAAGACAGGCTGAGAGAGCTGGGTTTGTTCAGCCTGGAGAAGAGAAGGCTCCAAGGAGGCCTTCCATTACCTAAAGGGGGTCTACAAGTAATGTGAGGAGTGACTCTTTATCAGGGAGTGTAGCAATAGGATGAGGTGTAACACTTTTAAACTGAAAGAAGACAGATTTAGTTTAGATACTATGAAGAAATTCTTTACTGTGAAGCTGGTGAGACACTGTAACAGATTGTCCAGGGTAGTTGCGCCTGCTCCATCTCTGGAAGCGTCCAAACGCAGGCTGAAGGGGGCTCTGAGCATCCTGGGTGAGTGGAGGGCATCCAGGCCCATGGCAATGGGGTTAGAACTAGCTAATCTTAATGTTCTTTCTAACCCTAACCATTGCGTGATTCCATAATTCTACGATCTACAGTCAAAAAAGAAGCAAGATGATCATCCATCCTCTCAAATCTTCTATTATTTCTGTTTTGGTTTGTCCATGACATAATGGAGATTACTTCTTTGACATGCCTCTACATTACATTTCCAGCCTCTACATTACATTTCCTCTACATTAGGCTCCGGAAGCACCCTAACCATTCTACAGAACATTAACACATTGGAAAAAAAGACATTCCTTCAACAGCTAGCTATAAAAATAGTATGCCATTTTAGTGTGAAGAAACTGCAATGCGGGATTTCAGTGAAAGCAACATAACAGTCTGATAACAGTCGATAAGTGGGAATGCACAGGACATTCCTACCTATTCATCTCCTATACACAAAGCATAACTTGATTGCTGTCTATTTCTTCCAAGATAAGGTAGGTGTAATAAACTTTTCTTTGTCCCCAGGTAGCCAGCAAAATGAAGACACGCTAATTCAAAAAATCAGATTGTAACTCAAGTTCAGCCACATCATTAGCATCCTAAGAAATTAGTATATTTACTGTATCGTTTTAAGACCAAGATTACATTACTTCGACTTTCAGGCCTCTTTGTGTTGAAAGAGTTTGGTATGAAGACTCTTCAGATTACCAGTACCAAAATACGTATTTGCATTATCTGTGAACTAATTGCAAGTTTGCAACTTGTCAAAAAGGAAGTAAACAACATATCATGGATTGATAATGCAGGTAGAGAGGTGAAGAGTCTGGATCAAGAAATAAAAGCTTATCTAAGAACAATATGCAAAAACAAAGGTGATCCAAAACAAAGGTGACCCAAATTCAGTAACATTTTTGAGTAGCAGAAAAAAATCAGAAAGGTGTAGATGAAAAAAATCATGAAGATAATTTGCAATCATGGACTCTCTGAGAGTGAATAACCTTTACCATTTCTGCACACCTGAATACAGCTGCAGTTCTCTGCTAAAGTAAAATGTAGGAGGCTACATTACTGTCACCTCTTCCATGGAAGAACAAAATAAGGGAGAACACCCAGAGGTCTAGAAGCCTCTACAACTACATATGTTATTACCTTGACTGATAACATACGTAGTCTATCAAAGTCTCTGCCTAGGCTTGAAACAGTCTCTCTCTAGGCTGAAGTTCAGTTTATATTTTAATAGCACATAAGCATCCAGGGTATCGTGTAAGGTATGCATGCCCAAAATATTGTCTTTGAAAAGGAAACCTCCATTTAATTGTATAAATCTGACAGGAAGAATGCAAAGGACTGAAAATTTCAATAAGATTCAGAAGAAACCAGACAAGGCATATGATGGGAAAATGATGAATTACAAAGAAAACTTCATATGAAGCCAAAGAGAAGGCAGAAAGAGAATGCTACCCTTAACTTCGTTTTCCTGTTCAGTGCTTCAACTAGCTTCTTAGACTCTTCTGACATAATTCTGTTTGAAATTATGAATTATTTTCTAAACTTTTCTAAAGTATTAGATATCTACTTAGTAATATCCCACAAAGTGACCATTCAGAAGATATTTAATTTTATTTGTAAAATTTTGTGGTCCAAGCCTGAAAATCTGTACCAGATTAAACACTGTACATCAGCAGTTCCTTTTATTTTAAGGAAACATTCCTAGGTGCAGGGTTAAGTACAAATACGCAAGGACTTCAGGTAGCAGAGCCTTTAGACACTCACAAACTGACTGAAAGGCCTATTTTTTACAAGAAACTCACTACAGATAATTTTGCAAAGATCTGACAAATCAAATCTTGTATTCAGCATTTCTTGCTTTTGAAGATTATGATTTTTTTTTTGGTTGGCCGTTTATTTTTATAGTAGCGGATCCAAGGCAGACTGAAAAGGCAGACACAATTTCTAGTTGATTTTCATAGAGGAACTGAATAAAATATTAGAAATATTTGAAAACATTTCCTATGGTCTTTGAAAATCTTTTGCAAGTGATTGTAGAAATACTCAGTTTCTAGAAATATGCAAGTATACCTGTGCAATTAAGACTAGAACTCTAGAATTCCAGAGAAGCAGTACACGAAATCTAACAACTGAATTTACTCTTTCTGAACAGCAAATGGACCACCATACTTATTTTGAAAGTAATTAATTCTTTAAAAAAAAAAAAAAAAAGAAGAGTTAGTCACTGGCCACAAGTTCACATATTACGTCTTCAGTTGAGCACTCATTACATTCTCCTGATTTAGACTAATGACACTTCTAGAATGGACTTAAATTAATGGATAAGGCATGTACAAAGCATGTCAGTTTTAAACACCTAAATAAATATTACTAAACCAACATATCATGAAACACAGGTCAAGCTATTTGTGAAGGTATAGGGTAGGCTTACACTCCAGAATATCCATGGAGTTAACTTCTTCTTTCAGATCTCAGCTGAGAATCTATCACCTTTGCTGAATAGTCAACAGATCTCAAAAGTAAAAAGGCGTTTGCAGTCCTCAGGAAATGGATCACCTAAATCTCTCAGAAATTCTGCACTGAGTAATTTTTGAGATCTAACTTTGGTGGTACTGAAATAAATGTCAGAATTTCAAATTATTGCAGCTGTTGTAGGTAGGACTGAACTCTTAAATTTTAGACTTCTTCAGTGTTATGTATGATTATGTACTTAGATACGCTAATTAATTTTTCATCAATTTATGGCTTTTTGAAATACAATGTGTATTTTTTAGATTTTCTGAGGCCGAACACTTTAGGAAACAAAATGTAATTGAAAACTGTTTATGTTCTTCAATTTTACATGGGAGGGAAAAAAAAAAAAAATCAGTCTAGGGAAATCAGAGGTCAATTTTATAAACAATGATGTACCTCAAAAGAAGTGTTAGACATGCTATTGATTTATTCATATTTTTGTCCTGCAGCCAATGAACATAGCAGCAAAACACTTCTACTATGAAGCAAAGACCAAGAGTTGTGTTGCAATATTCCTCCATTCAGTAACTAAGCAGGTAAGCACTTTACTAAGTAAGTTAATTCCAGACAACCAATATCAGATATGAAACACACTTGTCTAGCACTCTCATAAAATGCCGGAATGGGAATAAATCAATTTATGCAGTCACATTGTTTTTCATTTTGCTTAGAAAAGCAAATAAAAAATGTAGCCTGACACATGCATACTTACTTGTTTTCTTATTCAAAGGTATAGCAAATCCTCTGTAAACCTCTATCATTTTCCAAAATTGTATGTCATGCAATTTCTTAAGTCATTACTGCAGAAGATAAGAAAGTGAGTATAAATCAGGATCACTTTGCATTAAAGATTGTTAACAAAGTGTGAAACTCCCTGAATTAACAGAAGATGAGCTTAACTTGTGCAAATAAGAGAAATTAAACACAATGAAATTAAACAGTTTTTCCAAGACTGTGTAGGTACATGGCAGATAATCACGTTCTACAAGTCCATCATTCTTAACCATTGTACTGATATCCTCTTTATTTTGCTAATTCAAGATATCAACTTGCTTGAAAGTCACACATTACAGTCTTCCAGATATCTACACAAAGGCATTCTGCTTGCTCCTGAAGAACTCTAGGTTTTTGGCAAGAGCTTTTGTAGGCCTGCAGATTGTTTGACTTGTACCATATGGGAGGTGTTTGGGTTGTGTAAGAAACAGATAAAAGATGAGTCATGGAATGGAAATTACTGTTCTGAGAAGAATACTGTGGAAAGTACAATGGTAAAACCAGCAATTTCAATAGAGAGCCGTAACATCTGAAATAACATAAGGAGTAAGAGGAAAGAACAAATGTATCACAAACTGCTGATCTCCCCAGGAAAGAGTGACAAGACATTAGGGAATGAAGATGCACCAGGGAATGTTTAGACTGGACATTAGGAAACATTTCTTTACCAAGAGGGTGGTCAAACACTGGAACTTCCTGCAGCAGTCATTGATGCCTCAAACCCATCAGTGTTCAAGAGGCATTTGAACAATGCTCTTAATAACATGCCTATACTTTTGGTCAGCTCTGAAGTTATCAGGCAGTTGGACAAGTTGATCATTGTAGCCTCCTTCAATCTGAAATGCCCTATCCTATTCCATCCCATTCTATCCTATCCTATCCTAGCCTATTCCATTCCATCCTGTTCATTTTCTTATCCTATTGTATTCATTTTCTATTCTATTTTCTCTTCTATTCTATTGTAATTTCTAAGTGCTCTAATTCTAAAAAAAAGTTGTATGATTTTGAATGATCTAAAGAGAGACACTGTGGCACTCTTCAAATAAAGTTCTGTATTTGGCATCCCAAGAGTGATATGAAAAATACTTAACTATGACTCTTCAGGTAGCAGACATCTACTCTTCTCAGGTAGAAGAGGTTGATGACTTAGAAAATATTTCAGTTTTTCCATACATGAGCATAGTGATGCTAAATATATTTAGGTTGGCTTTTAGAGTAGACCTAACTAGAGATCATCAACTATTTTCTAAAGTTTCAGGATGCACTGAAATAAAACTCTGATGTTATTAGGGAGGTCTGAGTGAACAATTTACAATGTGACAACCAATAGACTAATCTGATGTACTAGCCCAAGTTAGGAGAGTTCATACTCCTTGATTTACAGAGAAAATTTTAATTTTAGTGTTAGGGTAAGGAATTACACTAGGTCACTTATTCATGGAACACCTGCATTATAATTATAACAAACCATTTTGTTCCTGTCTTCTACTCCAGCTGCAGTTGCACATAAGTCTAAAGTGTAACTGCTGACTCTCAGGGTATCAATCCATCTACTGTTTGTTGGTCCTGGGTTTTACATAGAAAAATCAGAAGGTTTCCATGCAATGTGAAAGCTTTCTAAACTGGCTTTGGAATATCAAATGCTAGAAAATATTTTTCTTAGTGTTTAACCATATACTGTCTTCCACAAAGAAATCTGAAACTTTCTCATTAAAAATTTGAAAGAAAGCTTTTACTTTTTTTTTTTTTTTTTTTTTTTCATAAACAAAGAAATGTCCTAAAGAAAGTTTGGTAACATTTCCACTAATCTGCCTTAATAAAGAATCTACAGATACAGTTTTGTATAAATTACAGCATTTCACAAAGTAGATACGGCAGAAGCATATTTTAATATTCCCAGGAATACAGTCATGACACATCCATTAAGCACTATGAACCATGCATTTCTGGATTCTTAAAGTTAAATGAAAATTTATACTTTCTGCTGCATTTCCTACATTTTTTTTCCTACAGGTATTACAAATGAGCAGAATTCACTTTCCACTACAGTCAGAAGTGCATTATTTTTTTCACGTATGGTTGCTATTTTATTTAATTTTTCTTCATGACAAATTATTAACCATGATAGGAACTATCCACACTGGTGAAGACTAAAACACACATGTCATCAATTACTTAACCCGCAGTAATTTGAATTCTCTATTACAATGACAGTCTCCTAATCTATTTAAATCACTGATACAATTTGCACCCTACAGAAAATTGAGAATGTGAAATTCTGCTTCATCTAAATCACTGAAAAGCTAGAACACATTATAACACGATCTCAAATGTCTTTATATAACTGACACAAATGATTACTGAAATGATTGCTATTTCCTTGAATAAGAGAAAAAACATGAAAAAGTAGCATTATAAAAATCTTTCAACATTTTATGCAAATATGAACACTTCAATACAGAAGCAATTATAAGGGAGAATAAATTGGATAGAAGACTTCTGACAATTCAGGATTTTTATTATTCAACTAAGAGCAACTGGCAAGACAGGAATACTAATTTTTCAGTACTTGAAAGAAGATGTCCTGAAAAAAAATCAGGTTTGATCTGAAAGGGAAAATTTTTGTATTCCTAATTTATTATTGGTACTATAAGGGGAAAAAAAAAAACGACCTGACTCTAAAGCCCTTTTTATTTGGGTAAAAAATTATTTCCCAGCTGGTTAGAAACTGAAGTTTTATTAAATCTGCAAAAAACACCACCGTTTCTCAGGATTTCATAGGCTACATGAGGTAACGCAAAAAAAAAAAAAAAAAAAAAAGAAAAGAGAAGCATGTTTCTTAGGCTAATAATCCAACGTTTATTCTGCCCATGGCATGCAATTGATTGTTTTTCACACTTTATTCACCAAATTAGCTTATTTAAGGACACACACGTAACAGAAATAGAAAATTAAATAAATACTATCTGCGACTTCTGTATACTCATCACACCATCATACTCCTGCAGAAATGCTTCTCAGAAATCAGAAAGTCAGGGTTTGACCTTGGTGAGAAGATTTTATCACTGCACAAAGGGAAGAAAGTCACACTTGGAAAAACAACTTTAAAATTAGACTCTGGAGAAAAAAAAGATAAATAATTGCTGACTGCAGATTCATGGTAGGAATGAAAAGCGAAAAAAAAATTTCAAAATGAAATACCCAGGCTTACTGTAAATGTAGTAGAACAGAGAAGAATGCAGCAATTGTAGTATTTAACATATTTCTGTAAGCTTCAGGAAGCTGAGATGAAAAAATTTCAAACACTGTGCACTGTACCTTAGTAGCTCAGAAACCCATTCAGTTTCAGTTGTTGACCATTTCACAGGGTGAGAGTGAGGGTTCAGTTTATGAATTCAGGACCCCACATAATCATACTTTTCCAAGCAGCACAATTCAATCTAATCAGCTCTATCATAAATAACAGTATTTAGCATTAAGAAAAAAAAAAGCCCCAAAATATACAGCAAGATTAGGCCACAACACTGCCTAAAATATATATTTAATTATTAATCAAGGTTTTCCCTCATCACAGTCAGACTGGTCTTGTGAGTGAGCTTGCATTCTTTGATATAATGTCTACAGAGAATATAAAGTTGAAAAACATAGGAGAGATGGGGACTGCTGCTCTCATTCTCTAACTGCTCTAAAAAGCTATACCATCTTTTCAGAGGACTAGATGGAAATGGAGTGTATATTAAAAAAAAAAAATAAAAAACCAAAAACAAAACAACAAAAACCCACCAACCCAAACAAAACACAAAGCAAACAAACAAACAAGCAAAGAATATAGCTGACAATGTCAGCAAGATTAAGAAAGTCATTGGCTTGTGTACAGACTAGGACTTGGCCTTGCTGGGAAGAGACTAACTCACTTGAGTATAACAGTTCAAACATTACATTAAGACTAGACTTCCATAATTCAGATGTCCTTTTCTCCTCTGGAGTTCAGCCTGAACACATAGTTTGCAGCCATTTTCTTGTAAGACAGAGTAACTTCTTGTAAGACACTGAATGTTAAGTATGTGATATGCCTGGAGTCTTTTTCAGTGAGAGCAAATGGAGTGCATAAACCAAGACATTACTGCAGATCTTGAAAAGACTTCCAGCTTAAGAGCTGCAGTCACCATCTTGTCCTTTATTATCGTTTCTGCAAAGGTTAGTGACATCTCTTGGGACTTGTTTCAATGTAAGTGAACTGTTCAACATTTTCTGTAAGCTTAGTCACTTCTATTTACTTCAACATCTGAAGAAATGATACAAGAAAGAAATACAGCAAAAGTGGCTAAATTGTATTTTTATTTATACCAATGAAAAAGCTACTCCTGACCAAGAAAATGATGCAGAACGCATATCTGAAAAAGGAATGAGTCTCATTATTAAGTCAGATATACAAGGAAACGTTCAAAACCAGTATATTTTTTAGTACCAGCATGCAATGGAAATACACAGAAGTATACATGGTCAATCAAAGTTGAGTGAAAATGCCAAACAAGAAAACATTTAGCTGTATGTATAGCAGGTGAGAAAAAATAAGGTATTTCTCATGAACTTTGAAAGCATGTGCAATCCCACGGACATTTCTGTTACACTTTTTTCTGCTAAATTTAGAGAAATCATGTGACAAAAACTATGTAAATTACAGAAAACTTAGGTTCTCAGACAAATAGTTGAATAAAAATAGCTACATAATTTATTTAGGCTTCTACGTCTTAGAAAGAGAGACTTTACCTCCAAGTATTCTGCCTGTTTTACTTTCACAGTCTTTGTAAGAATCAGGGAACCAGATGGTTAAAATTTTGCCCAGCTTCTGACATTTCTGTTTATGATGGACAAATAGAATTGTGTTTAACAATCGGTGTTGTCATACTACCCACAAATAAATCATTACAACCACCCTAATTCCTCTCCCTTCTTCCTCTGTCAATTATAACACAAATTTTTACTGAAACTTATGTTGTATTCTTATTACATTTCCTTATAAAGAATTTACCCAAATAAGTTTTTCTTTATATATAACTTCTTTCAAAATGGCAAAACATATTTTCAAGTCAATATCACTTTTTTTTTTCTTTTTTTCCCATCCATTTTTAAATTATGTTAGTGACTCCATTTGGTCCCTGAAAAAGTTTGTCACTGACAAAACATGATTATTTGGAATAGCTTATTTAAATGGACAATCAATATAAAGATATTCTTGCAGTTTTTAAACAAGGAAATAAGGGAATGGAAGGATTATATAGCTTGACAAATATATGAAGAATATAAGATTTTTGAATTTAATTTATATCCAATAAATCTTAGGCACATCCTGGAACTGCAAGACAATACAATCAGCTCTCCTTTCTAAGCACAAAATACAGAAGAAAAAGAAACACTCTGTGTTTTCCAAATTCAAAATCTATACTTCAGGGTTTACCTCCCACTGTCTCCAGTAACTTCTGGAAACAAAGCTTCCTAGCAAAAGTTGATTTTTGGTGGGTTTCTCTTGTTCTTTTTTTTTTTTCTTTTTTTTTTGGTTTTGAGGGGTTTTTTTTTGTTGTTGTTTTTTTGGCATTAAAAATGCCTAAAAAAATCTCTCTTCTTTTGACCATTACAGCTACAAATTACAGTTACAGTTCTGTCTTTCTGAGGTCTATGGGCAATTGCAAGGTTTTAATCAGAAAACCAAAAATAACAGTATGACAAATTTTTATTTTTTAACAGTTTCCACTAAGGATATTACCTGTTCATCACTGGACAGACTGCCTACTTAAAGATTCTGCATACAAGGTCTGATGGGCAAAATTACCTTGTTGAGAAAAGCTATGGCACAGGACGTATTGCAACTTTAGCTGCCATCTCACGAGGACCAAGGGTTATACAGTTTTCCTCATTATTTTGTATTTCATTGGCCAATATCTAATAACACTCATTACAAAGATAAAATAAAAGGAAGCCACAGTCTTTGCCAGAGAAGAAGTATTATAAGAAGAAGTATAATAAGTCCAGAGGAGGGCCACGAGGATGATCAGGGGCTGGAGCACCTCCCATATGAAGACAGGCTGAGCAAGTTGGGGCTGCTTAGCCTGGAGAAGAGAAGGCTGCATGGAGACCTCATAGCAGCCTTCCAGTATATGAAGGGGGCCTATAAGGATGCTGGGGAGGGACTCTTTATTAGGGACTGTAGTGATAGGACAAGGGGTAATGGGTTAAAACTTACACAGGGGAGGTTTAGATTGGATATAAGGAAGGAGCTCTTTACTGTAAGGGTGGTGAGGAGCTGGAATGGGTTGCCCAGGGAAGTTGTGAATGCTCCATCATTGACAGTGTTTAAGGCCAGGTTGGACAGAGTCGTGGGTGATATGTTTATTGTGAGGTGTCCCTGCCCATGGCAGGGGGTTGGAACTACATGATCTTAAGGTCCTTTCCAACCCTAACTATTCTATGATTCTATGATTATATAGAAATGTATGCACACCCGTCTCTAGTGACAACAGTGCAGAAAAAGCTGTGCTTCATTAGTTCCTTCTTACCACTTTCAGTAATAACAAAAACATGCTTATACCTGGAGAAAGAATCATTTTATCCAGGCAAAGATCTTCCATGAGTAACATGTCTGGTCCCTTCTGATCTTTTCAGTGAGTTTTGAATCCATTTGCACTTATCTTATTTAATACAGACCCAGGCAACAAATTATTCTTCTGTTCCCTTCAGGTTTTAGGCAATGATGTCATCTTTAAAAACAGCTGTGCTTTCATCAAGCTAAAGGATACCAATTTCTCTAAAAAGAAGTGCTTCTTACCTCTAGACATTCTTGTTCATCACCTTTGAATCTTCTCCAATTGGACTACTCTGCCCTGTAACAAAGCACTATGACTCACTCCCACTTTCCCAGATTTGGAAAGAATAACAAATACATTTATGCTTTTTTAATTTATTAATTTAAGCAAACAGTGATACATGTAATAAATTCCACACTATTTTTCTTCAAAATCAGTTTTAATGCCACCCAAATGATACTCTCATATTTTTTTTACCATATTAAGTAATTTGGTCATCTCCAGGTTGTGACAATTCAAGAATTCTTAGATTCATAGAATTGTAGAATGGTTTGGGTTGGAAGGGACCATAAAGATCATCTAGATCCACCCCCTCTGGCATGGCTAGGGACACATTCCACTACAACAAGTTGCTCAAAGCCCCATTCAACCTGGCCTTGAACACTTGAAGGGATGCAGCATCCAGTTATTTCTGCATCTGCTGAAATGCCATTTTCAGAAATGTTTTTCATTACGTAACTCTCTCTTACTGACTTAGAATGGCAGATTAGGTTTATCTGAAGAGTTCCAAGCAAGCATCTAAGCATGATTCCTGACAGAAAATGTCCATTTTTTTTTCTAGCACTTTAAATTTAAAATTTAGCCCATCAAGTCTGTGTTGAAACTCAGTAAATGGCATTAATAACATGTAAAAATAATTTACTTAAGTCATACTGTGCTTCTGTAAATAACATTGTAGGCTGCTCCCACTTGACTGTTGTTTTCATTTCTGTAGAACTATTAAGGTCACTACAAACATTCTTGAATTGTGCTAATGCAGAAAAAAAAAAAAAATCTGAATGTAGCTACTCACTGGGACAATAAAAAAAATCGGTGTGGTCATTAAGTACAGATTTTCTTACAGAAGGATATACACAATTTTCAGCTTCACATGACAATAAAAGGCAATTTACCCCCTAATGACAGTGTGTTGGATTCTGCCTAAAATTCACGTTTTCTTATCTGCTTCTTAAGCAGAGGACTGTGATGAACGGTTTCTCTATTCAGGATGTCAGTAAGAAGAAATTCTGGTAGTGTACATAAAGCATTAATACCTAGAGATCATGAATTTGCAGCCATAATAATAACATGTTTTATAAGAGGTGGTCTCTAGGGAGGTTTACAGTATTGCTTACACAGATGCTTCATTCAGTCAACAGATCACAATCCTTTAACCTGCCTAACAACTGAGAAGGTTGAAACCCCACTAGGATTAAATGGCAGAAGTGTCATTGCTGCAATAATTTACATTTATGAGTCTTGGAAAGGAAATTCTGTCTTCTCAGTCAGTTATAAAATGATCTAAGACTAAATATACTTCAGAGGTTCTGACTGGAATCAAATATCCGCACAGAAGTTGCTGAATCAATTCAATGTTTTCTTCCTATTGTGAGGCAGCATTTATTTTAAACAGATGTGTCGATACTACAGTAATACCTGCAGGATTATCAACTATACCAGATGAAGGATTAGTAATTATACCAGAGAGCGTACCTTGTACAATATACTACATGTGTTTCTGTAATGCATATGAAGTCTTAGCACTAGTTGTATTGGATTCAGGTCTCTATTCAGGTATCACAGATATGCTGTGAAACATTCTACAATAAATCCCAATAACCTGTACTCCAAATTGATGCAAATGTTCTGTTCATTAGACAGCAACCTGTGCCAATAAAGCACAAAATGAATGTGCAATGAGCATATGCCCTTATCTGAAGTCCCTGTTTTAAGCCAGAACTCTGACTTTTAAGATCTCTGGCCTGACCCATTCTGTCCTTTCCATTACCTTTCCATGTGGCGATATGTTTATTATACATACAAGAAATAAGCAGTAAATATAGAAAGCATGTATGCATACAAGCTTTAATCCTATGCAGAAATTTTAATTTGTTTTCCTTTAATTGGAAATACTGCAAGATTCCAATTGGTTCAAACAACAATTTTGTTATTATGACTGTTAGAAAATGTCTACTAGTTCATCTACAAACAAAACCAACATTTATCTAAATTAGAAAAGTCTGAACCTGTCAAAGAAGTCTTGATGGACAACTCATTATGCATCCTTACCTACTTTCGTATTCCTTTTTGTGCAATAGCACAGAAAACTTACTTGTCTCAGTTGCGAGCCACATGAGCTTTATTTCTCAAGAAACATCGAACATGACATGCACAATGTACATCAATTTGTCTAGGTCTTCTACTTCTTTAATAATAAGAAATGTCATAACATAGTTTTTAAAAAGACCCTTATTATTTTCCTGCCCAAATATTAAGAAAAGACTGCAAAAAGAACAAAATTCAGAATATTCCATTTTTGCATTTCACTTCAACTAAAAATTCATGGCTACACGCACTCTGATCTTACAGTAATGTACACTGTGCAGCATAAAATGATTGAAAGTGAGCAATAATAGCAAAAAGTTGTCCAATTTACTTAAAATTGAAAATTTACAATTTTTCTTTTTCTATCTCTAATAAATCATTCTAGTTCCAGGAGTGGTTGGATGAAAGAGGATTCCATTTAAGTTCAGACATTATTAATAATACAACTATGGTATAGTAAAGAGTTTCATCTTATAGCATGACGAATGTGCAGAACATGGTAAGCACTTTAGATTTTATATTGGATTTGCTCTGCTGCTGCAGCATACTGCTATCCTAATTTTCACTTTCATAAGCAGGTGAAAAATGTTTACACAGAGTCACTGTAAAGACTTCAGAATATCCTCAACAAATATATATCCTTCAAGCCGTAATCCAGGAAAAAAAACAAAAAAATCTATGGAAAAATGGGTACAGCACAGGATAGACAAGACTAGGACCCTGCAGATCTAGCTCATATTCCTGTCTCTAAACTGTGGAAAATCTCTAAACTGTGAAAAACCCAATTATTTCTCTGTGGCACTTTTCCTTCTTATATTTATTGCTGATTTTGTGCACATTTGGATGGACTGCCTCCCAAACATTTGCATGAAACAAACTCAAAGGTCCCTAATGGTGCCTTGGGCCTCTTTATCACATAGCAATTCAGTACAGTCATTAAATCTGTGTGCTTGATACAAGCAAATTTCAGCACCAATTATTTTATTAATTCCATTTTCTTAAAAAACAACAATGCTATAGCCTGAGATAAACCGACACTGTCAAGTGCACATTTATGCAGTAAATGATATGGTGTTTTCCCATGATAGCTACTATCCAGGTAACTGGGCTAAGACATCCATATCACACTGCCATCACATAAAATGAAGGATTGTTTTTTAAGAATACATGTGGTTTTCATTGCTTATTTTGAAAGATTGATGCAAAGATTTTTTTTTTCTTTTAATTATTGTATCTATATTTTAGGTGGTGCATGCTGATTAAAAAGAGTACTAGACTGATTTAAACAGCACCCTGAATGATTCCTTCTTCAAATAAACATTTTTATCTCAAATTAAGCTCCTTCCTTAGTGACCTTCTCTCCATGGAAGTAGCCTTTCTTTTTCATATTCTCTTAATTTCACTACCTCTAATGATACAACTAGAAGAAAGTTGGGGAACTTTTAATATAATAGAGAAAAATTTTTAACATGATTACTGAAGCCAATCTGGAAGAAAGTGGAAATTGCTTTATCAACACTAAAAATGAAACAGGTTAGGTAGGGAATAAAAGAAATTAGGGATTTTGTGAGTTTTGGGGTTTTTTTGTTTCTGTTCTTTTTTTTTTTTTTTTCACAGATACTAAGACTCCTATGCATGCAAATGACAAGTGACACAAGAAGGCTGAGCACATTTAAACACCAGTTTTAGCAGATCCAAAATCACTTTTTAGTAAGTGTTAGGAAATAAGCAATGAAAATATCAATTTCCAGTCATCTGGAGACTTCCAGAAAAATCAGAGCAAAGTAATTTATGGAACAAATTATGCGGGTTTTGGAGTCATTAATATACTTCCAAATTAAGTTCTCATGAAACTTAGAAAAATAACCATAGGCTCATTCTTTTTTCCTCAAGGGTACACCAACCTATACCAGATTAAGCATTGCAAAAAAAAGAAAAAAAAACCAAACAACATAATCAGAGGAAGTTATATTTCAGTAAACAATGCTGTATTAGATTTCCAAATACAAAGGGTAGCTACATGTGAGTACCTTATGAAGTTTCCAACCTTCCAGAAGACCACAGATGAGCAGTACCATTATCATTCAGCTCCAGCTAGCTAGTCATATCTGTACAGAATCATGGGCAATCTTCTACAAATGAAGCTCCAAGCACCACTCTGAAGAACTATCTTTGCAAGCCCTCTACCCCAGTTTTACTTTAGCTGCGCTCTTCCTTCACACACTAAGGGAGGTGACAACCTGAACTTCCAGGGTGAGTATTTTTAGTACAGTCAACATTTAGACATCTGCATGACTCAGCTTTACTCTTGCAAATTTGAGTAGATTGATTCACTTGAGACTCTCTCTCATCATTAATAACCTACATATAAATTATTATTTAGAGAGAGCTATTCAGTTACCTCAATAACAATCAGGACTGCAAAACAGATCTGTACATTCTAAACACATGCTTAACTTCCACGCTAGAATGTAATTTTCAGCATAAAACTCCCAAGTGCATGGATCTATCAATGCTGATTTGTTTAAGGTCTTAATAGTTTTTGTCATCTTAATGCTCAGGGGACTGGTTCTGTCCTTTCTTGAACTATCATGATACTTTGTCAAGAGCCACTAGAGCATGCCCCAGAAACCTTAGGTAAAATATAAAAATTGCAAGGAGCTTCCGTAAGTGCACAGCACTGTTGACAGGCAACCCATTAGCAGCAGACTATCCCTGCTCCTGGCAGCAGTAGTAAATCCAAGCATCATGCCACTTGCAGAGCTTTATCTGAATACACAATGCCAGTGCAGGCTGATCTTTTCAGGGTTTTGACCTGGAGAGTTTTGTAATTAATATCATTATTTACTTTCTGCCAGGAATGCCCTTGAAATTCTGAAATGTTCTCTACTGCATCTGTGAGGAATAAAAACACAGGGACAAGGAAGAGGAGCTCATTTGATAACTGGGTTTGTCTCAAAATGTTAAATGTAAAGTCACAAAATCCTTTTGGAGGTAACTGAGCTAGTCATTAGCAGTATTTTAACTACAGCAATTTCAGAGATTTGTGACCAGTGTTGGAAAAAGCAAATAGCCCTGAATAATCCTCTAAACCTGTGTAATTAGGATCTGCATTCACACTACTGAGTGAGAAATTCAATTACTCTGAGTATCTTGTTATCAAGAGTTTGCTACCCCTCTACCAAGTTCTGAATGGACAAGTTACATTTCTATCTCTTTTGATCTAAGAGATGTCTAAATCCAGCTTAAAGTGGACACCCATTCACCTGACTCAATTCTATTTCTAGTTTCTATTTCCAGTGTAGCTGTTAAAAAGTATTCTATGCCTATTTGATTCAAAGTGCTGGAGACCGTATAAAGTGCACATCAAGGGCTTAATGTTTATATAACATTTCAAATCAAAGTACAAGAATCCTAAACAAACCAACGAACCCAAAATGTCACAAATTACATTAAGTTTCTGCTAGACCACCTTATCCTGTCCAGAGTCAGTCTTTAGAAGTTCTTAATTCTGGGCTGGAAACAAGACTAAAAGTTAAGTTTTATTCCCTGTGTTAAATTAAATGATCTAAACCAAATAAATCTAAGTATTTAAAACTTACACAAAAATTCTGAGCTTTTGTGAATATTTGTGAGTATTACAGTATTTCTGACCAATGCTAAAAATACTGAGGACAGAGGTAGAATCAGAAGGTTTCAAGGAAAGCAGGAATTATCATATTGTATCTGAACAATGGTTCATATCAATCTCTCTGAGAATGGCTAAGAGCATCTGCTTTAATTAAAAGTACAATAAACCCAACAGTAGGTCATTACTGTTTTTCCTTGAATCAGAAACACCAGAGAACCAAGTTTGGGTTTTTTTTGGTTTGTGTTTTGTTTTGTTTTTTTTTCCCTCAACAGATCCTGTGTAATAAACACATTCAGAAACTATAATAACTATTATAAATGGCTGTGCATTTGAGCAAGAAAATGCAATTATTCTTCAGGAATACTTAACATTAGGCTTAAAGATACTCTAATCATCATTAGGTTGAAGAAAAAATGAACAGGAAGGAATCAAGCATGGTACCCACATTTCTCACAGGATGTCACAAATCTCTTGGTTATTCAGTTTTTGCAAAAGCTTGTTTCTTTGATACTTTTAATGTATTTGGGGCTCAAAAGGTGAAGATGAGAAAGCCAGTACAAGGCCACCTTTTCTCCACTATCTTCAAGACAAACTGTTCATCATGACAAGTTTAGTAACCATCATGTTGCGCAGAAGCAGTGAAAATTAAATGTTGTGAGTTTAAGCTTCTAAATCGGCAACATGATCTTCCAAGGTGTTAAGCTAGGAAATCCATCAACTGCAGAAGTAAAATGGTTGAGTATAAATTGCTTCTGGAACTGAGGCTTTAAAAAAACCAAACCAAACCAAACCAAACCAAACCAAACCAAAAGCAAACCCAAAAAACTAAAACAAAAAAAACATACCAACTCCAAACAAGCAAATAAGCAAAAACCTGTCGTGGTTTAAACCCAGTCAGGTAACTCGTTTGCTCACTTCCCCCCCTTTCTTGCCCTCCCCCTGCTCTCGGAGGGACGGAGAGGATAATCGAAAAGAATGCAACTCCCACGGGTTGAGATAAGAACAGTTTAGTAACTAAGGTATAACACAGATCACTACTGCTACCACCAGTGATAATAATGATGAAGGAAATAACAAGGGAAGAGAATACAACACCTCACCACCAGCCGACTGATAACTCGCCCCCCAAGCCCGACCAAGCACCGACCCATACCTCCTCCAACCCTGCAGTCTCCCAGCCCTTCCGGCTAACTCCCAGTTACATCCTGGGCATGACGTGCTGTGGTATGGAATACCTCTTTGGTCAGTTTGGGTCAGGTGTCCTGTCTCTGCTTCCTCCTGGCTTCCCCTCCTCCCTGGCAGAGCATGAGGCTCACAAAGTCCTTGGCCAAACCAAAACATCCTTGTTATCAGCTCTGTTCCTGAGCTGAAAGTCAAAACACTGCACTGCACTAGCTACCAAGAAGGAGAAAAAATGACTGCTACTGCTGAACCCAGGACAAAACCCTAACAGACAGACAAAAGCCAGTCATTCTAACAGGGAGATGATTGCATCTTTAGGTAATGTGAGGCATGTATATTCCCATTCTAGAAGATCCAGTTCATTACCTTCTTCTAGCTATTCTTATGTTCTTACATTCTGGTTTTAGGTGGGTATCTCTATGGCATTAATACTTTCCAATAAAAGATACACAACAGGATGTCTGCAGACCCTGCAACCCACCCGCAGAGACTAGTGGCTCTGTCTGTATGTGTATGTGCACACATGTGTGCACAGCTTGGTGCACAAAGGCTGTTCAGAAGCTCAGCTATGCAGGAGCTCAACTTCCTCACTCAAGCATTTACTGGTCTTATCACACCTACACGAAAAACTGTTCAACATGCTGAGCTTCCAGTCAGTAATACTGTAATCTGTATGCCAGCATATGCTTTGTCTCCACTACGTGAAGATTCAACCCAAGATTTAATTAAAAAGCTATTTTTAACAAAACATGATTCGTATAGGGTAAACAATTACTTAGCTGACACTTTCGCCCAGCTATATTTAAACCATATGTTGAAGGAAACAGAACAAACCATACATACATGTATGTATCTGGTCATACACACACATATTTACACTATAAACCTTAGCAAACAATGAAGTAAGAATCCACATTCTCCCTCCCTCCCCCTAAAGAGTGGAGCTTCATATGCAAGCACTGGAGGCATGCACTCTAATGCAGTATGAACATACCGTACCTAACTGATACATGACACAGGAAAATCTGTTCATTAATTTTCCCTCTTTGCCATCCTGAAGCATTGCATTTTCATTTCTAAATGGTAACACAAGATAGTCTTTTTTTTGGAGTGGCATCAATGGGAACTATACCCCAAGAATTAAAAGATGCTTAGAGCCACAAAAGGCCCATATGCTACCCCTAAAAGCCTCCCTGGTAGAAAGCAATAGAATTTCTCAGAACTTGTGTGAAGAGTCTTAACCATTTTTTTCATTATCCAGATGCAAATTATTGTATTTACAAACAGGTAAAACCAATTGAAGGAGATCAAGCAGCTTTGAGTTTGACTGCCACTTGACTAAACAAGTCATGTACACCAGCAATGTTACACACTAATAAATGCAAATATTTTTATGTGTTTGACTGACACTTATGACTGATCTAGAAATTCAGGAAAATCTTGGTCTTAGCCATAACGCAAAGTGATTTTTGCTTTAATTGTGCTCCTTCAAGTAGATGTGCACATAATGTCCTGTTAAGGGGTTTATCTCTCAAAATCATGTCCAGAAAGTTCCCTGATAACAATTTTTTTTTTTTTTTTTTTTGAGAACTGAAGTTAAGTACTAAGGTGCTACCTCTCTAATTTCTTACACATCACTGGCATCCAGGTTCTCCTCTGTCTCTTTACCAATACTAAGGTATGCGTACATTGATAGTTCCAGATGATTCACTAGCCTTTGCAATTCCAATTATATTAGCTTTGGCAGATTTATACTTGATGCATAATTCAATATAGAGTGTATAAAATAGCAGGCACGACTATTCAACTGAAGTTGCATAAATATTTCCAGTAAAATATCTCGTTATCAGCTACTTATAACTTGCACTTACCAGGCTACCACACAAACTCTTGGACTCGTGTTGACAACTGGAGCAAAATGAATTTGCTCATCTTGCATACGAATGTGTGCACAAACACTCAGGCGCTGCTGTCTCTGCATATTTTTATGAGGATTCTCACTGCACAGACCTCCCTCCCTGGTAGGTATTTTCCTCACTATTTCAGCGATATGGATAGCAGTACATAATCTTCCCTATGCTAGCAAAAACATAACCTAAGATCTGCAAGTTTTACTGAAGGGAGAATCCTCAACACACCCATGTAAATGCCATCATGTAACCTGTGCCAGTCTATGTGCAGCCCATCACACATGGACCATCATCTGGTGACATAAACTCTAGTCCTAGTGTTGAGGCTGCAAGTTTAATACAGTGTTTGTTGATCTGGACATGATTTAGTGTAATTTTGAACAGTGGTAGATATGTTAAGGAGGTAGATCTTAAGAGGAACACCAATTTTGTCCAAAATTATTGTTTCTTTGCAATTATTTCAGAGTTTATGCTAATGAATACTTTCAGGGACTGCCCTCATTGCTAAGAAAATACTTGATGTTTGTTTGTTCAAAGACACAGAAAGATCTCCTATAAATCAGAGACAGAAGTATTAAACAACCGATTATTATTATAATTACTATTATTATTAATATGAACATAGTAGGATTTCCCACTGCAATGCACACTAATGAATCAAATGCACCTACATTAAGGACACATGGATTATGTCGCTGGAGATAATATGATACTTCAGTAAATATAAAACCAAAAAAGATATGGAAGAAATATGCATTTGGAATAGACTTTCATCATGATGATGAAACAAAAAAACAGGGGGTGGGGGAAGAGAAAGGAGGATCAAAAAGCTTGTGTCAAATTTGAAAAAGAGGGGAAAAGCAAACTGCTCTTGTAAATAACTAGTACTCCACAGATGTAGCTTTGTAGAAATTCAACTTATACAAATTGCTTTTTAAAGACAGCCCTTTCACAGTGAAGATTGTTTGTATACAGTAGGACAGCACAGACTACTTCATGCATCTTCAAAGATGAAATTGCTCATCTCATTACCAATCTTCAGTTATTTTCCTTCTCCCACATCCTATCTTGGCTGAGGGTCCTAGAATTTCAAGATTTTTTCACAGCATTCAGCATCTTTCCCAATTTTAAAGATTTCTTCATTTCCCTTTTATTTTACATAATAAATAGATACATAATAAATAGATACATAATAATTGCTTCTGCTCTAAGCTACAATTAAGAACTTCGACAGATAAAGTTTTTTTTTCTTTTCCACATGACAGTATAGCTCCTTATCAAGTTTAGCTTTAGGAATATCTAAAACTTGTTCCATACAATTACTCAATAAATCCACATGGTGAAAACACACACACACTCCCCTACAACAATCCTAATGAACTGAATTCTAGTATGGGTTCACTGTTTCTTATTCTGCTTTAAAGCATGAATGCACGCGCATATGCAGCTAATGCTTGCTCCACATTTCTTCCCTGTGGCCACTGCCGTTCTACTTTGCCAAGTGATTTTGCCCTTTACTGTGGCTATGGAACATGCATAGTGAGTATTATAAACCTATGTCCTTAAAAAGACACCGTGAGCCTGAGATATGGTTTTCATTTTAGTAGCTTGAATGGGGAAGTAGGAAGAAGACTTTTTAACGGAACAATGCTATTTTGCTACTTTCTAGAAAAAAATGTTATGTTTTATATGTATTCCTCATTCTTCAACCAGTTATTTTCAGTGAATATTTTAAAACAGTTTAAAATCACTTTAAGTCTAAATTGAATCCAAGTATTTTGATTGACCTTATTCCACAGTTGTTTGTATCCTAATTACCAATTTGTAAAAGAACTTACCCTCTGCACTTTTTTATGTTTACCATTTCAGCAATTCAGAACATGTTTAAGGTGTGGAGAAAATGTACCAGTTTTTTGCTATCCTGGTGGTATAAATTAAGACCCATTTTCTAAAACTCTGGCTCACTAGATATCACACTCAAAAAAACCCTGCTTCTCTCCTTGATATACATCTGCTTTCTACTGATCTCATTAAAAATTTTGCTCCCACCTGACTGGGCAATATAACGTTTGTACTGTGAAGTATCTTTTCCCCTAACAGTACCTGAACACTTCCATGTGAACCAGATGAACATGAACTGAAAGTGGAGAGACTTTCCAGGACCTGCTTTACTAGATGCAAGGTGAGGCAGAGAGGAGAGAAAGGGAAGCATGCAAATGGAAAAGTTTCATAATGAGTTTCAAGTAAAAAACTGACTCTTGAAAGAGTTTAAAAAGAATATTGCTTTGTCACTACTTTTGCACAGTATGCAAGATATTATGAAACAATGATGACTCAGAAAAGGACAAAATCTTGTCAAGTAACCATGTCCAGCTAACTGAATCCAGCTTATTTAGGGGGAAAACCAAGAAAATAACAAAACCCACCAAAACCACTCACTCCCAGGGGTTCAAGCAGGACTTTTTTCATACTGGCTGTATTTGCAGAGGACTGACCCCTTCCACAACCACTTATTTATGCTTTACTCTACCCACCCAGTCTCCTGGAGGTAGAAGATGCTGTCCATGCAATGGCTGAGCAGCATTCACATGCACACTTTGCCTGTCACCCTCCCATTCAAAAAGCAGTTGTTCACCAAGGCAGCAGAAAGTTCCATGCACTGATGCTTTAAAATGGGTGAGAGATTGAGGACAGCAATTTCAGTGGCAGCACAAGAATGGGCATCATCCTGTTAACTGCCTTCATAGCGACAGCAAAGCACTCATTTGAAGTTTTGCTGTATGCACTTTTTTTTCTCAAAAAATATAACAGTTATTGAAAAAGTATTGAAAGAAATAAGGTCTGCCCTGTACTATTCAGCAGTTGAAGAGGCCATATGCAGTCAAACCTACCCTCAAAAACTTCACATTCCAGTTTCTAAAGACTGCATGAATCCTGCATGACAGGAGAACAACACCTATGGGATGGCAGTACCTAAAACCCATTGCTGTCGCTAACCACTATCAATTATAGGCAATCACTTTCAGACTTCCAACGAAGCATATGCTGATGAATACAGCAGGATTTTACTCCTCCTCAACTTGCCAATAATAAATGCATTGCCTGAATTAATCATCTTCTTGTCAGGCACTGAAAAGCCAAGTAGCTGTCAGTGAGAGAGGCCCCTAGAGTGCCAGAAACCACGTGCCACCTAAGCGCACTTGGGCACGCAGAGCTATCTTTGGCATCTGGTGTGTGACACAGAGCTGCCTGGAAATTTTTATGTTTCAAGTCGACATCTGTTCAAATAAAGCATTTGGGGATTCCTGGGCTAGATTGCACCAGAAGGAGGGGGAACCTATTGCTGCTAAACAGAGGACAGGAGCAGCACAGGTCCCCTGAGTTTGCTGCCCTGAAAGAAAAGGCTAACTGGGCACACTGAGTCTCCATGTCATGCACCAGCCACTGTAATCTATTTTCATTCTGTCCCACTTTGACAGTGACAAGAAACCAATAGTTATCTGTGCTGGTTTTGGCTGGGGTAGAATTAGTTTTCTTCACAGTAGCCAAACTAGGGATATGTTTTGGATTTGTGCCGGAAACAGTGTTGATAATTCAGGGATGTTTTTCACTACTGATGAGTAGTGCTTACACAGAGTCAAGGCCTTTCCTGCTCCTCACCCCACCAGCAAGCAATCTGGGTGGGCACAGAAGGTGGGAGGTGACACAGCTGGGACAGCTGACCTCAACTTACAAAAGGATATCCCATAGCATATGGCATCATACTCAGCATATAAAGCTAGGGGCAGAAGAATGAAGGGGAGGTGGGACACATTTGGAGTGATATTATATGTCTTCCCAAGTTACCATTGTACATGATGGAACGCTGCTTTCCGGGAGATGGTTGAACATCTACCTGACCACAGGAAGTGGTGAGTAAATTCCTTGTTTTGTTTTGCTTGCATGTACGGCTCTTGCTCTACCCATTAAATGCTTTTATCTCAACTCATGAGTTTTCTCACTTCTACTCTTCCAATTGCCTCTCCCATCCCACTGCAGGGAGAGTGAGCAAGTGCCTATGGGGGATTTAGTTGTGGCTGGGGTTAAACCACAACACTATCTTGATGTAAATATGAAGTGCCTGCAAGAAAAAATGGTAAAAATAATATTAGAAAACATAATGTAGCATGTAGCATAACATTACGTAATATCACTACTTATGTATCCCAATTTGTCTTTCCTTGTAGACAATGATGGCACAAGACAGCACAAAGCAGCATAAAGCCAAAATATTTTTATCTGTTTTTTGTAAACAACACTCTGAACAGCATGTGTAAAAGGTTAAAGACAGGAGAGCTCTACATATAATACAGCAATATTTCCGTTTACTAATGTTATTTGAACATACAGTTTTATCAAACATGCTATTATATAAACAAGATTAAAATACTGAAGCTAGGTGTGTCTCAGATTGGCTTCTGTAATTTAATTTTCTATTCTCCTAATTACCCAGTAATGTAACTAGAAGTTAGGTGCCATGACATTTCTTTAAAAGAAATGAAATTACCTTTAACATTTGTTTATGGTAATCACAATATGCTTTACTTTCCAAAGAAGCCAAAATAATCACTGGCAAGGTTCGAACTACTTTATGCCCTTAGTCCAACAAAGTATGTGAAGCCTGAAATCAAATGTCAAAGCTGAATTTTTCTCCATAGTATGCATCTCTAAACGATAGTTTCTCAAAGGGATTAATAAAGTTTAATCCTTTCTAGCAAAAGCGCTCCCCAATTTACTTTTCATTATGCAAACTGACTCACAACCCTGCTGATATTTCCATAAGAAAGTACACTGAACATTTCTGGCAAGTCTTCAGAAATGGTACCACTCAGCTAAGGAAACTACAGCTGCTCAATGCCTGTGTAGGACACAGCAGTTCATCTTAGAAGTAAGATGTTCCTGCAAAATAATTTAGTCCAGCTGCTACTTAAATAAACCAGTACTCCCATAATTAAGAATATCAAGGGCTCAAGAATAGGCTCCATGAGGTTGTTGCTGTTCACATACAATCTCAGGAAGTCATCTTGCAAACCCATCCTAGTAGGAATACTGCTGACTGCTGTGATGAAAATCAATTTCAATTTTCTTGTGCTGCTCTAGGAATTAATCCTTGTGTCACGTTGTGTCCATAAAAAAACAGAGAAGGCACCAAGGAAAGTGATCTATTTAAACAGAAACATGGAAGTTTGCACTGATTTGCTGTGTAGAAAAGAGTGACTTTAAAAAAAATCATGTTTTGATTAAGTATTAATGAAACACATCGTCCACATTATTTACATTTTTATTTTAAATTATGTCAGAAAAGTCAACTTTCTCGCTATCCTTCCCCTAGACATTTCAGTCTCTTCTTCCTCTCACTGTGCACAAATTGTGTTTGGAAAATAAAGAGGAGGACAAGACCATGAGAGACTTTCTAAGATGAAAAGCTCTAAAAGATGATACAGCAACACGATAAGGATGTTACCTTGCATTACCAATTGATGAAGCCACCTTGCTAGTGGTTAGACTATTATTTGTGACAGCTGAAAAATGCTGGGTATTGGATTTCCTTCATTTTCTGCCAGTGGCATCTGAGATGCCAGGAGGTATCAGAGGACAGCAAAAAGCACTGATTTTGAGTCTCATTCTGGCAGAACATGAGGCTCAGGGAACATGTGTCTCTAGCCCACGAAAGACAGCATGAGTTTCTGTACAACTTAGTTTCAATGTGTAATAGCATCACAGAAAGCCAAGAGAAAGTATTTCTGTGTCACCCCATTTTGAACTATTTTCTGTGTCACCCCATTTTCTGCCAGTGGCATCTGAGATGCCAACAGGAGGTATCAGAGGACAGCAAAAAGCACTGATTTTGAGTCTCATTCTGGCAGAACATGAGGCTCAGGGAACATGTGTCTCTAGCCCACGAAAGACAGCATGAGTTTCTGTACAACTTAGTTTCAATGTGTAATAGCATCACAGAAAGCCAAGAGAAAGTATTTCTGTGTCACCCCATTTTGAACTATTTTAGAGGATGAAGCATCCCTAACAAAGATCAGGGAAGAACCTGAGGCTTTTCTAACTCACAGCAACACCTATGATCTGGCCTGCAATTTTTAATACCCTCTTCTAAATCCAAACTAATTTTCTTCGTATGCATGTATGAAGCATATGTATAAGCATTTATACAGAAATGCTTGGAAAGATCTACAGTGTTTTTTTCAGAAAGCCCTAGGATTATCCATTTCCTGCAGACTCTAAAGATGACAGAACACTACTTAGACCATTAAGCCAGTGACTCTTTTTCATGATATACTAGGAGCACCCTTGAAAAACTATCTTGTGAAATATAATACAAAGATGTGAAACCTGCACAATCTCTCTATATATTTATACCTGTATATATTCCCCTTCATCAAAGGTACTCTTGGGATGCAGTTACGCAATATGGTATAACTGCCATTGTCTAAATATGGCCTGTGGAAACAGAGCTGCCAAACGCATGGCTCTTTAGAGATGTATGATGATTGGAAAGATGACACACACAAGTCTCAAAAAAAAAAATCGCTGTCCTTCTAAAATGATGTTTTAATAAACCCTTTGTTCACATGAATAACTATCCGAATTCTGATGCTGCGCCAGAGTGTTGTTCAAGATAAAACAAAAACCAGGGCTTTTTTTCCACTTGTATCTCACTGCAAATACTAATGGCACTGCAGAGAAAATGCAATGCAATCTCTGCAGAGAAACCACAGCATCACAGATGAAGTCCTGTATTCTTGCCTCACTCACAAGCAAAACATCTTTACATGGTATAAATGAGACGACTCAAACCTTCAGGGATATTAAAGTATTTTTCTGAGCAGCTGAGCTGCAGAGATGATCTCAGGACACAGCTGCTAATCCTGACATAATAGCTGCGTCGCAGCTTTGGCTTACTTCAAAGGCATCTCCCACCAAGATAAACGATGCTAGCTGATGCCAGCAATACTACAGAGTATTGCCAATGAAAAATGGAGCCACAGGCCAAAGGCAGTACCTGTCACACGCCGCCGGTCATTCATTACCACTTTCTGTAATAACATTCCCCACTTCCACCTCATATTCCTTCAATGCTTTACGTCTTTATCGCAGGGGACATAACAGCGATGCAATTTCTATCAACACAGTTTCTTTCAACGCCAATGCATATTCTGACAACACAAAATTACTAATATAAAATAACAGTTTCTTTCACTTCCCATCCTCCACTTTTAGAGAGTCAGTTACAAAGATACGGAAGAGTTGTAACTAGATCACTACAGCAGAGAGCCAGAAATGCACTACTGGCCTCTCTCAAATGTCACTTCCAAGTCTGGAGCAGAAATTGTGAATTCAGATTGTTGACTTTCTGAAAGTGCTACTAAGTTTAAAGGAAAATAATCAGCTTCTCTGACTCTTGTGTGCTCAGTTTTTGTACCAGCAGTAAGTACAGCAAATTTGGAGACAGCCTGATCAAAAACCCAAGGTAGGCATTCTTAGGCTTGCACAGAAATTTGAAAGTTATTTGAAATGGCATACAGGAGCCTTATGAACATAGTAAAAGGGACATGTGAAATAACTTATAATTACTATGTGCTTATGGTCAGTGTAGGCATGAGAAGAGTTATTCATTAGTGCTCCAATAAATGCAAATTGTCTTCTATGCTCATCAACTGGCAGTTGATTACACCTAATTAGACAATTCCCTAAATTGTATGGCCGCTGATGAATGAACACGTTGAGAAGTTTCTGTGGTGCTATTTGCCACCGCATGCCTATGCCTTCCTTCTTTTCCAGTTCCTATCTCAAGTAACTGTCTGCAACATGGCACGTAAACTAAGCTCTTCTCTCTTCCAGAGCCTGAGGCTTCATTAAATTGTTTTGCCAGGCTATATAGCTATTGCAAACTATGAAGTATAAATGAAGCAGGCATGTGAACTGCACACTTGTCATTTAGTAAGCTATTTCTTCATACATTAGGAAAATTCACCTGCAGTTTTCCTTTGCTGACTTAGTAAGATACGTGGTTCAGGACAAAAGAACCCTGTTCCTGTTCTTTTACACCAGCTGCTCAACAGTATTTTCCACTGAGAAATAACACACCAGGATCACATCCTGCACCACTGACCAATATTGAAGGCAGTTTTTCCCCCTTTGTGGGCTGTAAGACTGACTTCCCTCTTGCTTCACTGTATCATGATCTGTTGCAAGTCATGGTGAGGACAAAGAATAATTTGTTTGCTTGGGTGGTTTTGGTTTGTTTCTTTTTTTTTTTTTTTTTTCCTCCATGAAATGCTATATTTTTAGTGATCAATCAACCTGCAAATCACAGACATATACTAGTGAGTATCATCCCTCTTCATCATTTAAGTTTGCCACCATACTGCAGCAGCAATTACAAGCCTGTTCCTTCAGGTTAAAAAAAAACAAACACCTTAAGCTTTTACCTAACCATATGATGGATAATCTACCGAATCACTATGTATAATTAATACACATTCAAATACAATGATTCACAATGTGCACTGCTGTGAATATTACTGTGAAGGTCTTTCAGGTTTACCTTAAAAATTTAATCCAAAATATTCACCTTACATGTAGGAAAATGAGTTCCATATAGGCTTGATACCAGTTGAGATATATTTGGCCTTGTTTTGCTGAAACCAGTTTGAATTTTTGTTTTCTCTCACTCTATGTAGAAGTGAAATGAAGAGAAAAAAAGGGAAGGGAGGAGAAGGGAAACAGAGAAGTGAGTTGTGTACAAATGGCTTTATTCCCGAGTATCAGAAACAGAAAGAATAGACGGGAAACCTGTCACAGGGTATTTAGGCATGCTTTTTCCCTTGCATACCAGCTATATATAAGCCTATAATACAGGGAGATTTCGGTGCTGATGACTGCAGAGATAAATTAACTGTTTCTGTCATGGACTGTTGGATCAATATTTCTTGGCAAAAATCCTTTTTTTTCCCTTGGTCAAAGTGTTTGGACTTTTTATGTCTGAAGGTTTTCTACAATGCTATGCATTTCCCCAAACCAGGTGTAATAACTGAATCCCGAGTCATTTTAGGTCGGAATTATAGATGCACAATATCCTAGGGACATATGGTTGTGCTTTTCAGCCTTTTGAAGTATTTCTGTTGACCTATAAAACCAAAGTAGAAAATTTACTACTTTTTTTACAATATTCCAGCACCTATTTGTTTAATAGATTTGCTTTTCCACACTTGCTTTGAAATTTAACACAGCTCTGTGAAAACGCTATATAAAAGCCCTACATTCTTACATCCATAAAACATTTTTTCTTTGAGGATTGAAATTACATGTATGTTATATAGTTCTTCAATGAACAAAACTAATACAACATAAAACAATTGTAAATACTTTTTTTTTCCCAGATGTTGTGCTTTGCATGCTGAATCTACCTCAAAAGTATCAAATTTATTTCCCCTTTTCCAAACAGCATTTCTACACAATCTATGAAACTAAACATGCTGATAGTTAACAACATATAAAATCTGGGCAATCTACTATAAACTATAGCAATCTTTTGTAGCACTCTTGACACGCAAAAGTGAAAAAGAAAATTGTTCAAATGAAATGCACACCTTTTTTTAAGATACGACATTCTTACTAGAACTGAGTACCCTGTCATAAGAAACAGACTGCATTTTAATCACTAACAATGGATCAGTAATATGCATGCTAAGTTACAGAAATGAAAAATACCACAAGATGAATTCTCAGTGTGCTTCTTGGCAGTCACACCAGAACTGCCTATGACAGAGGCAACTCTATGGTACTTTTTTAAAAACCTCTCTTCAGAGAAAGAATGCATCAAATCCTTCATATAAATGAGAATATTCTTAACATTTAGCATATTTCAATACATTTTGAGTTGTCACCAAACACATGGATGGGAAGTTCTACAAAAGAAAAAAAAATGTCTCCCTTTTTGCTCATGATTACACTTGATAAGAGGACAAGGACAGATGCACAGGCACAGCATCACCGCTGAGATGCTGCAGGCTAACGAAGGTACTGACACCCTCCCACCTCCCTAAAACACCAGCCCAGCCGCTCTCAGTCCCACAGAGCCTTTGAGGATGGTACTGTCACATGACAATATTGCACCCAACACTATATAAGGAATACTTTTCTAAATCAATATTTTTTTTCCAGGTGAAAACAAGTGCATTGAGGCTGCCTTTAACTCAATCATGGTGTGGCTTTCAGTCAGCCTTGCTGTTCAGATCAGACCCAGAGCTCCCTGCCACCTACAGTCATCTCCCCTCTACTACAGCTTCATCCAAGCCTAAAACTGTGTTCTACTTGGACGGTGTTCTAGTGGCAGTTTGGCTTTGTGGAAATTTTCTGAATTTTCCTGTGCAAGGAAGTTTGAACAACAAAACAATTACGCAAGTTTAAACATTTTATCCATAAACTGTTGTCCATAAATTTACCTTATAAAAAGCAAAATGTGTAACTCTCTTACAATGTATTTGCTAGACTTTCTCAGCTATTTTCCATGCCACAGCTCTGAGAAAGTGAACAGAGCTGAAACCATGACACAGGTTTGCTCAGAACTGAAGCTTTTATTAAATATATTTTTTTAATGAAAAGCAACTGACCATTAAAGGAAAATTCTGAGAAAAAAAAGCTGATCATTGTGGTTCACCACAATGGAGAACACAATAAAACTCAAGGGAGTAAATACTGCTTTAACTCTAGAGCTGCATACTTGATAAAATTAGCTGGCTTGTACAAGATAATAAATTAAATGCACATCTTTCAAACATGGCTAAGAGGTAACAATCTGACACTAAAAAATGGCTTCAACCACTTAATATACAAAATCATACTACACTGGTTTTTAAGCTTCTTATACAGAGGAAAGGCTGTAATGCCAGCTTTAATTACATTAAAAAAAAAAAAAGGAAACCCCCAAAATACCTACTGCAAAAAAACAACCTCCTAAGCCCTACATCTTAAAACCAAAACAAAATACTAATAAGCAGGCATGTATATATACACAACCTGGAGTCAACATCGTATCCTATTCTGAGGGCACAGAATCACTCAGAGGAGGAAAAAAAACTAACAACAAAAAAAAATCTCAATGTTTTAATTTTCCCTATTTACTGATATTCTGCAATGCTCAAAACTGTTTAAACCTGTGACATCCAGGAGATCAGAGTAATGACTCTGTAATGATAAGAAAGAGGATTTTTTTTCCTGGAATGGCACAAACTGTGAACATTTGTTTGCACGCACAGCAGGAGCAAGTAATATTCAAAACGTGACCCTGACTGTGAAGGATAGATACTTCCTGTGACTTCCCAATTCAGTGTGAGCTGGGGGTCAGAAACAGCTCCTCTGCTTGGACATAAATCTTGCCTCTGAGTGACGTAAGAGCTTAGACTCCCTCCTCTCACTGAAGAAAGGTCCAAAACTCCTTGTAAACAGAACAGTTGGGATTTAGGACCCAAGAGCTCAAGTTTTTTTGACACAGATACACCACAGAATCACAGAATAGAATCACAGGATCAATTAGGTTGGAATAGACCTTTAAGGTCATTCAATCTAACCATTACCCCAGGACTGCCAAGACCACCACTAAACCATATCACTGAGGCTCTCACCTACACTGTTTCTGAACACTTCCATGGATGGTGGCTCCACCGTTTCTCTTCGCAGCCTGTTCCAATGCCTGATCATCCTCTCTGTGAAGAAATGTTTCCTAATATCCACTCTAAATCTCCCCTGGCACAGCTTGAGGCCATTACCTCTTGTCCTATAGCTTGTTACTTGGGACAGGAGACTGACCCCCACATCACTACAACCTCCTTTCAGGTAGTTGTAGAGAATGATAAGGTCCCCCCAGGCTTTCTCTACTCCAGACTAAACACTCCCATTTCCCTCAGCCATTCCTCATCAGACTTGTGCTCCAGACACTTCACCAGCTTTGTTGCCCTTGCCTGGACCCACTCCAGCACCTCAATGTCTCTTGTAGTGAGGGGCCCAGAACTGAACACAGGATTCAAAGTGCAGCCCCACCAGTGCAGCACAGGGAGATAATCGCTGCCTGGCCCTGCTGGCCATGCTATTGCTGGTACAGGCTAGGATGCTGTTGGCCATCTTGGCTGCCTGGACACAAGCTGGCTCATGTTCAGCTCCATCAGTCAGCATCTCCAGGTCCTTTTCTGTCTAGCAGCTTTCCAGCTACTCTTCCCCAAGCTTGTAGAGTTGCATGGGGTTCTTGTGGCTCAAATGCAGGACCTGGCACTTTGCATTATTTAACCTCATAGCACTGGCCACAGCCGATCGATTCAGCCTGTCCAGATCCCTTTGCAAAGCTTTCATATCCTTCAGCATATCAAAACTCCCAGCCAACTTGGTATCATATGCAAAATTACTGAGTGTGTGCTCGATCCCCTCATCCAGATCATCAATGAAGATATTACTGGCCCTAATACCAAGCCCCGAGTGACCGGTTACCAGCTAGATGTGATGCTATTTACCACCACTCTTTGGGCTTTGCCATCCAGCCACTTTCCAAAGTAGTGAAGAATCCCCCTATCCAGGCCATGAGCAGCCAGTTTTTCCAGGATTACACTGTGCGAGACAGTGTTAGACGCTTTACTAAAGTCCAAATAGACAATGTGCACAGCCTTTCCCTCAACCAGGCAGGTCATCTTGTCATAGAACGAGATCAGGTTGGTCAAGCAGGACCCAACCTTCATGAATTCATGCTGACTGGGCCTGATCCCCCTGTTTTCTTGCACGTGCTTTGCGATCTCACTTAGGATGAGATCACTTTCATGATCTAAGCCAACTGTCAGGATTTGTCAACCATCAGCTCCTGATCAAACCTCCATTTGAAATGCTTGCAAGAAGATTCACTTTAGGGGCTGGAATGCCTAATATTGTAAGGTAGTCATAATTTTTTATGTATGCTGTGACCCACAAGTCCTGCACACTATTCTCATCTTCATGTAGTGAACTAGGGGAACAAGTATGGTGAATATTTTCATACACAGGCTTCTTAAATTATGTCTATATTGCCATGATTCATGAACTTGCAAGTAAAAGTATGACTGCACACCTCTGCCATCAGCAACTGAGATGAATATTGTTCAATGAGGATGCAAATTAATAGAAATTTACATAATTAAATACTTGAAAGCTGAGACGCTATGCTATAATTTAAATGAAGGTAAAATAAATAGTTATGCATTGATTAAATTTATCTGTATTTTAAAACTTGAAAATAACAGGAAACTCTATTAATATAGACATAGCTAATAAGGAACACCTGCAAAAGAACATAATTTTGTAAATGTATTTTCTGTAATGAAACAAAATTTTAGCCATGTCAAAAAACTCAGCAGAGAGGCTGTAGCTGACCATATTACCTAATATAGCAAGAGAAGAAAAAAGACACTACTACATCCCCCCAGGGAAAGAAACTTGCAACCTGATGGTCATAAGGGAAACAAGACAGTTAATTAAATAGCACAGTTGGCAAATACATGGGTTAATTTATAGGAACATGCAAATCTTCACTCTGAAGGTTAATTTGCTCCATAAGCAATCGTGAAAGATAAGGCAATCATTTTTTGGCTATTATACAAACAGACATTATATTCTAACTCAGAGCATCTGCTAATCAATTACAAAGACTAGTAATATACATAGTAACTCTGCAGTAAAATTCTTTTTAGTTTTTTGTTCGGGTTTTTTGGGTTTGGTTTTTTTTTCATAGAATCATAGAATAGTTAGGTTTAGAAAGGACCTTAAGATCACCTAGTTCAACCCCCCCTGCCATGGGCAGGGACACCTTACGCTAAACCGTATCACCCAAGGGCTCGTCCTACCTGGTCTTGAACACTGCTAGGGATGGAGCATTCACAACCTTCCTGGGCAACCTATTCCAGTGCCTCACCACCCTAACAGGAAAGAATTTCCTCCTTATATCCATCCTAAACTTCCCTGTTTAAGTTTTAACCTGTTACCCCTTGTCCTATCACTACAGTCCCTAATGAAGAGTCCCTCCCAGTTGTTTCCTTAATAAAAGGATGTGGGAAGGAAGGAAAACTTAGAAGCACAGCCATTACCATAGAAAAGAGTTGCCAAAACTGATTCAGTGCACTCTTACTATAGATTTCCAGGACAAATTTTGTCAGAATTACAGATTACTGAGCTGTAATATCACAGCCTTTTCCAGTTACAATAATAGATTTTTGATAAGCAACTAAGTTATTATGCTTATTTATGAGTCAGAGCAAAGAATCAGGTTTTCTTTAATTTCTGGAAAACAATAATAAATTTAACAGTTAAAAATGTAGCTAAGAATTTGAATTAATTAGGCTGTACAAGGCCTTTTAAGTCTATTTTAACACAAAAGTTCAAGACTACCTTTTTTATTTGATAACCTGTATTTTCTTGTACAAATGTCTTGTATGACATGTAATTACACACATCTTCCACACTTAATTTCTTATGATATTTTTTAATGTTTTTTCTTTTTTCCCTTTTTTTTTAATGACCTGTGTATGAACAGACCTATAAAAAAACTGGCTCTGTAATGTAAATCCGTATTTTTTCAGATTTTTAACTCCGAGACAGGAGACAACTTTCATGTACTATTTACTATCATCTGTACACTATAAACACACCAGAGAAGCTACCAGTGGAGAACCAGTGTGTTTTCTTACATACTTAATCACAAGTTTAAAAAAGTCCTGCATGTTCATGCAGAACAGGCAGAATCCTTTTTTATAGTGTCTAATAATGACATGCAATATGTGAGGATTTTGAATAGCTGAATACTTTAAATCTAAAAGGACAGAGTGAGCATATATTTTATATAGGTTTCTCCAGCAGATATCTGCGTTACCTACAAAAACACAACTTATAAAAGTAGATATTTATCTGCATTTGGAAGCCAAGGTATTGCAGAAAAAATAGCGCAATTTATCATCATGGTTAGATGCAGATACTTGACAAATCCTTCTACCTGTGTAATTACAAAGATCTGGCCTGTATTTTCATGGGCCATTAACACCTTCCCAGTTTTCAAGTGCACGGAAAGGAAACACATACCCTAACACAGCAGCCATGTAGCTATCCATTCCTGCTTTCTTAGCAGGAGAACAGATGCTATTTCCTGCTGAAGCTGTTTCATTCTGCAGAAAAGAGAAACTGAATGCACTGCAGTCAGCCTAAGGAAATAAAACAATGACATGCAAGATCAGAAATTAAGAACAGGTCTTAATTTCCCATTTGTGCTCCAAAGACTGTCAGTCCTCTCTGTAAAATATACAGGTAATCTTCAGGGTGGTGAAAATTCTCACATTCCTTTGGACCTCTCATCTTGATTTCTTCAGCCCCTTATTTTGACAACCAAAAAGGACAACAGGTAAAGAAACTGGCCTGGGAAATAGGAATATGCAGAATAAGGATACAGACCCAGGTGTGTGTTCTTAATAAAATGAGAGGAGGTGGATGGTTGCAGCTGCAATGACTTCAGAAAACTGGGATATCTTTTCTCACATTTTTTGTAGACTGGTGCAGGAAACAAGACTGAGGCATCTGCGGGTATCCATAAAGGCTAAGGCCCTAAAGAAAGTTCACCCTGAAAAACTGAGGAGCCCAGAGAAGAAAAACACACCTAGAATTAAGTAGCCATTGCACAAGAGAACTGCACACAAGTCTTTACACAAGCCTTTTTTTAGATTGAGCCAATCATGCAGTATTTAAGAAAATACTGCTGTGAAAGAGATGACAAAGACAAAGGTAATACTTCATTCATCTTAACTATGAGAGTATGGAGAAAAAAAAAAAAGCCACCTCTGCATTTCCTTCTTTTTGTTTTCTTCCAAAATTGTAAAAAAAAAAATGAAAAATAGGAAATATCCTTTGGGAGTATATTAATTCTGTGGGATTTTGCGCTGTAAAAAGCATTCTTTAAAGTGTATCAACTAAGAAATATGAGCTGCATTTAAAGCCATTACTCTACTTAATTACTTTTTTTCTCTGGCATTTCAGACTCCATAAAGCTAAGGGCAAAAAATAAGTTTCATTAAAAATATTAGAAAAAGTAAAATTGCACAGGAGGATGCAGCAGACCAAAAGCATATTGGAGAAAGTAACTTCTTTATAGCTAGTGAAAGTTCAGCTAAGGCAATGCCTCTGGCACAGCCTATGCAAAGGATTCCATGTACCAGCTACAACTACAGCAGAGAGAGAGAGGACAGCAGCTCAATCCATCTTCATTTTATATTAAGAAACTGGACTCCAGGGGATCACCTTACCCAACATCTAGCCCTTTGCTAGGGTGTACTTACTTCTAATATATTTCTTTTTATGAGGACTGAGTTTCTCCTTAAAAGTAGAAAACCAGGCAGGGTTTTTTGTCTGTATTATCCTAACCAAAGGCAACTAGAACCACATGGACAGAGCTGCACAATCCAATTGCCATACACAATGTGCCAGACTCATGAAACTCACCACATGTGTACTCTGGAGTCTGCCCCAACATGTATCTTTCATGGACATCAGAATAAGCATGTGTTACCTTATATTAGTCTTGAGATGCAAGGGGGCATCTCAGTTGTTACAGCCTATCTGATGCAATGGTATTTATATCATGCCGCATGGACTCCTCTTTATGTTTCCTCCCTGCATGCTTGCTACGCAATCTTTTGTCACCCATTAACACGTCAGCTAACCTGCAGCAGTTTAGGTGAACCAAGAGACAGAAAAAAAACCCAAGAAATTAAGCACTAATTCTTAACTATTCTGTCCAATGTGCCTGAAAAGCTATCAATGGATATGTGATAGTCCAGATTCCTTTTGAAGCCTCATGCTCAAAAGTGCTCAATTCTCACGAGATCTTTCCTGTACTCAGAAGTAATTAATTCATGGCCATGGCCTTATTGTAAATTGCACAGTTCACACCAATCCATACTGCCCAATTAGTAGTTACCTACAAAAAGTAGAAATCTCTTGTTTCATTGAGTCTCCATACACCTGCAAAGCTACTTGATATGTTTCCTTGTGAGTTTCTCTACTCAAAGAATGCTCATCTGTGTCCCAGTCTCATGACAAGACTGCCAAAATAAGCATGCTTCCTTATGAGACAAGCGTGAAGTAGTACGTCATGACACAAGAATCAGGACTTAACACTGGACCAGAGACTCTTTGAGATGAGGAAGGATGTCAAAAGGGAGAGAATAACAAATCACAAGAATTATCACAATTAAAAGAGACCCAAGAATCAATGGCAACTTTAATGGAAGTGCTAGGTATTTTCCACAACGTTCAGAAATTGATTTTCCTTTCACTTCTGTTTCAATATACTCTTCTGCCTCACCAAACTCTTACTCTCACCAAAATAACATATGAAATTATTGATTACTCCAGACAGTTCTCAATTCAAACTTGAGGAAAAGTTTCCTTTTCTTTCTTAAACCCCATCACAATGCTGAAAGCTGTGCTATTTCATCTGCACCCATTTGTATCTATTTTTAAATCTAAAATGAATATGGGACTTTATTTATGAGTAGATTTAGCATGATTGATTAAAATGGAAACCAAAAGAGAAGCAAACAAACAAACAAAAAGAAAAAAAGCAAAGCTTGGTTTGTTTTTTTTTTCCCATCTTCCTCCTGCTGCTGTGATTTACACACCATCTTAAGCTCCTAATAATTAAAAATCATGGCTCAGCTGCCTCCCCCCCGAGATTAATTTACAATTAAGTAAAACTTCTTTACTTTCTAGATATTAAGTTTTAAGAAGAGACACAGAACACTTTTGAAATTTATTTCTGTATGCATGCTTTTGATTTGCACTTTCTCCTATTTTCTTAAGGAGAGTATGGGGAGGTCCCTGGTGACTGGAAGCTAGTGAATGTTATTCCAAATTATAAGGAGGGTGTAAAGGAAGAGCCAGAAAACTGCAAAACATGTTAATCCAACCTCAGTTCCTGGAAGAATTATGGAGATCATACTGGGTGCTACTGAAATACATTTAAATAACAACGCAATCACCAGACAACATCAACATGGGTCCACCGAGGTAAAGTTTAACTAACTGATAACTTTCTACGCACTCACCTTGTGTTTGAAGGTGAGGAAGTAGATGTAGGTTTCCTGGATTTTAGTAGAGGCTTTTGATACTGTCCCTCGCAACATTCTTATTCAAAAGTTGCCCGACTGTGTGATGGCCAAGTATATGGTGTGCCAAGTGAGGAACTGGCTGAAGAGCAGGACTCAAAGGGTTGTAGCAAATGGAGGTACATCTGGCTGGTGACCAGTCACCAGCAGTGTTCCTCAGTGCTGAATTTTAGTGCCAGTTCTTCTCCCTTCCCCTTCTCTTCCTTTGCCTCCCCTCCCTTCCTTTCTCTTCCCCTCCTCTTCCATTTCCACCCTTCCCTTCCCCTTCCCTTCTCTCTTGTTCCTCCATGCCTGAGACCCCCTTTACCGTTCTGCACTTCTAAAGCAGAGAGCACAATGATTATGTACTATTGTAGCCTTTTATATACAAAAGCATTGACACACAGAATCCATTTCTTGCCAGACTGTTAAGTGAAAAACAGTTTATATTTACAGCTTATTAAGACTGGATTTGTATAATGCAGAGAGCATCTGAAAGGTATGATCCTTGTACTTCCAGATGCTTTCAACAACAGCAGTCTTTTTAGATCATTTTGTATTTGAACTTGTTTCCAACACACCACAAATCCAGCAAACGTGTCTCTTTCCAGCCATTCATCTTTGTCCCACACACAAACCATAGCATCTAGGGTGCCTCCATTTTTTTATGGAAGACTGAATTTGATTGTTAGGTCAACAGCACAGACTTTTCCAGCTGGATCAAACAAAGCAGTATACCACTATACAGGAACAGCAGAATTACTCTGCTACAGAAGATTAACACAAAAAGCTGTCACCCAGCACAAAAGAGACATTTTGCAGTGCTGTTCTGACCACAGTACAACAACACAGCTAAAGGATGCAAATGTTGCAGAGGAAAGGAGAAATCATCCTAATAATGGTCTGCCTCGAGACGCAGTGATGGTTGCAATGAAGCAGGGAGCAGTTTGGACAGAAGTTTTAATCCACAGCTATACTACTACTATAAATATTAACAGAAGCAATTATCAGGCTCATTGACTATCAGATTGAAGGGGGGGAGAGGAGGAGATGCATCTATAGCAACCCTTGTCTTTCTCAATGGCAAAAACCCAGAAGAAAGTTCATGCATTGGTGGTTATAGATAAATCCTATGTCTACAGCATGTGCCTCCAGAAACACAGAAGTAGAACTGATTTCAAACATGGTTATTATCCTAAAAAAATAATTCTTCATTAAGCATTGCCTTAATATTTCTATGATTTACAAGACACTGATGCACTATAAATTTTGCTAAATTTAAGCAGAACATTTTACAAAACATGGCATTTGTGTTTGCTAAGCAATAATTAATAATCAGTAATTCAGGTGAATTGCTTCTAAATGCATTCCCATGAAATTTTACTATGTATGCATCATGCAGTTACTAATTAACTGGAATTGCACAAACAAATATTCAATTCAAAATAATCCCTTGTGTGATCTACCTTTACCATGGTATTAACTGAGTTCAGCTCTGATCATGAAAAATGCTACTCACATGAGTAAGTCAGCTAGTGTAAGTACATCTAACAAAATACATCTGAGGAAAATGCAGGAGCAAGATACAAAAGCCCCCCCACTATTTGTCCTTTCTATTCTGTTTCATGAAGACTTGTGATCACAGATTAGTATCTGCAATGAGCACCATTTGTTTATTCAACACATAGATACAATATTGCTTATTCATTTCTGTGATTTGGATTTTCATTCTGTTTGGATTCTCCTCCCTGTAAGGGGAAAGTCTTACATTACCTGTTATATGTAGTAGATGATACAAATACGGAATTCCACCAAACATTTTTGCATTATTTGCATAGTCCAACATTGCTACAGAAAATAATTTTAAGACAATTGTCCCTGAACACGATCAAATTCCCAATTCCCCAGTGCATGGGAAACACCTTCTGAAATGCTGATAGTTATCCAGCTGTTCATGCCACAAAAAAAGATGATCTTACATGTCCAAATTCACCTGGGTCTTTCTGATAGAGATGAAGAACTTGAGATTACAATCCTTTGGTCTTCAAGTGACATACACATGCCATTCAAGTGCTTTTTTTCAATACCAAGTTGGCACAAAAAGGACATTAATATGTGTCTGTCTTGAAAACAGGAAAGACTGGGGCTGGGCAGTCACAACGTCTTTGAAGTTAAGGAAGTTCTTTGGATTCACTATCAACATGTGATGCAGCTGATGACTATTTCACAAAACAGGCACATGCCAAACAGCATTTCAAGAGTACATAGGCAACCTCAGGTCTAACACCGGCCAACCATCCATCTGCAAAAATGCAATGTAGCAGCTGCAAAATATCTAAGGATTTAATTTTAAAAACAGATTATTCAGACAGTATGTCAGAAAATATGTTCAGAGCTTGGCATAAGCAAGCAACAGGGTTTTATTTTCTCTTGGTGCAATGTATTATCGATTCTAAAATTGGGATTATTTCATATTTATGTAACACTGTGAAACTGAATACAATTATCTCAACAACATCTTTATTGTACAATATTTTTACTTTGCCTTTTGCGTTGTCTAGAATAAAAAAGAACATAGCAAATGGGTAAGAAACACTGTCAGTGAACTACGAGAAAAGGCATTTTCAGGTCAGTACACATTGATACTACATACATAAAGACCCACATTTTGCACAGGTGGTGTTCTACCAGTTTATGTCATGTAAGAAAGCACAGACATGAGAAAATAATGTTTTAGTGCTATTTTAAGTTCACAAAATCCATCAGGTTCTTTTAGTCAATCCTAAATAATAAGAAATTTAAGCACTTTAAGAGAGTATTTTTGATATAATAAAGTGCTAAAATGCCCTGAAAGACATGGGGCATGATGCTCACTGCAGCTGGAATGACTCCATACAGTCCAGTATTTCTGTGTTTTAACTTAACAAAACTTCTGACCTGTACATTAATTGGAGGAAAAAAAAGACCATAAAATATACATGACCATGAAGAAAGAAACAATATGCTTTCAGTTCCAAATTTATATGCCTCTGAAGTGTCTACACAGCATTTTATGCCCATTAATTAAGCTTGTGAGCACTACACCAACAGCTAAAACAATTATCAACATTTCATATTTTAAGCATTTTACTGCTTTGAAAATATTATTCTACGTTCCAGGATTTAAAAACAAATAAAAAATATTTTCTTTAAAGAAAGGATTACTATGCATTTGGTTTATATTGTCAGATAATTTAGCAACTTGCAGAATAAAGAAACAAAAATATTCCAGCTCCTGTACACCACAACACAGTGCCATGAAAAAAATTATACTGCCTACTTTGAGGTCTAACATTCAGCTGGAATCACTAAAAAAATTAGCAATGGAAATGAATTATTTGACTGTGTGACTTCCATATGGCAGAATGAACTGGAAATTAAAAAATGCATTCTCAGCTTGCATACATGCATATGTGCTAAATGGTAGTATCCAGCATCTTGTAGAATGGTTGGCAGGGGAACTATGTGTTTGCCAAAAACATATTGTATTTCCCATGGAAAAACTTTCAGAACTGCATCTTAACTCTCAACAATAATCATGGCCTTTATGTATTTTTCAAGCTAGTACATCAAAACAGATGCAGATATATGGAGCATTTCATAAGGTTATGAAATCATAAGTCTGCTATACTAACACAGTTAGTTTGAATTTACCATATGACAAATAAGATTGCATGGAAAAGTACCAGCTGTTGAATTGGGGATGAACCACCCCATGCTTTCAAAGAAACAGACTAAGAACATAAACACTCTTTCCCCCCAACACAACAGCTGAGATAATAGTTCTCTGAAATGTAATTTATACTTTTTTTAGACCAGAAACTATAGGTTTTGCTGATTTGTAATTGTTACTTTTAAAAACTTGCTGATAATTTTACACTATTGCTAGGCACTATTACTTCTGCCACTTCAGGACCACAACTGCAATTCTGCAACTTGATTTCCAACAGATACTGAACAATACCACTGTTCAAGTGGTAATACAAAGGTGGTCAGCATGAACATCCTCCTCAACAGAGGTGCTGGGGCTCTGGTTTGTCGGGGTGCATCATATGTGCTCCTCCCGGATAGAAATCTCTAAAATTTCACATCAGAAACTTCTACTATGCACAATACCCCTCCTGCTCAGTAAAATTTAACTTTTTAAGTCACAGAATGGTGTGGTTCTGTTCTTGTAGTACTGCACCTGAGTTCCCACATGACATCTGTCTGTATCATACATGGTTATAAAAGAGTGTCAAAGATTTACAGCATATGCAAGATGTCAGTGCTTGTGAAGTGTTCAAAACTACAGGTACACTATAACTTACAAAAATAAAATACTTCCTTTTGTGACTGCAAAGTAGATAGAACACAATTTTCATCAAGTTCAAGAACCAGGTGACACAGAACTGACAGATATATGAAAATACATTTGCTCATTAACTTGAACAAACATGTTGAAGAACTTTGAAAAAGCTTTTGTAGCACGTAGGGCCAGGAAAGGTCATTTGCATTTGTTTTATTCATATTACTGTTTCTAGGAGAAACCAGACTTCTGTTTGAGTATCTTTTCTGATACAATGGAACACCATTGCTGCTGCTTTTTGTCTCACCATAATAAGCCTTTGTCTAGGACCTCTTGGGTGTCACCATGACAAAACTGTGAATACTTTCATGGCGACTCAGTAAGCTAAAATCTCTACTAAGAAACTGTGGGTTCTCTTTCATTTGTTCGCTTTCAGTATCGAAACTTACAAGTAAATTAAAAACCTGTACAACTTGGTGGCACAATTAAATATGGATGTTCACATAAAATAGTAATTCCACAAAGAAGTAAGGAAGTAAATGTGTATGAGCCTATTAGAAAACTGAACAGGAGTAGAATACCTTAATATGATTTGAGTAGAGTTACTTTTGAATCAGTGCTTTGAAAGGATACTCATAACTTTTAAGACAGTGGGAAAAAAGTAGTGGGATACAAGGATACAGTATTTTTTTATGAAAGAGTGTCACTTTAGTACATACATTACACAGCTAAGCTAGCAGAATTTAAGACATCTCTATTTTGTTGAGCCAAACCTATGTACTCAAGGATACAAAACACACGCACAAACTCTGACTTAGGTATCAACCACAAAACAGCACTAGATTATAAAGAGCTACAGAGCATCATATTGAAACACACTGCTTTCCAGGAAATTGGAATTTCACTGTGCAAGGATATTAACATTAGGCAAAAGTTGAAAGCTATTAAAGAATAATATGAAAAGCAATTGCTCTTAAACACATATTTTATATCTCTCATCCCACTTGCTGTGAATAGGGATTTACATGGACTTACATATACATATATATGGGATATATGTATCTGTATGTACATTCTCTTTGTATTAGTAGTACTCAGGGAAAAATATGCATATATATAAAAGTATATATAAAAATATATCTGTGCATAACAAACACTACAGTCATAGATTTTACCCCGTAGCACTAATAATACAAAAGGGATCTTTTTCTTTCATCTATTGATATTGGATAAATTTGCCCCCATGCTCATTCTGGAACTCATGTTCCTTCCCAGTAATAAAGCCTTGAGATCCTCCAGGACACTTCTTCAAACAAAAGTTATTTTATTTTTTTCAGCATGGAGCCTTACTGACTACACCTGACCCAGTATTTAACCCACAGTATTGAATCTCACTATAGGTTTCAGTGGGGCCATACAGTCACCCTTCTTTTTCAATATCCTTGGCTACATGATAGAAATAAAAAAGTCTTGTTAAAAAGAACACCCTAACGCTTTCTGGAATCAATGACCCTATTGATTAAGTAATTGATAACTCATAAATAGTATCATTTGTCTTAATGAGTATTATTCAGGATGACTGAAGGGCTACTGTTCTAAAATTACCACTAAACCCAGTGTGAAACGAATCTGCCCAGAAACACTGTGAAAATCAGTACCTTTTTACCACAACATAAAGTGATTGCTACATTTTCAATCGCAAACATTTACATTAAACTCATTCACTTGTGGAACAATTCTTATTAGTCTAAGCTTTTTACAGATATTACCAAAGTAATGAACTTCCCATGAATATATCAAACCACTGAATTAATCGGTAGAGCCATATTATCTGGTACTGTTTAAAAACCCAGGGTATAACTGAAAAAAATGTCACACTACCCTGACCACTGCTGTAATTCTCATACTTAAATAAACTTAGGTTCAATTGGGATGCCACACATTTTGAGAGATCAAGGACTCTACTTTTCCTGAAGGGCAAAGCAACACAACTGCTTCTTCCATCATTACCATATTTTACTGCCATCAAGATTTTACAGCATGTCGCATTTCTTTTCAAGTACCAGCTTCCATAAACTATAGTCACTACTTGACAATCTCTAGTAAAAGTAGACTTTGAGTCCTGCTAAGTTAAGACAGACAGCTTAAAAGTCTATGCCTTATACATCACAGCCTCCCATACTATAAGAGAAATAAAAAGCTCAAAGTGATCTGACCACTGATATTTGTGATTCTCTTATTGTTTTCCCTTTATATTTGTCAGCAGAATTCTGTAGCTCTTAACTCAAAAAATGCTGGAGAGCATGATACTCAGGTGGACAGAATTACTTTGGCTTCATGATTAACATGAGTAGCAGGTCACTGTGCATTTGCACACAGATGTGGTGCCAGGCACAATTTAGCTCTCTGTGGGAATTCTAACATCAGAAAAGGTATAATATCCATATATTAAGGTGTCTTCTGGTAACCACACTAAAGAAGTCATTTTCTTTCACCTCCCAGAAGATTCTCTTAACCTACCTTCTTTCGTCTGCAAAAATTCAACAGGAACTACATTGCTTAACTGATCCCAGGTTGGTCTGGAATGACCTCTGAAACTATGTCCTCCCACACAATTTAGATGATAGCAAGACTATTCCACTAGCCCCTATGCCTCAGGTACTACAGCTCAGTCTTCCTGTTTGTACATTCTGCCCCACTACCCTCCATGCTTTCTTGCTGTGTTTTTTTTTTTTGTTTGTCTGTTCGTTTTGGGTTTGTGTGTGTGTCACTACTTTGTATCAAAAGAATAGGTTTGGAGGCTTGGGCTCTTTGGTCTTGTTTTGGGTATTGCTTGTTCTCCTGTGGGCATTTACCCTCTTTTTAGAAGGAGTTAAGCACAAATCTGCAGGTTTCAGCAAGATGGTGCTGTTATTCATCAGGAAATCATCTGATGTGAAGATCAACATATGAAAGAAAGAGCATCTTGCAAGGTTCCTGCCCATTACTACTATAGATCCATGCTATAAAATAAACTGAATTTAACATGAGACCACTCAGATGGTCTCCAGACTTCTCATGCACAGACATAAACAGTTTTATTCTATCTCTCTTTGCATGAAAGAAGAAACACCAAGCAATTATAAAACTGAAATAATGAAATCTGAAGAGAGGAAAGCACAGCAAACCTGCTGCAGTATGATGATCACTGTATTAGTTACAGCAACAGCCTCCGTAAACATTTTTAAATATTAAAACGACAGAACAGCTAAATAATTTTCCTTCTGCATGCATCACTCTCCCAACCAAAAAAACAAACAAAAAACAAAAAATAAACAAAAAAAAAAAACACAAACACAAACCAAAAAACCCCAAACACACAACCAAGAAAAACCAACCAGATTTTAGAACAGTAAGATGTAACAGTGTAATTCTATTTACAAAAAAAACCAAAACACAGGTATTTAGCATAGTGGACTGGTCTGAATGGACTGATCTCTTTATTATTCCTTTTCTTTAAGTAGAAATTCTAATAAACACAAGCAGTAGCTTGCATATTTATACTGACAATGTTATCCTGTGCAGTGGATGAGATTTCTCTTAGAGACTGCACACAGGGAACATAACGCATCTGACAACGATTAAATGACAAAGTTCACAGCGCTAAAGAGAAAAATATACACAGGGGATAAGATGACTTTTTAATTTTTTTTACCCAGATGTTGCCCATCCTTTGAAAATAAATAAGATCATAAATAAATAGATTTGTTTTAGATCCTGAGTTTGTCTTGAACATGAAACGGCTGCCAGCTTTTCAAGTTTCCGTGCACTGGAAATCTTAGCCTTACCCTTGGAGCACGACAAGGGGCAATATAACATATGTTGCACACACAGCAAGTAGTTTTAAATTATCACAGTCCTAATACTAGGCTGCCATCTTGCGCCAAAACTGTCATTTCCCCACAGAAATTCACAGGCACAATGGATTCCTCATGTCTTATTTATTTCAGAACTGAAATCCCATCCTTCAGTATCACTGGTTCCATCCACTAGTTCCTATGGTTATTACACTAGGCCCTACCAGGTGGGAAAAAGGCTTCCTAAATTCAGGAGGCCATGTGGCCACAGTAGAGCAGGTAGCTACTGTCAACCACATAAGACTGCACCAGTTAAGAGCCACAGTTCTACCTTATCATGAATAAAAGCAACATTGGCGGGAAATTGTTATTTAAAACAATGAGATAGAGTCTACAGAGCCTGACTTTTAATGAATTGAAACAATACTGAGTGATTTTTATGAATTAATCAATGCAATTCAGTTCTGAATATAAAATACCCAGTACTTGCAGAGATACATTTGCAATCTAAGCAGTTATAGATCTTTTTTTAGAAAGCAAACTAAGGACAAAGCAATGAGAAAAAACAATCTGATTATAGAAGGAACAACAACCCCCAAACCATTAATTAAATTCTAATATAGAATAAAACCTATACCTCCATCCCCTCAGTAAAGATGCGGAACAACACATGGCCATTAAAATACTGCTGATCTGCAGCAGAAACATGCCGCAACATATGTGTGGATCCCACACACATTGATGGAAACCACAATAGATTAAAAAAAGCATCTCACACTATCAGGGTTTTTTTAAGGCCATCTTTGGTGCATTAAACTTGACTACCTGTCAGGTGCCCACCCAGCCATTCTATCACTCTCTCTCCTCTACAGGACATGGGGAGAAAATACAATAAAGACCTCATGAGTAATTATTATTTTTACTGAATTAATGGATCCTCTTTCTTGTAGTTCTGTAGTCTTTTCTTAGGTGGACAATAAAGCAGCAGAGATTTTTAACACAGGGCTACAATAATCACAACAGCTGAAAGGAACGTGTAATATTTACTTGGTCCAGCCCTCATCAAAGCAGGTCCAGTTTTAATACAGTGCTCAGAGACTCACCTAGTAAAGACTTGATTGCATTCAAGGATGGAGGTTCTTCAACCTCGCTGGGTCCCTGTTTCCATTTTTGGGCCCACCCTTTGTGAAAAAGATCATATATATCGGGACAGAATTTCCCATGTTCCAAATCAGGCTCATTCCATTCTGTCCTGACATGGCGCACTTCAGGCTGAGGTCTGGGCAGCAGCACCCTCGCTCTAGAGCTTCTCCTGAGGTGATGTTTCTGCCACACTACATGGCACTTACCCACCACTGCTGTGTAGTCTCCAGCAAATTCTGAGACCCTTTATGCCCCCTTGCTGCCACACTGTTGCCACAACTGCTCCACTCTTATAACTCACCAAACAAGAAATCACTAACAAAAATTTTCAAACAAAATCACAATCTATAGTAAATAAAAGCAAATCAACCAATCAACAACAAAAAAAAAAAAAACCAAAAAAAACCCCAAAAAATCACAAGAAAACAACAACAAAAAAACACAAGCCTCATCTCCTCCCCCTTAAGGATGGTACGAGAAGTTACCCGCACTAGGACGTATTTTAAGTTTATGCCACAGCAGATTATCAGTATTGCTTTAAGGCTCCCAGAGGAGTAACAGTGAAATGAAGACCGTATCTTCCAACACACTCCCACTGACAACTTCAATAATAATGAATGAACTTTGATGGAATATATGTAATGTTGGCTGTGTTTTTTATGTTGGGATGGCAGCGGTGCTTCTCCGGCTATTATGACATGGGAAATGACAAGTCCCCAGAGAATAAGGAGTATCAAAAGGTCATTTCCTGAATTTTTAGAGAAATGTCATGATCTATTACAGAATACTATGGGATGTTCCTATAGAAACAGTTTGGATATGGAAAACTTTGTTGAATCTGATGTTACAAGGTAACAAAAAATTCAAAAAAATATAACCAAAGAACAGGACATTAATAAGAAAGGATAGCAGAAAGGAGGAAAACAATTATGGAAAGAAGGACACTGCCAGCTTTATGAAGGCATTCCTATAAATTCCTATCATTTTTTTCAGAATGAAAGTGCTCAGCAAAGTTCAATTCAACTCCAAAAGATGAGAGCTGAGCCTTATATTAATTTTCATGCAGGTTAACCAAAATTCCACTTCATTTGACATAGGATCCTCAGTGCCACCATGGAATGTCACTGCTTTTCTAACCAAAATTTCAAGACTTTGTTGTTCAACATGAATTCAGGAATTTTGTTTAATCCAAGCCCCAACTACCAACTGAAGAAAAAACAGTCATCCCTCTGAAAAGAACTCTAGTATGCAAGCTGCACGACTGCACCAGCTGTCCACCCAGAAAACTGAGGAAGAGGTGCTGCAAAGATAAAAAGAGCTAAATAACGCAACAGCTTATGCTAGGTGTGATAGCAGCAATCTGGTGGCAATTTACTGCTGTATAATGAATACCCAGAATATACTGCAGGCAATGAATCAGAGACCAAATTTATCAGTTGTTCTCCTAGAAGAGGAAATAAAAATTTGGTAATTTCCAAAAATACAAAAGAAACATTTAAAAGTTACATTTATTAGCATATTCTTTCCTCTGAAATATCTGGATCTGTTGATTATTCCAAGTCTCAAAAACTGCATTGCCATATCAAAAAAGCTAACAAAAGTAATGCTGTTGTATTATAGCACTTTACTTTAGGAACCAAGCATCAGAGTGCCACACATTTGGAACATATTTGAACACAGTGGGGAGCTTACATCTCCACAACTTCTTCAAAAGGTTTGATACCTTGGTGGTATTTTCTGTATATTTTTGTTTAAGTTTTACACTACAAATTGTACATTTATTGCCCTAATGCCAGAAATTCTATTAGTATACCAATAAGCAGGCATTCGTGCTAATAAAGCAATGAAAAACCCCAAACATAAAACGAAATCACCGGCCACACTCCCCACCTGTTCCATCTCTGGCACCTTGAAATTATGTTCATCAAAGCAGTTCTAACACCACTGGAATCTGAGCACTGCTCTCAAGAGATTACTTCTTTTTAACATGTCACTCTCCCAACATAACTGTTTTAATAAAAGAACATGCAAACAACAGGTAGTATTATTTTTTCTAGATGATTATCTGTTTCTCTTCAAGGAGACACTACCAATATCTTTTACAGTGGTCTTGACAATATGCTAAAAAGGGATCTCTCCAAACTGAGCACAGATCTTTAGTCCTGACTTCTCTTTCTCCTCAATGGCATTACTTCCCTGACCATGGATTTCACAGCAGTGGGAAGACTTGCAGCAAACACCAAGTTTCCTCTTGGTGTCACACCAAGAAAAAAAAAATAAAAAAAATCCATGTAAGGAGAGAAGAATGACATCCAGTCTCTGTCACTGCTAAGGCACAAACCTAGCAGTGTTATTTTGATAGGAATGATTTTGTTATTTTATCACACTGAAGACCAGAATTTAACCCAATTTGCCAGGAATGAACATATGTCATCAAATCATTCTGCACAACTGTACTGTTATTCACTTTAATTTGTCTCTCCAAACATTAAATCTATTTGGCAAGGTTAAACATCTTACCCACAAACACAGCCCTAGGTGTGTAGCAGGACGGATTCCCCAGAGCATGTCAAATGCAGCACTCATTGCTTGTCTTTCAAATGAATCAATTTAAACATACACAGAATTCAGTTATGCACTGTACAGCCTGGCAGTGCTAAAATCAACTCCATTCTCCCTTTAAAAAGCAAGCACTCAGTTTTCAGTTATTGGTTTAACATGTTCGTTACCTCTCTGCAAAGCTAGCCATAGCAAATTAATAAGCTTGTGAGAAAACAAGACCATGTAATGGCAAAACCTGCAACAAACATTTTCATTTTGAATACTACTCGTACAAATACTGACATAACATGAATCCTGATGGTGAAGTGGTGTGACATTTAAATCACAAAATATGGTTGTTATTTTAACCACATTTAGACGACTAGTACGCATTTAATACCTGCAACACTACTTGTACCTCTAAAAAAGTGATCTGGTATACTAGAGGTTTAACATTTCAAAACTAACTGTGCATCACCTGATTTTGGGCTACCTGGCTCTTGGAAAGGCTTTGATAAATTCAGACACCTGAGTGAAAGTAAGAGGAGAAGTCTCACTTATTGTCTTTTACCAAAGTCCTGTGGTGATTCTCAACACCAAAGTTGATTCTCATCACCAAAGGACTATAACATGTAGCATATGGCCAAGGCATACGGACAATACTGCATTTCTCTTTGCACTGTACCTTCTTCCAGTGTGTCTAAGTTAACCCATATGTAAGTTTCAGTCACACTACACAGTGATAAATACTGAACTACGTTTTTCATTCAGCTGTATACAAGTTATTTTCTCACTAGTTCCCAAACTTCCTGAGCAGCATCCATCTTTACTGATAATCTTACTGGCTCTTAAGGAATGCTGTCCACCTGGGACACTCTCTGCTCATGTTCAATTTTGTGGTAAACTGAAACCCTCTCATCTGCCTCAAACATTTAATTTATGTATCTGATTGTTTCTTTCCCAATGAGTCTTTTTTTTTTTTTTTTTTTTTTTTTTTTTTTTTTTTTTTTTTTTTGTGCCAATGCTGCCTTTTTGAGCAAATCATATCTTGAAAATGTAACATCAGTTCTCACAGGTCATAAGGACCAGAAAAGGCTGTTTCACTACCTGGCTAATAGCTCATATTCTTAGCTGTAATTAGGATAATTTCCTCTGTGAAAGCTAACAGTGGTGAAGCAAGGAATAGTTTGTGCAAAGTTACTTCTGGTCACAGTTGACCCTTTCAAGACCTACACATAATTGTGCAAAAACAGAATTAGCCAGGGTCAGTTTTATCATTTGAGAAAAATATGAAGGAATCTTAATATGCTAAATATTTTTAAATTAGCAATTCACTTAATTGTCAACACTTGGTTATCCTAACAGAAAATAATAAACATTCTTAATATTGTTCTGAAATACAAAGCCCACTGACACCTGGTGCATAGACAAGTGTGTCATCATACTAGATTTGGCTGTTTGTCTCAGCAAATATCAAAACAGCATGAAACAACTAGTTCAGAACTGATGAACCTTACAAGATTGAGTGATTCTGAAAAGGAAATTTTCAAGAAAGGGAAATGAAAATGTTTCCAGTATTCCTCCCAGAGTAGTGCTCCTCCTATGCCTGATATTTATTCTAAACAACCACTTTCTTCTATTTGCAGGGAAGACAAAGTATCACCTGAAACCAAAAATTACCAGAACTAAATTTGATTTTCTGCATTATCAGCAGGAGCTAACAGGACCTTGTTAACACATAATTTATTGCATTAATGCATGAGTCACTTTAGGGATTTTGCTAGCACTTACATTGTATACGGGTGAATTATTTATTCCAACACCTTACTTCTAGTAATTGAATAAAAATTAGTATAACAAGGTATACTTGTAAATTCTGTGAAATTCTCATATGGTGAGAGGAGGAGATATTTCACAGGATGCATGGGAAGCTAACAGCAGAAGAAAATGAAAAACAAACAAACAAATAAAAAAAAAAAACAACAAAAAACTTTGCAAAGATTTATGTATAACCAAATTGCTTTTTGCCTGGGAAAAGTACAAAGGTATAATACTTATATGCTCCCATAAAAATGAACTGTTTCTTGACAGAAGAATGTGTTCAACTGACAGCTCATTTTATTACTAGAAGGCTGTAATAGAGCAGGCATACATGATATTACAGGGTAAATGTAAGGCTGCCAACTTACTTTAGCAACCTCATTAGCTAATGTACTAATATAATAAAAACCTTGTGAAAAAAAATACACAAAAAAAAGCCAACCAAAAAAAAAAATAATCTAAATATAAGGAAAAAAATAAGTCAAAACCAAAGCCTCTTTTTTTTTGATGTCCATCAGGACATTTTCTCTTGCTTCACACTGAAATAAAAGTTTATTTCAAACACACTTCAAACTAATATTGGCAAATGTGGGCTAATAGTTCCAGGTTCAATCCATTCCAAGTGTCAGTTATGCCCCAGGATCACTGTCAGTGTTTGCCTAATAATTTTTGGTTGCTTTGACTTTGTGTGTTCTACTGTGGAATTCTTCTTCTCTTACTATACTGGAATCTTCTCTGTTGTGTAACCTTGGTGTTGCCGTACTGCTAGCAGCATCCAACATTTTCTAGAATAGAGCCAATGAAATAAACTGTATTAAGGAAACTGTATTCTGCCTCTCTGCTTGGAATGCTGTAGCTGAAATGCTCTCCTAGCATTACACTACGCATTGCAGTTTGGCAGACTTTCTCTCCACTGCAGGGGAGCCAAAGAAAAACGGCATCAAAGGATGCAAGGATGGCTAAGAACAGGGTGAATATACGCCAGCCTTCAGGACAGCTTTACAGAGAGTATGCTGGCCAACAGTGCAGTTAGATCAGCAGAAGTGAGAGGAGATATGCCAGAAAGCCAGATGAGAACCCAGATATTTTTCTTCCCCATCAGTGACAACCACCACCAAAACATTTTTCTGCATTTTTCAAGCTTTGTCTCTGCACAGTAGAGTTGCCAATTTATCACTTTAGCTGTCACAGGAACTGGCTTGAAATGCTATATCATTCATAACAGATTGGTAAAGTTTAGCTCTCTGATAAACATCAATAAAATACGGCAGAGGACTACAAGTTAAACTGAAGAAAAGAGACAATGCTGATTTACATTACACAAATTAGATCTTTGCGATTCTTTGTTTGGATACATAAATATCAGACTATAACATCTATAAACATTAAATACCTCTGCATTCATTGCAATTTTTAAAAGTCAATGCTTCACTTCCAGTATATTTCTCAAACAATATCTGAACTGGGTTATTTTGATTTTACTGTATACTGCAATGTACACTGCAAACAGAATAGGACTGATGGAACATTCTTTGAAAGCCCACTGGCTTCCAAACACTCTGATTGCATCTACAAATTTACATTTTATAATAAACAAATAAATACCCACCTCAAAGTTTCAGTATCAACATCTCAGTGTCAAAAAACACCTTCAAACATATGAACTTTTTATCAAAGGGTAACGCAGTATTTAGTCATTAGTATAACTGCAACATAGCTCTTTCTTCCTTAGAGTTGCACAATGCCAACCATTACCAGAGATATTCAGGGTTTTCAATGTGAATTTAGTAGCAAGGAAAGATTGTTTAAGCAATTAAAATGACCAGGAATAGTACATGTGTTTCTACCGGTTCATTCTAGCAGGCTCTGTACTGAAGTTGAACTCTGCTGAAGTGAATCTTCTTCAATTGAAGGGTAGAAGATTAACAGCTGATCTAAAACGAAGCTGTTAGGTAACGCTCCAAGACTGCTCCAATCTGTGTGGGCTGATCTCCAGTTTGCAGTACAGCTCCAGCAAAGTCCGTCAATTTCCTCAGGAAAACAGATCGTACCTACAGATTAAGCTCTAAAACTCTGTGGTGACTTCAGAAGCATACCTTAGTTATGGCTAACAAAATATATCCTGAGTACAGATACTCACAAATACACACATAAAGACATACAGGTAAGGGATATATGTCCCATATAACTGGTATAGAAAAATGGTAATTTTCCAAACACCAAGCATATAAAAAAGTTTTTATCTGTAATGAATTCACCAGTAATTCCTACATTAATGAGCATGTATTTTGTGAAACATTTTTTCTTAAGTTCAAAATACATTTTCTTCTTTTTGGTGTAAATGTTCCCATTCCTAATTGAATTCAGATCTGCAAAACACCCAATTTTAACACTGTAACTGTATAGTACTTGTTAATGTGTTTGCATTACAAATTTTTGCCCCCCCCCCCCCCTTTTTTTTTTTCTCTTAATGCAAAGGTTTTTATTTTGAGAAATTCTTTTCATCTAGATGCTATTTTAGGTTCATTCAGGTGTGTTCATTGTGATACCTAACACTATATTAACCTGCCTCCTCAGAATAAATGTTTCTTCATTTCTTTAAAAAGGAGGGGGGAAAGAAAATAAAAAATCATGACCTTAATGACATCTTTAAATGTGCTTGCACTTAAACTGCACCAATTAAGCTTCAAATTTTGCACCTGGAAAGCTAAGTGGGTTGAGGGACAAACACTTTCCCAGCTCAATTACTGCAAGATTAGGTTAAGAGATCACCTGCATGCTGATTAGCCTATAGTAATAGCATGCTTCAGCTTCAGAAAGTTAAGCAGAAAGATGAAATCATCCGCTTGCAGCTGGCAATTACAGCGAGTCACTTTCACCTGGGAGTCCCATTCTTTGCTCATATAGTTACATATGTCTTACAGTTATGCAGTCAAACGTTGGGCTGAACATTTCAACTCCTAACTACTACAGTGAAGAAAATTAGTCCTCTCTCACTTCCAATTATCATTTGAATTTTAGATGTTTTTGCTGTATATGATTTAACAAAGGATTTGCAGTTTTTTTCAGAAGATAATAGCTGCATTTTGAGGGCTGCAGCTTTTAATAACATCTGCCATGTTTTCCTTCCATTACAAAGGTGATATCATTCCTCTTGCTTGAAATCAGAGGAAGAAATAAATATGGGGGGAAGGTTCCTTAGCTCTAACATCTTCAGAGAATGTATTCAGCGGGACAGTTTTGCAAATGCATTAGGATGCATATCATCTTTTCTTCCTCTGCCACTCTTGTCCTTTGAAAAAACCTTAAGGGCAGGTAAGATTCAAAAATACTTAGGCCAAAACTGTACTACATCACCGTATTACATATGGTGCACATAACATATATGAACTATTCAAGTACAGACACATGTAAATGAACAGAAAAAACCAAAATAAATGTTTCTCATATATCTCAGATATTTATGGCCCCACTCAAAACATGCTTAAACAAAATCTCTGTATAAGGCACTTTAAAAATTTACAATTCCTAGTAGGATTATTTTTGGACTTAAAATGATCAAGTGCTTTATATTGACTAACCTGTGTTGATTAAGAGTCATTAGTCAACGTTTTTACAAATTAACTACTCAAGAAAAAACTTCACTACACAAGAAAAAGACAAAGAAACGTTAAGGGTTCTCTGTTGACCACAATTTCTACACATACCCCCCATGCCAGAAAAATACCTTTCTTCCTTTTTTTTTTTTGTAAGATAAAGTTCTCCAAAGTGAAAAGAACTTCAAAATGTTTATGATACCAGCACATAAGGCTGGTATTTTCCAGACTGTCCCCAACATGCTTTAAGCACAAAGCTAATCCAGTTCTTTATGTCTATATATTCTCCAAAATGGAGAGACTCATGGTTTTAGACCTAAACCAGCAGTCCTCAAATTCTGATCAACACACCATAAGCAAAGTATACTCCCAAATTATTTACTGTAAGAAGGGTAAGAGACTCACTGAAACAAAACAAATATTTCTGCACAGGTACAGAAGCAAATTAATAGAGTATAAAGATTAAAAAGGATCATCCAAAGCTCAGTGAATTTTGCTGTGTTAGTCATGGTGGTGTTGGTTGATGAGAAGCTCAATGTGAGCCATTAGTGCATGCCTGCAGCCCAGAAAGCCAACTGTATCCTGGGCTGCATAAATAGCAGCGTGGCCAGCAGGTTGAGGGAGGAGATTCTGCCCCTCTGGTCTGTTCTCGTGAGATGCCCATCTGCAGTACAACATTCAGCTCTGGGGCTCCAAAATAAGAAGGATATGGACCTGCTCAAGTGGGTCCAGAGGAGACCATGAAGATGATCACAGGGCTTGAGCACCTCTCCTACGGAGAAATGCTGAGAGTGTTGGGCTTGTTCAGCCTGGAGAAGAGAAAGCTCAGGGACACCTTAGGGCAGCTTCCAGTACCTAAAAGGGGCCTAGAAGAAATCTGAAGAGAAACTTTTTACAACGGCATGAACTGACAGGACAAGGCAAAATGGCTTAAAACTGAAAGAGGGGAGATTTAGATTAGATATAAGGTAAAAATTCTTCACTGTGACGGTGGTGAGGCACTGGCACAGGTTGCCCAGAGAAGCTGTGGCTGCCCCACAAGGCCAGGATGGACAGGCTTTGAGAAACTTTAATCTAGTGGAAGGTGTCTCTGCCCATGCCAAGGGGGTTGGAACTAGATGATCTTTAAGCTTCCTTCTGACTGAAACTATTCTGTGATAGGCTACCAACATACTGAACTGGAATCTAGATCTCAATTTTGTGGCCCAGACCAACCACTCCTACAGAATTTTACACTTAGCTATTCCTTTTGCTACTGAGTATTCTTAGAAGATCAGAAACAAGCTGCTGCAACAGATATGATGACTGTCATTTTAGGAAAATAATCATATTCATAATTGTACAAACAAAAGCTGTTGATGACACTAATGAACAACTGCCATTAGACAATTAGGTGACTGGGGAACTAAAAAGGTACTCCATTATGTACTTGATGGTATGCCTGACAATACATACATCACATTCAATAGATGGCAAACAAAGTATGAACTTAAAGTTTAAAAAAATACTGATTTTTTTAACCATATTTCTTAGGACCAACCCAAGATAGAAGCAGAAATCTGCTGTTGAATAAAATCCCTAAAATATTCTGTATTCAGATGCCACAATATTCTGAAGGTTTCCTAAAAGTGTATCACCTGCAAAACCAACCTAAATGGGTAAAATGCACAATGACAAACCCATCAGTCATAGCCCACAAGGTTCAGCTGATGCCACTAGGAATTCTTGTGAGAACCTTTAAGATTACGAAAAAAAAACAAAACCAAAACAAAAAAAAAAAAACCTGCATTTTTCCTCTCATATACCAATGTGTGCAGTCCAATGGGAAGCATCTTCTGCAAATATTGTAGTTTACAAAACAGGGAACTACTCTGGAAATGAGTTGCAAACAGTTATTGACCAACATTTCTCTCATCTGTTATCTTGCAAAATGTACATTGATCAAAAGCTATTATTTTTTCAGACTCTTTCTTTGGCCATTACTTCAGAAAATACACAGGACAGTAAGTACTTGATAATGGTAACAATGTAAAGGAAAAATCTGAAGAGAAGAAGAGAAAGTAATTTCATTAAGCTTCTGTAGCATCTTCTCATTTTTATTCAGATCTGTGTTACCTTTACTATCAGAAAGAGAAGTACCAGCACACACATTACTCAAAGGCTCACAGTATCCGCTCACTAGAACTGATGAACTATTCTTTTTACTGTTCAATGCAAGCAGTCACTGAAATCGATTCTTATCTTAAAAAAGAAAAAAGCAATAGTAAAGTTGTGATCTATGCCATTATTCCTAGTACTTTGGTATTTAATGTCACTACTAATCAGTAAACTGCTTTATTGTAAATATTGTATATATTATATACACACAGTACAAATATATAACTTATTATAAATTTAAAAACTGGAGGGGTTTGTTCCAAGAGAATGTTTTGGAATGAACTGTATACCATTACTTCTAAATATAATCTCCTAACTTTATGACTGACTGAAAGAAACCAGTAGTATTACTGAATCACAGAATCATAGAATATAATTAACTACTTAAATCAATGTGTAATCAAAAATATGGAAGACTAAATGATCATCACAGGAAAAATGTATGGCATCAAACCCTTCATTAAAATAATACATTTCATTTATGGCATTAAGTTTTTTTTTTCTTTTTTTCTTTAAACAGATTCAGGATAAAAATTATGCAATAGAATTTTATCATAAAAATATATCAAGTCATCATATTTAAATAAAATAGTTAAAACTCTTCAAATTAATTGTATTTTTTTTTTGTCTCTTGCATGAAATAGAAGAAAGACCTAAATAAAACCCACAGGCATTATTATTACATCACCTACTCATCTCAGTACGAGAATGATTCACTTCCATACAATTACTATACTCCTGAATGACTTCAGGAAAACCTCCATATTCAACACAACCTCAAAATACCCTAAATGTGTAACCAGATCAGGCTCTAAGCATTGACTCAGATTTAAAAGGTTTCTAAAGGCATATAGGTATTCAGCTCAAATGAAAGCCTTGGTAGCACTTGACACCTGTATTAACGAAAGATATGCTGAGACATGACCAAGCAGTTTGTTTTTTTTTTAAATGAGAGTGAAGTTATGCAACATAATAAAGTTATGAAATGTAAAGTTATGGAACCATGAAAAGAACAAAGCATAAATCAAGTGCAAGCAACATTCAAAAGGCTAGCTGTAATATCCAAAAAGAAGACATTAACAGCAAAATAACCGGAGGAACAAAATCCTTAGACCCTCTCTGAAGCAAGAGAGGAATTTGACGTAATGGGCTAGCGTTGCCTTCAGTGGTATGCATTTCTAATCACACGTTCATCCAGAGGCTATCTATGTACAGGACTTTAACGAGGACAATGTAGTAAAGCTCATTTTCTCATTTCCTCATTGTTAACATTTGAATTTACCAATATGTCAGTAAATCATTTTAAAAAAAACCAAAACTTTAAAATAACGTAAAGATAGATGGCAAAACACTCCTTATGAAGAGATGCCAATTACTACATTGTCCTATACCATTAAAGTGGCATCTTATTTAATCTGGGTGCTTCTGTATCATTTAATAACTAATGAAAATAAAGAAAAAAATCATGCATCATTAATAGACTTTTTAAAATATGATAAATAATATTAATGAAGGTAAAATTACTGAGATTAGTCACTAGAAGTTGAAAGAGAACCCCTACCTTCTAGTATGTATGTGTCTTCCAGAAAATATGATCATAAGGACTGGCTCTTTGAAACAGAAGAATGGGAAGGTGCTCTGTTGTGCAGCAGGAGGTTTGAACTAGACTTTATGTGCCCTTTCCAGTTTATTTTGTAAATAAAACCAAAACAAAGCATGAGAGAGGAAAATGTATTGCTGCTGATGGCCTAGATTGTGTTGGAGAAGATATGAGTGGTCTAATCAGAAATTTCACTTTGATTTTTTGCTAAAACTATGCCTTGTTAACATCAAAGAAAAAAGAATTACCCTTTAAAAATACTAATAAAGTAAGCAGTTCACTTATATGAACATAAAATTAATATTAAAAGCTTTTTCAAGGGGGGAAGAAAACAATAGAAAACTATTTTGACGTGTACCTTTCAGACTTATTAAAAACCCATGTCAACTACCAGCAATTCTTACCCACTTCAATGAAAATTCATTATGGAGTAGCAGGTGTAGAGAATAACCCATAATCAGTCTACAGAGTCCTTATTTTGGTCAGAACTGAAAATGAATAGGAATATGATTCATTATTCAACAAATATGAGAACCCACCTGCGCCCTACACAAAGAACAGTACTCTGCGTGTGTCTCTGTAGACTCAATGGGTTCGACTACACTTACGCGCTTGTAATACTCAAACGGGTTCTATAGAGATATTTTGGCCTTTACACTCAAAACAATACCATGAAAATAAACTGAATTTTCTCATACTCAAAAATATCTAATCCAGTCCTCCTACTATGTCACCAGAGTTGATTAAAACTGTACCAGGATCCAAGGTGGTCTCCAGGTACTTTGATCCAACAATTCTTTGAACACACAGCCTGAGATTTTCAAACATGATTTCTTTGTAAAACAACAGCAAGCCACTCATCCTTCCCCTTATATAACAAAAATCCAGTATGATGACCACTCAGGAGTGGGCTGTAAATACAAATTTTGCTCATGCACAGAAATGTGCGCAAACTGCAGAACCACGGCTCAGTTTAGGAATGAGAGGAGACATTGCACACCTCTCACCCTTCATAATAAGACAGAAAAAAAAAACCTGAATCACACACTTTGTGGATTAAGATCAGGTTGCTCAAAACCTCATCCAATCTGGTCTTCAATGGAGCAATCTGGTCAGGGACGGAGCATTCTCAACTTTTTTGGGCAACCTGTTCCGGTGCCTCACCACCCTCACAGTAAAGAACTTCTTCCTTACATGTAGCCTAAACATACGTAACCGTAAAAGACACATTTTTTTAAAGGGATATTTTAAGGCTTAGAGCGACAAGTCTAAGCAAAAAAAATATTAAATAACTATTACTGAAATGTAAAAGCCAAGATTAAAAATCCTAATTTTTCATTTAAATCCTGTTTTTTTCCATCATTTTTGCTTGGTGATTAAGTGCAACCTGTCTTCTTTGCCAAAATAAACAAAGAAAACTGGCAAGAAATCAGCCTGGCATCATGAACTCTTAAGAACTGGGCAATCATTCTGTGGATACTTTTTTTTTGCATACAGGTTAGGACTTCAGTATGTATAAAGACCTAACATTGCTTTTCTGAGTAAATTTTTCTTAAAACTGATCTGAATGAAAAAGTAGTATTAGCAAGTTTGGCAATCAATTCTAAAAGCATACTGAGGTGATTCAAAAATAATTTCTAAAAGCATAGTAAATTAATGAAAAGTTTAGTTGAGTGAAACAAATGTTGCCATTTTATTTCCTTTGTCTCCCACCATCTAATGGTAGAGAGAAAGCACTTGTCAGCAAAGGAAAATTAGTATGTATGCCAAAATAAGCTATTAAAAAGAATAAAAATTAAAAAAAAGGACTGCAGAATTAAGCAACAAATATTTCAGCACAGCTTCTGGCTCTACTACTGTTTACCAAAGAGATGGCTTCAGACCATATATACTGTAAGAAGACATCACCTTATATTTTTTCTCCAAGCATAAAGGTTTTCTGTTCCAAGATCACAACTCAGTAGAATTTTGTTAAACTGCATAAAATACTGTGTTAAAAATATTTTTTTCACATAACCTAGACACATTGCTAATCTTAAACTTATTATCATAAATACAATTTATCGTAAAGATCATAATCTTTTTGAACTACAGATGTAGAATAATAAAACAAATTAGTCTCCTTCTGTAGAAGGAAATAGTCAATATAATCCCTGTAGTGCAGATTTCCACAATCCATGGTTAGAAATAGAGCTGCAGGCAAGCACCTTCTGCTTTTCATATGCTGCCTACAAATTGAGGACAACAAAAAAGGATCAAAGTACTTATGAACATAATAGAGTCATTTTCTATAAAAAAGATTTTTTAAGACATACTTGTTATACTTGAATGTTGATTACATTCTTTGATTTGTATATGAAATATAATGAGTGTTATATGTTTCAGCTAATACAACAATTTCAATTGTAGAATAGAATGAAATGACATTTTAATACACCATTAATAGAATTCATTGTCAGGATCTTTGCATTATAGAAAGTGTGCTGGGTCTCACTGGGAGAATTAATTTTTTTTAGGGAGCTGGTATGGACTATGTTTGGATTGTGCTGGAAACAGTGTTGACAATTTAGGGATGTTTTAGTTATTGTTGAGACCTGATTACACAGAGCCAAGGCATTTTCTGCTCACCACAAGATAGGAAAAGACACAGTGGGGACAGGTGACCCCAACTGACCCAAGGGATATTCCACACCATATGACATCATGCTCAGCATATAAAACTGTAGATAGAAGAAGGAAGGGGAGGATATTTGGAGCAATGGCATTTCTTTTCTCAAGTCACCAGTATGTGTGATGGAGCCCTGCTGTCCTAGAGATGGCTGAACACCTACCTGCGATGGGAAAAGGTGAATGAACTCCTTGTTCTGCTTTGCCTCACGTGCGGCTTTCGCTTTACCCATTAAACTGCCTTTATCTCAACAGTTTTCTCACTTTTACTCTACATCTTTCCCCCATCCCAATGGGGGAGGGGAGGAGGAAGTGAATAAGTGCCTGTGTGGGGCTTAGCTGCCAGCTGGGGTTAAACCACAACACAAAGGAAAGCAGACTTAAACAAAGCAGATTTGTCCATTAAAGGTGTTCCGTCTAGGACTTTTAGTTTTGGGCAAGTACATGGATGTAATTTTTGTACTCCATAAATATCAGATAATTATAGTCACACAGCTACAACTCTCTTAAGCTGTTCAGTCCAGCTGAATTGCCTGAGAGTATGCAACAGAGCAACATGAAAAGCTCACCTTGAACAACTACTACACCAAAATTTAATGGAATGTAAAACCATTTTAACCTTCTTTGAACTATGCGTCAAAGTCAATTTTACTCAACCTAGGGAATGAAATAAATCTTGCTATTTTAAAGAGACCTACAGAAACACTTCCCCATGTCAAAACATACCTCTTATTGCACCTTTCCTTCTAGGTGTTTTCTTCCAACGATGATACTACAGAGAAACCATTTCCCTGTATATGGTAATCTTTAAATTCTATCTATTTTTTCCACTACCAATTTCCTATCATACTCAACCTTCCAAAGGAGAATGTTTCACAAGGATATTCAAATGTAGTTCAAGTATGAGCAATATTTCCAACTCCTGATAATAGTTATAAACCAAGTGCAGTTTTAGTTCTTTAGTAAAATCAAGGTGTAAATGAGAAAATAATGTAGCATTGCTGAGACTGACAAAAAATAACCTCTGCAATCAGTTGCAGGAAGTCCAGCTGGAGGCCAGTCACTATTGCTGAACCCCAGGAGTGCATACTGGGCCAAATACTGTTCAACCTTTTCATTAATGACCTGGACGATGAGCAAAGTGCACTCTCAGCTAGTCTGCTGACAATACAACAGGCAGGAGTGATTGACAGGCCAAATGGCTGTGCCACTCTCAAGATGAGCCTCAACACCTGGGTCAAATGAGTCATGAAGTTAAAAGTGTGTGAAGTGCAAACAGCTGCACCTGTGGAGGGATGACATGAAGCAATAGTTAGTAGGTAGCCATCCAGAAAGCAGGTCTGCAGAGAAGGACCTGGGTATCCTGGTGGACATGAATTTCAGTCAGCAGTGTGCACTTGGAGTAAAGAAGCCCAACAGCCTCCTGGGTTGCACTGGAAGTGCTGTTAGAAGGCAGGAGGTGATCCTTCCCCTCTACTCAGACCTGGTGAGACACACCTGGTGTGCTGGGGGCAGTCTGGACTCCCCAGGACAAGTGTGACCTGTCTCTCTCCTGTCACAAAGATGACAAACAGGCTTAAAAGGTGAGGCTGAGAGAGCTGTGACTGGTCACCCTGGGTAAGTCACAGGCAGAGATCTGAGCCATGTGGAAAAATACTTGATGGGCTGGGTAAAGAAGACAGAGCTAGACCCCCAGATATGTAGCACATCCAGTGACAGGACAAAAAAGTGACAGAACGCAAAGGGCACAAATTGAAATGCAGAAAACTTCACACAGATCAAAAACTACTACTTTTTAATGTGAGGATGGTTGAACACTGAACAGGTTGCCCAGAAAGTCTGTGGACTCTTCATCCTTGGAGATAGTCAAAATCCAGCTAGACACAGTCGTGGACAACCTGCTCTATTTTATCCTGCTCTCATCCTGGAACGCTGAAGAAGCTGATCTCCAGGGGAGCCTCCAACCTCAGCCATTCTGGGATTCCATAATACCAGTGTGTGAGGGTTGACAAAGATGTTGTATTTGGCTTTAGCAAATTACAGAAGGTAAAAACATACATACATATGTATTAAATGCATAGGCACAGTTTCTGTCTTAAACGAAATAAGTATCTACATGGACAGGAACATGTTTCTATAACCAAATTTTCACACATTCTATCAAATGACACTAGCTGTTAAAAAAAGTTACTTCTACTATCAAAACCACTCTATCGTCTCTTCAAATGGATAATGAATTTCAAGAGACTCATATAAAATAGTTTTGGAAAACTCTGAAGACATTCATATAATCATTTTATTAGCTGCTATGTATGTTGACAGGTCTCCAGTAAAGTTATACTGATTGACAAAAAGTATTTTAACAAATACTAAGGATCACAATATTTTCTATTAAACACAATGGAAAGAAAGGCATCCAGAAAGCAAGTCCAATATTTTCATCTAGAAAGGAAATCACTATTCTACTCAGAATGTACTGAACACAAGACTTGCACTTGAAAGCAGCCGCTTTTATACCCATAAAAGGGAAACCTTAATCCTTAACAGTAGTCCTTGACCTGTTGAATAATAGGAGACTAAAAATGTTGTTTCTTTAGACCTCAATTTGAAAACATGGCTCCTGAAGACATATGTCAGAAGAATAGATGTTTGTTCCATTTGTTACTAAGCTCATGCTGCTTTCAAAGAGAACGAGGAAACCCTAGAGATGGGAAAAAAGGTTGCCTTTGCCTTTAACAGATATGCATCCTACACCCAGAAACATTAGTTACTACAGGTAGATTAGCCTGGCATTATAGTAGTTTACAAAACACATCTCCCACTGCCTTTTTTAAATATATGTGCTGGGTATCAAATCTATACAATTTGCAGAAAAAAAATGCTGAAGGAACAGTACAGTTCTAGAAATTCTTCTGTAGAAACTGTACAAAGAAGAAAAACCACTACCATCTGGTCATATCTTCATGAAATAAATACTTCTGAACTTTTATTTTAGCTATTACAGTTAATGATCTTAGAAGATATATGCTCAACATGAATAACATCAGTTGACAGAAAATAAACGTCATCGCAAAGAGAAGACCATCTAATAAGCAATTCTCGTGCATAACCAGAAGCAGATCACCAATTTTAGTTGTTCAGAACACTGTCAAAATTCTTAACAGCAATACCCATAAAATTATTAATAAAATCACTATAAAGCTACGAAAGACTAAAACTAAATACTGTGAAATTAATATATTTGCACTGCTTGTTCTGGAAAGACTTGATGTTTGCAATTTGTTTGTAGGACACCTGTTTTAGCATACCAAAATCTGGTAACCCTGAATGTAAAATAAGAAAAATCAGTATCCAATGATCAACACCCCTCAAAAAAAACAACCAAACAAAAAAATAACCCACCAAAAATAGAGTTTCTGTGTAACAAGACAGCTTCCACACGTGCACACAATAGGTGCATATATATATGCACAATTAGGACTTACAGAGCATTTCATCAGGGTTTAGCATACAGAAATTGTTAGTCCTTCCCTTCATTATGCATCTACTTCCCATTCTATTCACCATTTATGACATTATTCTCACAACCATGACAGTAATAAACAAGGTGATCTGCATTTTATTTCTGCACTTCTGTTCCAGAAGCAGACCAATTAAAAAAAGCTTACATCTAAGTTCAAACCTCAGAGTACACTTTACTAATTTAGGGCCAGAGAACTCAACACATACTACAATCAGTAGCCATGGTAATGAAGCAAGGGATTTGTGGAAGCATTTGATGTGTCTCCAACTTTCCTTTCATTCATTAATACATTTGCAGAAAACACTTGTGTATCTGTAGTATGACTATCCCTGTCATACCCTATATATCACTGTATTTTTCTTGGACCTTTATGCTGTATTCCACCTTGTGCAATTCTGGCTACTAAAGACAGGACTCAACTTATTTTTGTACTGAACACAACATACATTGTGTCCTTGCACTATTAAGAACAAATTATTTACTATGAAAACTCTGCATGACTGAGTTACTCACTGACTCATAAGAGGTGTTCAAGTCGCAATACCAAACCCTAATGCAACTAAAAACCTAACATTTTCTGTATTATATTCTAGTTACATATAAAAAGATAAATATAAATTGGTAGTACTGTATTTGCATCTGAATACATTTGCTGTGATTTGCACCTGAATGTTAGTAATTTTACTCTAGTTGAAGATGATAATGTTCACATGCTATGTGATCTGCTATGTCAGCTTTCAAGTGTGGAGAAAAGGATGATGCAATGCAGCACTGCAGTGCTCTGCCTGCTCCTGGGTTGCTCTGTTCTGCACACAAAAATGCTCTTTGCTGTTGGAAGGCAGCACCTGATGTTCTTTCAACTCTTTTGAGAGACACGTTTAAATTAATACTTCCACTTTTTTCCTGTAGCCAGAGCTCTGATTGTTAGGAACAGCTTAACCAGAATCTTCAACTTGGAAATCAATAATCTGAAATCACAGAATCTTTTTTATTTTTTTTTTTTAAATTGCTGGATTGAATTAGAAAATAGAGAATGTATATTTTAATTATGCAGCTATAAGGAAAAAAAAAGAAAAATAAGCATAAGCTCAGGTTCTGTTTGCTTTGTCTTGGAGGGGAAAGGGAACTGTTGACACAATATAACTGGAAGAGAGATATGCCACATTTGCTGTTTCACAGTACTATAATTCAGGGACTTCATTCTCCCTATTCCCCTTCCCAATTTGTTATTGTTGTTATTTTGAAGTACCTCATGAACATACCATAACCACAGAAGCTTAGAAAGGACTTCAGAAAGACACCTCATCTTTTCCTCTACCTCAGGCAAAATCAGCTAGGTACGTAACATGGCTCAAGAAAGATACTTGTTCAGCTTATTTTTAAGAACTGCAACAACAAACCAGTCACAAACTGCAAGCAATGTTCAGTCTTCCTTAGCAGGTGAATGTCTTCTACAACGCCTAACTTAAAACGCCCAGCAGTAATTGAAGAAATGCACTCTAATGCAAGCAGACATTGCAAATTCTAAACCAAGATTTTCCATAAATAAAAAAAAAAAAGGGCAAAAGTTAACATGGTTAACATGCAACCTCTTTCCTTCTGAACCCTAGACAATTCCACTGTCCAGAATATGTGCAGAATATCATTTAGGGAAGTGTACACCTGAACTGCTATACTCAGGAAAGTATCTAACAGTACTTCCAAATTTTTATTTTTCACTTTTTCTTTATGCATTTACCCACTATGCTCCTAAAAATCAAACTTTCCAGTTTCCAGATGTTCCATTTCCATCCTAAGTTGACTTTTCCAATAAAGATGATGCTTTTGAAGGTCATTATAGGATGAGTTTGAGGATGATTTTAGCAGTAAATGAAAACTTACAATTTCATTCATAAATAAACAAAAAATTAACTGGGCTATTTTCAAGCACCACCAGTTACTTCTAACTTGGCATTCTATTTGAACTATTATAAAAGTCCATCTGATATATCTGAAGACAGGTGTATGATTTTCTAAGGAAAACCTGTACACATCTTCCCCTTGGAAACCCTGGCAATTAGCAGCTGTGGAGGCAACACTGATATCATATTCAAAATGAACAGTAAATCCTATATCCTCATCTGTAAGTTAAAAGATAACATTGCCTCAGCAACATTAAAAAAACAAAAAAATACATATAGACGTATCTATATGAAGGATATTCTGCCAGATAGCATCCTGTTAGAACTAAAGTGTTCATTACAAGTTATCATTAGAAGAAATTTTGTATGCCTTTCTGGAATTTTGGGTAGTATAATGTCAGTAATACTTGCAAAGAATAAACTGATTCATCTTCCAGACTGCGATTTATCTGCTTTTTTGTACAGGAGGAAAAAAAGCACGAGGAACTATCAGGGAAAGGACAAAAATGCAGATTTCACTATCTTTTCCATCTGTTTCCTCTAAAATCATTTCTCTCAACTGTGCAAGTGTCAGGCAGAAGTAATCAACTAAAAATGTCTGAAGTAGCACACATCATTGTCTTTTTAAGCTGAAGAAAGACTAGGCAGCTTACAGCAGTATAAAGTTCAGTACAACCATGATTCAACATGTTCAGGGCTCTCGAAATAGAGACCCGAGGAGTGCCAAATTTCCACAGAGGGAAGGACTAGAGTGCTGAGAAATCACAGATGATGAATTTGTCACTCACAGTAGAAGAGAGGCAGGGGATTTACGCTGTAAATCTTTATGGGTTGTTGTTTTTTTACAGGTACAACTCCAGTTAATTACATATCATCATTCAAAGAACTTAACTATACAAGCTGTCTTTTCAGCAGATAAACATCAATTTATGATATGTGAGAATGTGACACTGCATTCCAGCCTCAACATTTAATCATTAGTTTTCTTAAATAATTCTAGCTCTTTTTTTTTCTGAATGTAATACCAGCAATATGTTTTGAAACAGATTCTGGACTGGCAAAAGAATTTTTAGTTAACATCCATTTCTACAGTTATTCTAAGAAAGACATAACAGTTCACTAAATTATAACAGGGTTCAATGTCTGAATGTTACCAATATCTTTAATAATTTACAAAAAGGTTACAAAACCTTTACAAAAAGGTAAAAACCACAAAAACCAGAAAAAAAAAAAAAAAAATCAACCAACCAAGAGTCTGAGAAATGGACTGTATGAGATGAAAATGCAACTACTATACATAGCAAAGAGCTGTCTGCCGGTAATTAAAAAGTCCAAGAGTGTAATATAACTGCCAAGAACAATTAAGCTGAATTCTCACTTATTTGAAAGAATTCAGCTAAATGGAAACAGAGAACAGGCTTGACAACCATTTCATTATAAAACTTATCATTATCAATTCCAACCTGACTTAACTTCAAACTGACAAGTGAGGCACCTTTTGTAGTAGGTGTAAATAGTAAAATGTTGGTAGTGGGAGGAGCTCCAACAGCCCCCTTGCTGACCACAGCTGAGCTCATCAGCCACACTCGTGGTACCTCTGTGAGAGCATATTTAAAATGGGCAAAACATAGCACAGGGAGAGAGGAGTGTGGGGGAAAAAAAGTGAGAAACAGACCTATTGTTCTCATTTTGACTAGTATAATTTTCTTCCCTGTAGCTGGTGCAGTGCTGTGTTTTGGCTTTAGTCTGAAATAATGCAGACAACACACGGATGTTTTAGTTGTTCCTCAGTAGCACGTACCCTGATCAAGGACTTTTCAATCTCTCATGCTCTGACAATGAGGAGAGGCACAAGAAGCCAGCAGAAAGCAGAAACAGGACACCAGACCCAAACTAGTCAAAGGGGTATTACACACCACAGCATGTCATGCTCAGTATATAAACTGGGGGGGTGTTACCTGGAAGGGACTAATCACTGCTTAGGTTGGGCTGGATATTTTTTCAGTGAGTGGTGAGCAATTGTATTGTGCACCACTTGGGTTTATTGTTTGGGGTGTTTTTTTTCTCCTTTTCACCTTTTAGTTTCATACCTCTCTCCTTGTTACTTCAGTTAGTAGTAGTAGTATATTGTACTTTATTTAATTGGCCTTTTCTTATTCTTTTGATTCTCCTCTCCATACTTCCCCAGGAGGGTTGAGGGCAGCTGGGCAGAAAGGGGAATGAGCATGGTATTTAGTTGCTGGCTGGCCTTAAACCACAATTCCTGTGAACACTATGGGCAGATATGAAGAGGGGAGCAGGTACTCCATGCAACCAGAGTGAAGACCACCTGCAGCCCATGGAAGAGATCATGGAGGAGCATGTTTTTTTGAAGGACTTCAGCCCATGGAAGATACCCCATGCTAGACTGAAGGAACGTGGTGAGAAGGAAGGAGCAGCAGAAAGTAGGTGTTGTGGACTAACTGCAACTAACACTGACATCTTCCATCCTCCTGTGCTGCTCAGGGCATGTGGTGTGAAGCAGACAGAAGATGTGGGAATGAGGGAGTGAAGATGGTCCTGGAAAAAAGGGGTGGAGAGGTGGAAGGTAATTTTTTTCAATTTTGTCTTTGTTTCTCACTATCCAAACTTATTCTATTTGCAAAAGTTTAAATTAATTTTTCTCTTTTTTTTCCCGTTTTGTGACAGTAATCAGTAAGTGATCTCCCTATCTTTATCTTGACACAAGCTTTTTCATTTTACTTTATTCCCCTACCATGCAAAGGAGGAGGAGCAAAAGAGCAGCTGGTTGAGGTCTGAGAGCCAGCCCAGGTGAGCCCACCACACATTACATAGGGGAGCCCACACTCACACAAAGCCAGATAAATTTAATGCTATCTTTCTAAACTGAGGATTTTCACTTGAGTACTGAACAAGCCACCCAATCACACATCATCTATTTACTGTGCCATCAAAACAATTTTCTCTTTTTAAGGAGCAGAACTGCATTTATAAATTTTCCGGAAGTGAACATGATAATATTTCTATATTTAAAGTAGTATGTTTAAAGAACCATGCTTTCATCTGCCATTGTTATTCTTTCCTGAATAAACACTGAAAGAAATAGCAGTATCTCAAAGAAAAATTATAGTTCTCTTATGAAGGTTGTGTCAGGTAAACGTTTGATTTTTAGTCCATCCATATGCAGACAGACTGCAGCACCTCCTGTATGAAGATACGCTGAAAAAGTTGGGGCTGTTCAGCCTGGAGAAGAGAAGGCTGCATGGAGACCTCAAAGCAGCCTTGCAGTATCTGAAGGGGGTCTACAGGGATGTTGGAGAGGGACTCTTCATTAGGGACTGTAGTGATAGGACAAGGGGTAATGGGTTAAAACTTAAACAGGGGAAATTTAGATTGGATATAAGGAGGAAAGAATTTCCTGTTAGGGTGGTGAGGCCCTGGAATGGGTTGCCCAGGGAGGCTGTGAATCCTCCATCCCTGGCAGTGTACAAGACCCGGTTGGACAAGGCCTTGGGTGATATGGTTTATTGTGAGGTGTCCCTGCCCACGGCAGGGGGGTTGGAAGTAGACGATCTTAAGGTCCTTTCCAACCCTAACTATTCTATGATTCTATGATTCTATATTTCGAGTAGTAACAGGTTCATGTACATGGTAATGCAAAAGGCAGGGCAGGTGGAACTGAAAGAGATGCTGCAGTTCAAATATCAGCTGTTTTGGGGGCACTTTTCAGGAAATGATTCCAAATTCTTTTGACTACACATGTATACAATCTCAAAAATGCATAGCTACTCTCATGGAAGGACAAAATAGACGCAATTTGGGTTCTGCAGTGAGCACATGTCCACCAGTATCTGAAGTAAGACTAGCTATGTTATCAAAATTAATGCTCCTACTTTTTTTTTTTTTTGGTGGTGGTGTGAAGTAAAAGTGTCCTCAATAAAGTTTAGTTTGCCTAGTAACTTCACAGGATCTCAGTTGGCACCTTCTGTGGATGACTTCATAACATAAAAATATAGACTCACAGAATTACACAATAGTTAGTGTTGGAAAGGACCTTAACATCATCTAGTTGCAACCCCCCCTGTCATGGGTACGGACACATCACACTAAACCATGTCACACAAGGCTTTGCCCAACCTGGCCTTGAACACTTCCCGGGATGGAGCATTCACTACTTCTTTGGGCAACCTGCTCCAAGGTCTTACCACAGTAAAGTACTTCTTCCTTATATCTAACCTGAACTTCCCCTGTTTAAGTTTAAACTCATTTCATACAGGAGGTGCTCCAGCCCCCTACCATGATCCTTGCAAACACAGAGTACTATCCAACACTACTAGCTGGGCATTTTGTCTGGTTTTCTGTTGCTTGCTTGGTTGGTTGTTTTTTTCTAATTGTAGTCCTACTGATTTCAATGTCAGGAAGGACAGACTGACACACTTTAAAATATGGATTTCCTTATTTCTGACATTACTAGCTCAGTTTTGAATGCCATCTAGTTGCAGGATTAACCTTTCAAACTTTGGTTTAACATTGAGGTCAATGGTAAGATCACTTGTTTGTGTCTAGTTCAGCTGATGCTCCACCAATCTGAAAAAATCTCCTATGACAGCTATAATAAAAATGTTCTCATTTAACTACTTCAGTAAATTAATCCAAGTTTTACAGGGCACATCTCTCCTTTCCCTTCAAATGCTAACAACACATCTACATTCAGGGAAGCCATAAATTAAAATTGCCCCTAATACTTATTAGCTATTTGAACTTGATGTGAAAGTGGAAGTTACAAAAAAAGTAATTGAGATACAGGAACAGAAACTGGCAACTCATTGTGTTCTCTCCTAGCTTTAAATTTGCAGAGCCTTCACATGCTTTTACAGCCTCGGCAAACTTCCTGCTTACTACAACAATACAAACTGCACACTGACATCGTGCAAGCCTGAAATGAGTAATATTCTTTACCAAACTGTCACAAAGGGATAGATGGCAAAGAAATAACTTTTTAGCATTATTGCTAACAAAGTTTTATCCAGTGGGCAAAAGGATGAAGCCAGTATAAGCAGTACACATGCTGGCATAGACAGAAGTCAACTATTCAGAGAAATTACTTCAGCATCATAGAACTTACAATACAACTTCACTGATCATACACTACAGCTGTAATAAAGTACAGCTGTTCTGTTAATGCTGGTTTTGACACCTTGTTGTACCTGTTGCAGAAAAAGATGATGTAACTACTGGAAAGTTTACATTTATGAAGATCACAACTGAAAGTCAAGATAGTAAATGTCAGGTTACTTGAACTCTCTTCAAGTCCAAGATTCCTGTTATTCCTTAGGATTTATTTTTATCCAGTATATTGAAGGGAAGTAATAAAGAGAGACAAAGAGAGAAAGCACACACATTTTAAATGCATTTTAATCATAACTATAAATGTAAGGATTTCCTGACCTAGGACTAAATTAAAGGAGAAAAACAATGAAACGTATTTATTGACTACAACACATATGTATGGTTTCATAACACTGCCAGAAAACAGAAATGATTAAGTGCCTTCAGCTTCTCAGCTCAGAATTAAAAACCAACAATTGTACAATTGCATGTATATTTAGTAGAAATTGGTGTCAACTTAAGTAAGGGAAATAAGTACTGAAATACAGTACTGAATTTACAGAACTTATTAGGTCAAGGTGCAAATAAAACTAGTAATGCTAATTAGAAATCAAGCCCTATACTTACAAAGAGTTTTACAATGACAGCAATCAGAGTGCAAAAAATCTCTGAGAAATGAAGCTGTAAGATGAGGCAATCAATGAAAATTGCATTGAAAGACCATACTTTCATTTCTCATATGCAAGCTTTAGAAGAACTCCAAAAAAGGGTTCTCTCACACAATAAAAATTAATTTTATAGTGTTCTGAATTACACGCCTCATTATGAAGTTCTAATGATGATTTATATTTAACCAGACTTCTAATTAGTCTAATGAATTAGGCAACAAGTGACATTCACACGTGGGCAGACCCTTCTCTACTTAACCCTTGTCAGATTATGCTTTCATATATGCCAAAGAACCTCATGAGACTTTGTATCCTCAAAGCTGTATTCCAAGGTGTATTTAAGTTACAGCCCTCAATACACGTCCCAAGATTATACTGTACAGACTGTAAAAGCTATGTGCGGGTCCTTGTTTCACACTGCTGCAGTATAAAATTTACTTCCTGATAGCCATATAAACATTATCTTAATAACAGTATTCTTATGAGGAAAAAAAACCTCAACCATTAAAATGTACCCATGTTCCTAGTCTGTGTCTGTACATAGACAGCAATTAATGCTGGACTGTCTTTTATAAAGTTACTACCTAAATTCTGATAATCATAAAATATCTATTAAACTACAACTCCATATTCCAACTGTTAATTTGGTTTCCAAAGAAAAGAAAGGTCTTGTAATCATGTCCGGTGCAGGCATCCACACCAGCCCATGTTATGAATAACTGCTCACTATGGGGACAGAAGAGCAGAGATTTCAAAGACATTAAGTTCCTAAAGGTTCTGTGAAAATCTATAGCTACTAGGTATGTGGCCTCACTAAGGAAAGAGTTGGAGGCTAAGCTTTCCCCTTTCAAAACACCAGAGATTTCACAAAGGAAATCTGAAAAAAAACAAAAAAAAAACAAAACAAAAAAAACCAAAACCACAACTACCTTAGCTGCAGGCTAAGAGGTTAACTTAGTTACAAATACAGGAGAATTGAGAAGTTCTGAGACAGTTTTGTCTACCTATGTGAAGTCACATATCACAACTTCCGAATGAATAAAGTATGCCAGGTTAGGCACCACTGTGTGAGAGCATCACCTATCACACACACACATTCAAGCTCTCTCTTGTATCCTGGGACCTTGTTAGTAATGTTCCCTGCTATCATATCTCCTATTCAGAAACGTGATTCAGAAATCACTGGTTCACTGACATGTCAGCATATAAAACAGAACACCAAAAGTTGAAGATACTAGGATTTCATGTGTCTCCTGTTATTCAAATGCTTCGTTATCTGTCAAAATATCTTAAGGTCCTTTCCAACCCTAACTATTCTATGATTCTATGATTCTATGATTCTAAAATATGAACATGAGGGTTCACAGGACGTGCTACCTTTGTTATCCATGCTATAAAATATTTTAATGAGACTCAAAATCTCTTGTGCATTTTAGATATGTATCTCTATTTCCTTTTACAAGTGATAAGGAAACTAGCGCAAGAGCTCTGATACTATTGCCTGCTGGCAGGATTTGGCTAATGGGGCTAAGGGCAACCATTTCCTATGCCCAGCGAAGCGCCTGCTACTCAGATCTGGAGCTGTCCTGCTTCCCGTGGGGCAGTGGGATGCTCCTGTCTGTCAGGCCCTGCCCTGCCACCTCCTTGGGCACATGCTTTTTTATGCTTAAAAAAAGCAAGTAATTATATGTGGCTTTAACGTGTGCCATGAGGAAGTCAGGTTGAGCTGACTGAGCCTGATGAAAACGGCAATTTTTGCTGTTATAGTGCAGCCATCCATTGTTCATTGTGTACGTTCTTCAGGTCCAGAAAACCCCTCTGACAGGAAACAGGAAAGAGGGGAGAGCCTTTTCTCACCTGAGAAGAAAGTGCAACTCAGGACGAGGTGCAGACTTTTGACATTCAGATAGGAAGCCCACCTCCCTTGTGCATTAAATAGTGGCACCAAACATGAAGGAGGACTCAAGGGTTCCCTGTCTTCATGATTTTGCCGAAGAAGGATGTTCACCTTTTTCAAGTACTCTTTCGAGCCACAAAAGATGGCAAAAAAAGTGCAGAAATTGGGAAGGCCAGCTTTTTAACAAAACAACCAACAGTGCTTATCTAATTTTGACAGCCCCTCAGCACCTCTTCCCCCTTTTTCTTTAAATTAGATACATAACCTGCCAGTGTGATGTACTGAGCAGTGAGAGAAATGGTAAACCACTGCAAATAGAAATATGAGTCCTGTGGATAATATTCCTCCCACTCAATAAAATGAAGCAGTGATGTTTTGAAATGAGTATATTACACTTTGTCTCAAGTTTAAATGACTGCTTACAAAGCCCAGAACAGGCATCATTTTAACCCTGACATCCATAATGTACAATATAGCCACATACATTTTAGGCTTTTTACACTCATAATGGCACTGATTATAACTCTAGGGAGGATATAAGTTAATACTGTAACACTGCTTCACTGCATAAGATGTCTAACACCTACGCACATTTTACCATTCCCACAGTAACAGGAAGTTATGTGCTGCATACGCTCTGGGTAAAATGTTGGCTGTGCACTGCAAAAATAACAACAAATTTTGCCAACTTGAAAATTCTTTGAAAATATTCACCAATAACTTTCAAATTTACTGATAATCAGGAGTGAAATAATTTCCCCATGTAAAAAGTACATAGAGAAGCATAACAATATACTCTCTTAAAAAAAAAAGAAAAAAGGAAAAATCTTATTTATTTCCATCCCTGAAATCGCCATGTGCTGAGTTTCACCTTCAGAACAGGTAATACACTGTACAAGCTCATCTCATTTAGATTTTATCATGACTGTTAAAACAAAATATGAGACTGGTTTTAAGAGGCACACCACAACAACCATGCTAAGCATTTGCCTTAAACGATAGCAGAGAAATAGACAGCAGGTTTACTTGATATCATAGGGGTCTTTCTGGTTCTCCCCTTTCTGCCCTTTACATCCTGGCAGCATCCTGCTTTACCACCAATGTAGTATATTAGTACCCATGGCAAGCAATTTTCTGAAGCTAAGCTGCCAGAACACTGCTCGTATTGACAGCAGGCAGAGCAGGGTCAGTCTCTTTCTAATTCACTGCCCTGAATCAGCTCACTGTAAAAGCCAAAGGCAAGCTTTTAGGGGAAGCTACTCTATAAATTGGTGAGGTATACCATCCAACCACACCCACAATCACTTGGATGCTTGAGGAGGGTTGTACAGTTTGCTGTAAAAGTAATAAATGAGTGAACAGGAAAGCACGGGAAATGAGACTTGGTCAAAAAGTAAAGGGAATTTTGCACTTCCAAGGAAGTGCAATAATGTTTGTTGTGGGTAGACAGATTGCCTCCAAGATCAGAAAGACAGACTTGCTTTAGAGGAAAAGATACTATCTAGAAGTCCAGGCCTCAAATGAGGACTGGAGATGAAAGCTAAAAATGCTCCACTGAGAATAGGTACTCTCTGACATCCTGAAATACGCAAGTATGGAAAGGCAAGACTCCCAAACAACAACGACAGCACACCAACTAAATAGACAGAAGAGATATTTCCAGTTCATAATCAATGTTAAACACAAGAAACATATCTTTTGTTTTGGTTGTTCAGTTAAACTTTTCAGAAGTAGTTCTAGATATACCATCTATTTCAAAGTCTCTAAATAAACCCTAAAATTTAATCACTGGCTAAAATAAAGTGCAGTCCCAAGATACCCGGTTAATAACGAGGTATTATTCATTCTGTGGGCCATTCTGACAAGTGCTGCCAATCCCAGGATTTACCCACAGGTGAAAAGACCAGACCTGGACATTGATGGGTCCATGCAGATCTGGAGAACCAGTATCAGGTGGGTTAGAGTAGGGCAAAGTGCCTTCCAGTGGCTAGAGGAGGAAGGCCCTCTGGTATCTGAAAGATAAGGAGGGGTACACAAATGAATTCAGACGGTCCCAAGGTACCTGCATTGTTGCTTGGTATAAAAGTGTCTCAACCTGAAGCTCGGTTAACAGCTTCTTAAAAGCAATTAACAGATTTAACTATTTGACAGTATGATTGTAGCTAGTTCCAGCAATTTTCTTAATGCAATTTGATGCAGATTGCAGAAGCAACTGTTTGATATGTGACTGCTCCTTAAGCAGATGGTCTGGTAAGCTACAGTAGGAGAAAAAAAAAAAACAAACAAAAAACAAAAACTTTGGTATACAAAAGTAATTAGTTGCCTTTTAAGTGCAGGGGACATGCCACATAGTCATCACTGTCTAAGGTATCTGTATCCATATTAAAGAATACAGCCCTACTCAACCAAAAAAGTTGAAGGCATCCTTACAGTTTACAATGTATACAAAAAAATAATGGAAGAAAAAAGGAAAAGGCTAATAATAAGGAATATTAAAAGATTGAATTCAATTAAAATAAGAGCTAGCATATACTAGTCAGGAGATAAAAAGTAACATGACAGTTATAAAGGGGACTTCGAAACTCGCACATTTCTAAAAAAGTAAAGTAAAAAGTGACGTGAGAATAAAATGATTATCAGGAGTTAGTAAGAAGGTATAAGATCTTTTCTTTTACAGAAGGAAAATCACCAGTATCACCTGCCTGCATTGTAAATAAACTAGGCGGAAAAATTCCATTGGGCAGCACTGCCACAGCTCATGACTGAACATTTTAGTTTTGCTGTGATACTGCTCCAAGGTCTTACTGAAGACACATACAAAGCAGTATGCTGCCTATTCTATGAAGAAGTAAAGGACTCCGAGGAGATACTCAAGAGCCACGTGGGCACAATCCTGAGTAACATGCTCTGGGTTGACCCCACTTGAGCAGAGAGGCTGGACTAGATGAGCTGCAGTGCTCCCTTCCAGCCTCAACTATTCTGTGATTCTGTGACTTCCATGTAAGTCTTACCAGGATATCACTTTTTACTAAAACTAAATTTCCTTCCCCCAGTAGGTGGCAGAAATTCAGTAATGCAGGAAGCAACTTTTCCTCTCTAAGATACCACTACAGACTGATTGACTAGGAGCCATAACTATTTCTCATGAAACTACCTGCCTTTTCCTTGTGATTACATGTTACATCTCATGTCATCATTGCAGCAGGAGGGCAAGTAATCACAAGAAACAAAAAGGAAACTATTTTTCCATGCAGTTTCTCATGATGATGGTGAGAATTTGCCCCTGAATACAACAAGGAGGACAGCTGGAACTCGAGATTTACACTTAACCCTATTCCCATGAAAGTTGCACTTACTGAAGTCCACAGAGGAACTGCACTGTGACCTCCAATGTCCTGAGAAGAGACAACATCGTACCTATCAACCAATAGGTGTTGTGACTACCAACACCTTTTTACAACCCTAATTTGCAATTCATTAGGCTTTTCTACTAGTGTGGTTTTGGTGTACCTCTGACAAACAAAATTTCCTATTATGCTTAGCAATTTAAATATTCCCTGAAAACATCTTAACAAGGAATTTCCTTTTAGAGTTGCAGCAAACTCAATGTCTTGATCTTGAGACGTTCTCATCTGCATATCCAGAAGCAAGTAGTGGCTATTGATCACAACCATCTCAAAGTCCTTGTAAATGAGCTTAAGTAATATCTGTAAGTCTTCTCTACTGCCTAGAACAATTGAAGCTTTTAGGACTAGATAGGCAGCCAAACTGCTCAGTTGCTATTTTATACTATCTTAGATCCTGGCACACAGTTTGAATTTCCAAGTGAAAGTTATTCAAGTATAGTTGTGTCTTTTTTCTTCTTGTGCCCTTAATTTCAAAAGCAGACTCTTTCTTTAATGAAAAAAAAAGCTCTTGACTGAGTCTGATTCATGAAGCACTTCCACAGTTTAGTATGGTCTTCAAAAAAAAACAACAAAAAACAAACAAACAAACACACACAAAAAAAAACCACCCCACAAAAAACAACACTAAAATGGCTCTTAAAACATGCGCTTAGCTCTACTGCTGTAAAACATTCTTGGGATACACTGGCTACTGGAGAAAGTTGCAGACAGAAAAGAATTGTGAAACTGAACCGCTGTCAAGGGAAATTAACAGAATAATAAAGTGGCTTAGTCCAGATGAAATAATGTCCAGAACTGCTATATGACAGTAATCCTCAAAAAAGTAACCAGTAGATACACAAGTAAAGGAAAAACCTATTTTTGTCTTCCTACTACATGCCAGATAGGAAGTAGTGCAACTAATACCTACTTTACATCAACGGTTATTTGTTCAAGGTAATAAGAAACTTCTCACAATACAGACGCGTACTGGAGTAGACCACTTAAGAAAGTTCTACTGCTCCCATCACTGGAGACTAAATGCTTGCAAGAGTGACTAAGATACAGGTGGCAGAGGAGAACACGGATCCCATCTGCCACATTTTTAAATCATTCCATAAAGATCTTATTCTATGGCTTTAGATATCACATTTCTGGCTATTTCTGTGTTTTAAATTACCCAGTTGATCTAGTCTCACTTCATCAGCTATGAGAGGGCTCAAGGATCTGTAGTATTTTGGGCTTTTGCTCCATAGGCTTTTGTGTTACTATCGACACTCTGTTGGCTGCATGTTAGCATGCTCTCAGCCTATCTTAAAGGCTATCCAGTAGATTCCTATCAGCTTCAGGGGGAAAGGGGCAGATCTTTAACCTTACCTGGAAATTAAATTAATACAAATTGCTTCCATGCAAATTTAAACTGAAGACAACAACATGCACTGCATTGGAGAGCAGAGCCTTCTAACGAGTTTTATTATGGCCAAGCTCTATTTGTGCTACATCATAGCAACATGCAAGAGAAGCAGCACAAATTCACATAATTGTAATTCAAAGTTTGATTTGTACTGATCAGTAAGAATGGGAACTGGATTTAGATCTTTCAGAAAGCAGATTGCAGAGTAGGGAAGTAGGAAATGTTTTCTGACTATTAAGCTCTTTTACAAAACATTGATTGCTTACCGGTGTGCAGGACAATGCACAACGGACTTTCAAAGTGACAGTCCAGAATTTGAGTCTGGTGCTCACACAGGATGTCAAAACTAATTTCAGATATGAACTTATCCAGTCAATGAATAAATGTTTTGTAAAAAGCCTCTTTCATTTCTCAGTAGAAACAGTCATTTTTTGTTGGGCTTTTTGGTTTTGGTTTGGTTTTGTTTGGGTTTTCTTTGTAAGAGCAAGCTTTCTGTCTGTTTTTAGGTAGATCTCATAATTAAACTGGCAACAGGCAGCTCTTTCAGCTTCATTTAAAAAAAAAAAAAATATAACAATGAGCCCTTCTTGGTCTTGAAATAAAAGTAGATCTAATACCCAAGAGAAACTCATTTTGGCAAACCACATACAGTGTAACACTTCTCTGCTGGCCAATTGGTTTATGACTTACATCCTATTTATAGATTTCCTTTTATAACAGTTTTTGAAGCCTGAATTGAACAGGTTCCAACAATTGAAATTAATCAGCAACTTATTACACAAAAAAGAAAACCTTTATAAAAGGAATGAAAACAAAGAGCTTTTTAGTACAACAATGTTGCATAGAAAGTTTCTAACCAATTATCTTATTCAGTGTAGTAGAGATAAGAGAGAAGGAGGCACTAACTGAAAATATCGTGGCCCAAATGGAGATAAAGTTAAAACCCAAAATATTAGGATAAACTAAATAATGATACATGAGGTAAAGCAGAGTGAGACCCTGAGTTCTTAAACCAATATTATCATGAAAGCAATAAACTATAAATTCAGATATGAAAGGGGCTGGAGAAGGATCAATATCACCAACTGGAGCTGACAATGAAATAGGAGTATAAATATACCTGTTAAGATTTCGAAAAAAAACCTGTTCTTTTCCTTTCTCTCTGGATACAATTTTCTCCATAAAAAAGGTAATGGATTACAGTATCTGCAATTTTGAACCATTACTTAGCCATGAAGAAGTTGTGTGCTAGGTCCTTACCAAAACAGAGAAAAATGTCTCTGCCTATAACAATACACAAAGGCTAAGACAATTCACATAGGTGGATTCTGACAACTGGAATGGAAAAATGGAAAATACTGGTAACAAAGATAACCTCAGCTTTGCCTCCTATCCAATTAGCTTAATTACATCCCCATAGCACAAAGCAGATCCTCCACCATCTGGAAGGTTCTTAATGTCATTCTTCCTGTGTCACATTGTTCAGTATATCAGGATTTCCCCTACAAAAGCAGGGTAAGGCCATTAATCCTACAGTTAAGCAAAAGACTGCCAATGTCATGAATGCCACAGTTAAACAAAAGACCTTTATGAAATGCTACTTTCATCTTCCTTTATGAACATTTACAACATCAAGTGTGGAACTTGCAAAATTGTCATGCACCCAAACACTTCACAAATGGAGTCTTTAAAACACCTTCAGCACATTAGGAAAATAGAAGAACCTTTTGACCTTCTTTTTTTTTTTTTTTAACATTCTGAAAAGATGAAGGAAGGGAAAAAGAACTATGGAAAAGGATCTAAACAGAAGGCTCCAAGTTTAGAGAAAACATGTTTGTAAGGATGACACTACTGACAACTGAAAATGTTAAAAGGGCCTTGCAACATGATATTTTCCATTCTCAAGATTGGGCTATGCTCACATCCTGCGTCAAGAATACTAAGACCTCCCTTGGCAAACTGTTACAATACTTCTTTAAAGCTTACAAATGTTCCTTGTTCCCCAGCATACACAATTCCTTCACTGCTGAGCTGGGAAATATTATTGAAAATGCACTGCTAACTCTAGTAATGATGTATACTGCTTGGTGTCAGAAATTAAAGAAGCGTAGTTTGTACAGTAACCTGGACCACATAACTCCAGAGAATATAGTAAAATATTCTGAGGGAATGAGACAATGAAAAGCAAAAAGAAAGAATACGTTTAACTCCTCCTGCCTTAGTAGAATCACAACTAGTCTGACAAAACCTGAAACACATGAAACTTTCTTTTCTTTTTTTTTTTGCTTCTTTTCTTATTTGGATATTGAGGATGGAGGTCACAAAGCAAGAGAAAAAGGAACATTTAATCAGTTGTGCTCCTGCCTCTTTCTCCTGCCTCTATAATCAAATTAATTTTCACAGACAAAACTGTGACAGGTTTGATTACCTCATCTCTTTGCTGAACAGGCTGTATTAAGTATGATATTGCTAAAGAAATCACACTGCCCTATGCAAACTTCCTCAGAATTATGGTACAACACGTGAGTTCATACCCATGATAGTTTTATTTACTGTGATATTAAACTTATATCACATCTTTCAAATGAGCAAGGTTTGGAGGAAAAAAGTCCTCATCTTTTCTATTAGTGTTTGAAACTGAGGAAAGAAAATTCACTGGTATTGAAATTAATGATGTAAAATTGATTACATTATAGTTTTAATCTCTACAGTTAATCATACTGTATAATACAGCTTGTTTATGATGAGTTCCTCATCATAAACTCGAGTCCCAGCCCTGAAAAGACTCTTGGTTGCAACCACAATTTTTTGTCTCTTTAATAATACTCAGGGACTAAATTATGCATATAAAAAGCCACTTCTTTATACTCATGTGAAGAACCTCTTTCAGGTGAATTCCTCTCAGATCCAAGGGATGACTCCTTGAGTACCTCAAACGGAAGACAATGCCAGCACTACATTTTGATCTTAGAATATCCACATCTCCTTTCACTAATTTCCTTAAATGATTTCTTAAAAATTCATAAACTATGCACAAACTGAAAATTAAGCATCAATATTCCAGTAACATTAATACACAACATAATTTCAAAAATTCTTGCACAGCATGCATCTTCAAATCTGCATTTTTGTATCATGCAAGACTACAAATATGACAGCTTCATGAGTTGATTGCGTATGACAATACTGTGAATAACATTAATAAAGACACATATCAACAGCAGATTCCACAAGAAGATCACATATAAAAAGTGCATTAATAGATATAGTAGTGCTTGCAATATTTATTCATAAAAGAAATGTTTAAAGACAACTTAAACTTTCTTTCTCAAGGACACAATGGTTTCTCTTATGCCTTCTGTGATGGCATTGATTTCTGTTAGAATAAGCTACAATATATTTTTTCTTCTAATTCATAGTGATTTTTAATATATCAATGGTATTTTCAATAGCATAGTCTTGTGGTAGTTCTACTCAGTTCAATAGGGAATTTAGACAGAAAAGAAGACAACTTTTCTTGAACTCTAGGTGTTCTCTCTAGGTGTTCTCTCATACCCTAATACAAAACGAGTATGTATTACTCTTGGCATCTATTTGCTATTGCAAAGATGAATGAAATTATGATATTCTCTTCAGCTCAAAAATTTGGATCAATACTTCAAATGTTACACCTTCAGGGGAAAACAGAAGAAATACCACGAAAGGCTAAAAAGTCTGCAAAATTTTATGAATGTCTTGGATGTTCTGTAATGCCATTAACACTTCAAAGCTGTACTTTCAGACCCATAAAAATTCTCTGTCTTCTTCTTTACATAGGAACAAGTAAGATACATAGCAAATAAAAGTGAAAGATGATTTTTTAAATTTTCTTTCAGCATTCCATGGCATACAGTGTAAGTTTTCAATATTTAAAAGGTAAAATAGAAAATGTATTCTGTAACACTGCAACAGAAATCCAAGGAAACATCAAAGATCATTAGTTTTATATCGTGGGTCATGAGAAATCTTGAGACTTAAATAAATTGTTCCTAATCTTTAGTAAGATGTATCAGAAGGCAGAAATACTAAAGAATGCGATAAAAAACATCACCAGCTATGTTGCAAAATAAAGTACCTGCGCATCATTCCCCGTAAAATAGAATAGACTTGTTAGGATAAGAAAAGTTGAATTACATTTTGAAGAAGACTTGAACTTCTGTATGTGTATTAAGGGAAATATAAGTTATACTTGGAGCTGCTTTCTAAAAAAATGTTTTAGGAAAACCAGTTTTTTAGTAAGGTCTGGAATTGTGATGGAAGCTCTAAAATAATACAGCTTGAAAATGCCTTCTTATAGACCTCTGCAGTCACCATGAAATAAACAACATTGCTTCAACAAACCAGAAAGATGATTTCCTTTCCACACTGAAGTACTTCATTACTGAATATTGTAGGTCTGCCATTTTTTTGAGATTTTTTTAAACATTTAAAGAATAAAAAATAATTTTGGAATATTTCTGTACTGTTAACCAGCTCCTCGATCTAAAACAGTGAAGTAAGATTCTTTTATTCTATACATATCTGTATGATTGTTCTACATGACCATGTTGTTTTAATTCTTCGAACTAAATTTTCTCATTCTGCTTCAACTTTTCCTTAGGTGCCATGTCCATCTGAAAGTGTTTAGGTTGATTAGACAACATATATACTACACCAGACAGTTAATAAATAGAGTTGTGCCTGGTTATGTACCAAATTAGAGCTGCACAGGATGTAAGTTCCTTGAAACAGGGACCATCTTATCCTCTCAATGTACAAGGATATCACATAGCTAGCTATGGTTCCATACCTAAAACAAAACAAAACAAAACCACCCAAACAAACAAAACTAAAACAAAACAAAAAAACCACACACACACAAAAAAACACACAACTACCAAAAAACTTCCCTTCTCAACCCCCCTAGAAAAAAAAACAAAAAAAAACCCCACAACTGAACTGCTAAAAAGCAGCCAGAAATCTTGTGCATGAAAACAGGAGCATGTTAATCCTGTGCATTACTCATTAATTAAGTTCTAAGAAGGCAAAGTTACCATTAGTGTCACATTTGATCCAATGTGTATTCTTGCTATCCTCTTCAAACAAGACTGCAGAAGGTATTTCTTTCAAAATATCAACTGGACATTTATGTTTTTAGCTATAAATATGTCTTTCTTTATGTACAGATTCCTTAAAAAGACTGCAAATTGTATTCAAATTGAAAATAAAACCACATGCTGGAACACAGTTTCTCAGTTTAACCTCATAAAGTGTTACAAGCCCAAGTACAAGTTACCAGTACAAACTGAGGGTTTAATGAATTGAGAGAAGCCCTATGGAGAATGACTTCAAGATACTGGTGGATAAAAAATTAGTACCAGTTGCACTTCAAGCAGTGAAAGCCAACCTGGGCTGCATCGGAAGCAGCGTGACCAGCAAGTCAGGCAAGGTGATTCTACCCATCTAATCTGCTCTTGTGAGACCCCACCTCCAGTACAGCATCCAGCTCTGGGCTCCCCAGCACAAGAGAGACATGGACCTACTCAAGCTAGTCTAGAGTAGGCCACAAAGATAATCAGAGGGCTGGAGTATTCCTCCTATGAAGACAGGCTGAGAGAACTGCTGTTCAGCCTGGAGAAGAGAAGGCTCCAGGGAGACTTTATTGCAGCCTTTCAGAACTTAAACAGGGCTTGTAAAAAAGGTAGGGACAGACTGTGTAGTAAGGCCTATAGCAATAGGACAAGGCGCAAGAGTTTAAAACCAAAAAAGGATAGCTTTAGATTGGACACAAGGAAGAAATTCTTTATAATCATGAGGCACTGGAACAGGTTGCTCAGAGCAGTTGTGGATGCCCTATCCTTGTTCAAATGTCCAAGGCCAGGCTGGATGGGGCTTTGAGCAACCTGGTCTAGTGGAAGGTGTCCCTGCCTGTGGCAGGGGGTTGGAAGATCGTTAAGATCCCTTCCAACCCAATCCATCCTATGATTCAATTTGTACTATTCACTTCAATGTATTTGAAGTATTCTCAATTCTCTGAGTATTCATTTGTGAATAAAAAGTGACTTTTTGTAAAGGAGATTTCCTATTTAAGCTTACATCTCATTGCTTTCCTACTGTACAGATTATTCCTTCTATAATTATTCTGGATTCCTTTTTCAAGAAGACAAACTATGATTTTTCTCAGTTTTCTAGTTACCAGATTATTCCTTAAATCAAATTACATTCCTAGAACTGTCCAAGAGTACTAATGAAGAGTCAATTACTTACAATGCACAAAAATAAAACAGAGGAAAATGTTACTAGAACGTACCTTGATCTTTGATTTATAAATTGTGCTTTTAAGATGCAGTCTGGAATTGAATGCTAAGCTTTGAATTTTTTTTTCTATTCAGGTTCAATTTTGATATTAAGCCAACAAAGCTCCCATGTAGTTCTTTGTTCCAGTTGTACAGCCTACTGCTTCAATCTTATTCAAGCAGTTTATACCACTCTTCCAGCATAATTTGTAAATTTAACCCAGATATTTCTCCATGCAAGCAAATGTTCAATTCGGTACCAATTTAGAACATTCCATCAATTCTCAGAAACAGTTAGAAGATGGTAAAGAGTAAGGGAGATATGTAACATCAGTAAATCCACACAAATATCTCTAAGCAAACACATGAAGAACCTGGCAGAAAAGCTCATGTGGTTCAATATAAATCCAAAGACAGAAGTCATAGTTTAATGCAGTTAAGTTCAGATTTTTACCATGTGGATCACTTGCAGTGTGTTGTGATATAAGAAGATAATCAGAGGTGGGAGAAAAACAATATGAGATTGCATTTCTTCATTTTTCTCTTTGCCAAACTAGTTAATTTGTAAATGTTTCATAGTTTCAATTATGCTTTTATACAACTTATAAGAAAAAAATCTGAAGTTCTAGCAGCTGTAGCTATAAATCATTTTAAGAAGCTCTTACGTATTGCTGTAACTTCAGATTTTTTCAACATTATCCATCTGTCAATCTTGTATTCCAATTGTTCCATCCCTACGTTGTGACCCTGCTGTAAAACTAGAAGGTCCATCTAGACATTTTATCTCCTTAGCATATTTCAGGTCTTATTTAAATCAGCATCACAATTACTTAAAAAAAAAAAAAAAATCCAGGCTCTGCAATTTTACAATAGAAATTAATGTAGTACATTATTTTAGTGTTTTCTTTGTATTCTACGTTAACCTTTTGGGGGGCGGTAGTTTACTTTAATAGGATAAACAAAAGAATAGATGAGCACTGCAGTGTTGTAGTAACATGCTGCAGAACTATAAAAAAAACCACTGCCCAGACTGAAAAGAGAACAGAAAGGATAAACAATAATATAAAAAGGAGAATCCAATGGAAATCAATATTTTTAGGTTGACTAGACTCACCATTTCTCATTTTTATGGAAAGTTAATGCAAGAAAAAAGATAAAGGGAAGAATGGTTTCCCTTTTAATTGTTGGATTCACACAGCTCTACCACTATTGTAAGAAATAATTAACAACTCAAATGACCCAGTTTCTTAGAATTGCCACAACTTCTTCATATAGTTGAACCTTATTCCACTTAGGAAGAAATCTCAGATTGCTTGCACTGCCATCTCAAGGATGTAAAGTAACATAAACAACTTCTGCATTGTTTATTTTAGCTACAGACACAGTCAATGCATAATTAAAAACATAATGATAAGACAAGGGGTAATGGGTTTAAACTTCAATAGATTCAGGTTAGATCTAAGGAAGAAGTTTTTACTGTGAGGGCGCTGAGGCACTGGAACAGGTTGATCAGAGAAGTGGAAAATGCTCAATGCAGTGCTCAAGATCAGGCTGGACACAGCCCTGGTCCACATGGTCTAGGGTGAGGAGTCCCAGTCCATGGCAGGGGGGTTGGAACTACATGATCTTAAGGTCATTTCCAACCCAAACCATTCTATGATTCTATGATACTATGACAGTGAGGTATAAAATAGGGTCTTAAGGGATAATTTATCTAGTGTTTATCTCAAAGTCTTCTTTAAAAAAACTGTCACAGTTTAGAAACTACATTTTTTAACAGTCCCATATTCAAGTGCAATTTCACCAGTTTAGTATCTCTGCAAATTGTTTTCGGAAATATGCACTATATTGACATATTATGTCATGGACTTATCTTGAAATACAGCTCCATGATGCTAGTCCTCACCATAACAGGCTAATTGTGAAAGCATTCTAAGAGATTTAAGAAAAATCCAGTTGTCCTTGGTGGACTGGCAAGAGAAAATAAGCATTCTATACATCAGAATACACTAATTAAAAAGCAGTGTTTCAGTTTCATTTAAATGAGTGACAACAGGCCTTCCACAGAACAAACTGTGTTGTTTTTTTTTTCTTCACGTTTATTTTCTTTCATTATATAACTGTCAGCCCCAAGGAGCTTTTGGCAAAAATGTGATAAAGCAAATGGCCTTCATTTAAGCTTGCAGTTTTCTTAATCTGTAGCAAAAGGTAAAATATAGCTTGTTCTGTGATAACATCTTATTTCTGCAGGTGCATTAACCCCTAAATAAAATACAGACCACTGTATCATTGCATTCCAGTGAATCTTCCCCTGATAACACTTACATATGAAGGCCTTTGTACACTCATTTGTACCCTCTGTTAAATGATATACCTAGAGCAATTTGACAGCTTATTTAGGACTATCTTAATTCTTCAGTTTGTTGGCAATCATTTTTTAAAGAGAAAATAATACAGCTGTTGGACTGTAAGAACATATAAACAAAATAGCTGTTTTATTAGTGTTACTTTCCATTTCACCTGTCACCAGTTACACAGTCCCAAGGCCTTGGGATGAGTATCAATCCTTAAAATAACTTCACACATCCTTTATTTTATTTGCATGATTAGCCAAGTCAGTTTAGGCACCTGAAAAGAGTCATGGGCCAAGCACACAGCAGAATTCCTGGAAAGTTTTACTGAATTCACACATTTTCTTATGTCCTCTATGACAAACACGCTATTGTTCACTTCCACAAGCTTATTATTGTCCATAACTATTTCTCATCTAAAAGAGTGCTGAATCACGTACTCTCAAATAGTTATTTTGTACATTTACAAGTTTTTGTGTAGGATGATCACTGCTGTTCCTAGATGAATCATGACTGTCAGCTGAAGTTGGGCAAAGCCCCTCTGTCTAACTTAAGAAAAAGCAGGACACAGAACACCCTCTATGAGAGGAAGTGTTACTTCAGTCACACACCGCTCTTGCTTCCTTACTACAATGCTTAACTATTAATCACCAAGATTAGCTGCCACTGCGGGATAAAGGAGATGGCAAAGAAAAGTAATGTTGATGCATTCTCACTCATAAAAAGCTTATGTTGGCATCAGAGCTACCAAATTTGACATGCTATGCTTTAAAATAAAACAAAAAAACTAAACATGTCACTCAGAGAATTTGCAAAAAAAAAAAAAAGTCTTAAAAATTTGTTAAAAATGAATTGGTTAATCCCTTGGAGGCAGAAGCAAAAGTTATGCTGGGTATGTACATATAAACAAAACACATATATATTTGGTAGAACTCATCTTGATAAGCTATATTCTACATGAAATGGTGCTATAAAAATTAATATCCTGAGATCACCAGTGTCATGAGCATTACTAAGCTTCCTCTGATTTCAACATCATCAGGTTTGAATTGTGTACACTGCCTTTACTACTGTAATAGGTACTGTAGTGAATCTGAACAGCAAAATAATCCACACCTCCTCTATTTCAGGGAAATACACTTCAGCTTTGCTCTCATCTGGCTTAAGAGTCTGACTGCCCAGAAATGGAGGTAACTCACTTCAGCCTCAGTCAGGTCTTCTGTCCTGAGACTGCTGTACATAGCTGAGCTGAAGGAAATGAGCAGCAACTGGAGACAGCCGTGAGATTTGCTTCAATAAATTCCTAGTTCAAACAGTCACATTAGGGCAGGATACACCCCATGATGGCAGAAGGCAAAACAAACTAGTGATCCTAGTCCAAAGAAAACTCTGGTACAAATAAAGTACATATAAATTATTTCAGGGTCAAATATTACTCAGGAATAACATTTGAAGATACAGTATCTACAAAAACTAGTACCTAACACATACATTTATGAAGTGTCAAAAGATTTTTAGAAGACTGGCAGTAAACAGATTACTGAAAAATACAGTACTTTGCTCTTCAAGATAATCTATTACATAGCCCATTTTTTTTCTAGAGCTTATGAAAAACAGAAGCATGGTATTAACTACCTATTACAGCTTCTCCCAAATGGGGAACTCATTTATAGATCAAATTCCTCAAGAAGACGAAAAAGCCTGCCAAACCCCTCATATAGTCTCTGCACATCATCTGCATTAGTTAGGGTGCTCCATCTGCACAGAATCCATGACAGGTAAAAATACAACACTCATTAAATTTAACTTCCTTCCTAGTTCTTTTTGAATGATTTGTGGAAGAAACATTATTCATTGTTCTAACAAATGACAGGCACTGTGTTTCAATATAAACTACAAACAGGCAATGTGTGTTTATATGGCTTCTGTCATGCAGCATGGAGAGAGAATGTGTTAGTTTCCCATAAGTGCATTGCTGTCAAGGTATAAATGAGATAGATACAGTGCTATTTATACCAGACACACTGACATCCTGTTTAACTAGACCAAGAATTCTAGAATGAATACGTTAAAAAATTATTAATCTGAGGCAAGTTAGATCAACATACACTTAATTATGAAATAGCATCTTTTCAGTTTTACTTCATTACATTTCTGTATTCTACTACTTTACAAAACATGTATTTTACAATGCTAGAAATTCACAACAAACAAAAAAGATTAATCTTCTTGAAGCTGATGGGGAGTCTGCATTCTGTAAGGACCCACATCGACCTGACAGCAAAGAAAGAGTATTCTTAATTCAAATTTTATTTTGATGAAATATACATCATCTATGCCTGAACAGTCCCTGGCACATTTGATCTCGATCCTCCTGGGTGGCCCAGTGATTACTGATAATAAAAAGATAAATGCAGTGATGGTTTTCAAGACATTTGCATTTTCTTAACTTTAAAACGAACTTTATTGAAAATTGTTTCTATTATCTGTAATTTTAATCTAATGGAAACAGAGAAAATGAGAAAAAACTGGTAACCACGAAATACAACATAATGTCATACCAAATCAAACTAACCAAGTACCATGTCAAAGAACAGAATGGTTTGCATTGGAAAGGACCTTAAAGATCCAAACTCCATCAAGGTAAAATAATGTAATCTATCTTAGTGTTGAAAATAAGGAAAGAAAGTACAGCAATATTCTTGTTCTCCAACCTTTCAAGCACTTGGAATCAGAAGCAGCAGATGAACACTAACTCTGAAAACAGGCATAGAGAGGCTTAGACTAAGGCTAAAAATGTGCTAGAACCAAATTTCACCTGCTGCAAGTCAAAGTTCCAGTTCAAATCACTTGAGCTGTCTGCCTTGCAAGTCAGAAACAAAATTTTCATCTTGTATGCAGTACAATAACCATTTTGTCATTGCAGGAAATGGAAGAAAGGGATAAATAACCACAGCAAGAACTACAGAAACCCTTTATTTTACGAGGTTTTGATTTAGGTCACATTTCTCATTCAGCTCAAAATACTAATGCTAATGACCTGAAACATGGCAAGTGAGTGTATAAACTGAAGCAGTTTTAAGCTGATTTCCAGACAAAACTACTAAAATCATCTTCAAACATCTATCATCCCATCAGTTTTAGCAGCTTCTATCATCCTAAAATATCATCTTTCCATAGGACAAAAATTAAAAGATATGTCAGATAAAAATCACACAGAGTTCTTCTTAAAAATGACACCAGGTTCTTCTTAAAAACCACACCACCACTAAAATGTACTACTTCAGCTGGTTAAGCATGCCCTCCTTTTGACTTGTAAGATGGTAATTTGATTTAGCTGAATATAATTTAAAATAATACAACTGCACTAAAAGCAAACATTTTGTTAAAGAAATCTTTCAACAGGATGTCATTTCAATAATAAAGTGAAAAGCTAGTTCTTCTATGTTCTGTGTCTAGAATTATCAGTGAACATGAAGGAGAATTATCAGTCTACATGAAGGAGAAATTGAGGAGCAGGTTTGGCATTGCTTCCATAATACTCTTTGAAGTCCTGCTATTGCAAGCAAATTGTTCTTAAAACGTTTTAAAATACTATTCATTTATACAGAGAACAACATTAGCGCAATCAGGAAACATACTATTTTTTCTGTAGAAAACAAAAATACTGAAGAAAAATAACAGCTGCATGCAGAGCATTAGCCATGTTTTATCAAGTCTCAAACCAATCATAAAAAAACCCAACAAAACAAAAAAACAATCTACCTTGGTGCTTACAGATCTTTCCTTTACAGTGGAACTCCAAATACAGGAAATGAACGCATAAAAAATACAAGAAAGGACTCATTATAAAGTTGAACATTCTACTCTTTTTCATTGCGTTGGTTTATTGTGGTAAATTTCAGCTTATCAAAAAGAAAACAAGCATCTCTTGCCAGTCCCATGCTCAAAGGCTGTATATGAGGCAGAAGAATCCTCATAGTCACGTGAAGCAGGCTGTGCAATTTCTGCACTGAAGCAGCATATTCTAGAGAAAGGTTAAACCACATGTCATAACCAGCACACCCAAATGTTCAGTGCCTTTCTTCACATTCAAGTTTTAATGACTCAGGTATTTACAAATACAGTCACAATTAATTACACTTAAACTAGCCTTATAGGTGTATAGCCTACATGCTCATTTCCACAGAATTTTTGTGTAACATTAAAAAGTGAAAAGCCAAAATAGATATGCTGGATTCAGATATGTTCTCATCATAAAAACACTTAAGGTGATTATCATGCATCTGAATCCATATTGTGCAGGTTTATAGACTGTGGTCTGTTACACTGCATCACAAATTCCAGTGACGGGGTCACAATCCCACAGTTCTCAAGTCATCTCATATGGACAGTGACTAGTACACCCTCACAGCTTGTTTCCAAAAATCCTACAAATTAAGCAATAAATATTCTGGATTTTTCTCCCTGTTGTATGTAGGGAAAGGGAAAAGCACAATTCACAACATCACATACACAATTTATGATACCTTTGTTGCAGATGAGATTTATCCTTGTATAAAAATATCTACACACAAAATTAAGAAGTATGCTTTAATTCAGCCATTTCAGGCTGAGCAATATCATATGTCGCACTAAGGTATTTTTCACTATAGTGAAAACATGAATGGCTTGAATTTTTTTTACCATCAATCCTTATGCACGTATTCTAGACTGGTAAATTTATGCCTGTGTGTACATTCCTATTTTCAAGTAAGTATTTTGTATTATTCACCTATATCAAGTCTGCACATTCAAATCTGAGTGGGCCTATGTACATTTTAGGGTAACACATCTCAGCACAGGAGGTACAGGAATTAATTTGCAAAAGAAAAGTGCTGCAGTTTTAGCTTTTTGTATTCTCCAATGGCATTCTCCTTTCTGAAAAGTAAAAAAAAAAAGACAATTTCTGATGAAAGAATTGTTCTTATTAGGAAAGAAAAGCTACCTATTGTCCGCCTTAGTTTTGCAAGTAGTTTTTTGATGATTTATTTTGCCATTAGTTGTTACAGGTACTGAAAGTACAGGTGAGTGTTCTGAAAGTCATCTCCCCTTAGTTGCCTAAATATACACACAGCATATTATGCTTAGGTACCCTTACTTATTGATTTTGGATTTTATTTTTGACATCTTCTCTGAAAATTCAATTTCCTAATGGGGGAAAAAAATGATAGAGAATATAATTCAAGAATGCAACACAGATAATATTAAACTCTAGACTGTAAAATTAAAGTCACCTGTAGAGGCTAACTAATACTACAAAGAAGATAGCAAGAAGACGTAATTTGTGATACAAATAAAACTGGGGAACACCTGTTTTTCAAGAGAGGGGTCATGCCAATCAGTATATTCCAGTGAAACAAGAGTCATTGCCTACATTGGCTCTAAAATTATACCTAAACCTTCATCAATTAGAAGTCTTATCTGTGAGTTTTCATAATAAAATAGCCTTTACTGAAACAGCATCTCCTTATTAAACACATTAACTGTCAAAACTACTCAGACTGCTAATAAAATGACGGTTTTACTAATTTACTTTGTAAAAAGGGACTCGAAAGTAAGGACAGAATCATGCAGGAATTCCTCCATCGTATCAAACAGTGTAATTGACAACACAGGTCCTGAAAACTGTCTTGTGTATCCGAGGCATTACTCTAGGAAATGCAGAGGTCAAACGGAGAATATAACAGAATGGTAATTTTATTCCTAATCTTTCTAAATTTATGCAAAACAAGCCATAATTCCAATATCCATATTTGTTATTTTCCCTCTTTTCCACTAAACTACTTGTGTTTAACACAAGGAGTTTTTCTAAAGTGAGTCCATAACTGATTTCATCCACTGCCAGTTCTGAGTACTGAGAAAATTTCAGACCATTTTTCATTGAATTATGATAGTCCTTGGGTTAGAAACAGAAGGTTTTCACTATTTTTCTTGCAACTACAGAAGAAAAAATGGAGAGAACAGTGGGATACAAATACTCCTAAATGAAACACCAGTGCATAACTTGTCGCACTAGCAAACTACTGATTTCACTTTATTCAGAGATTGTTTGAAAGCTGTTCAGGTTCCTCAAGTAAAACGTTCATTAATACAAACATATTTAACTGCGTCTCCTTAAACATCTGAGGTTATATGCTTTGAAAATCATGAGTTACCCATGATCAGTCCCAGTGAATGGCTCTTAACATTTCACTTTGAGACATAATTTAATTTTTAACTACCGCCTTTTACCTTGGTCTCTTTATTCCAGCTACCTAAAGCATCTGCTTAAATGTATCAATTATTCTTTTTCTTCTCATTATTAGAGAAAATACTTTGAAATTAAGATACCTGCCTGACTGAGCACTTGATGAAAGTCTTGGCATGTACATTACCAGCAGGCTATTCATTACTGGGCACTCGTGGAACAGGACAACTGTAAGTATCCCATTATCATAGGGATACCTGCTCTACTGTGCAATGCAGCAATTCTGAGACTACACCAGGTGTCATTTTAGTTATGTTAATAAATGTTGACAAATGACTTCTCAACTTTCTGTTGATAGTAGCATTGCTTTCAGGAAAGCAGGATGCTCGATGTTTCAATCAGCAAAGGCAGTGAACTACCACCTCTGACTTCTGCCAAGCAATGATCCAAGTACAGGGACAATGACTGCTGAAACCTCTACTCTTTATTCTATGCCATTTTTTACCTCCTTCCTTTCTTGCTGTGCCTTCCAGACCATTGCACTAAGAGTCAGAAAGACTAGAAACAGTAACAGCAGCAAAAGCAGTACAAGATGCTGACACATTATTCACTGGCTAAGATATGCAAAAGTGATTTAAGAAACAATTAACCAGAAATTGAACAGGAAAGCACTGTGTAGTTCTTATTTATCTAAAATCCCACCACACTAGAACTTGGATTTTTTTCTTGCCTAGTATATCTCTTTCTTTTGGCAAAAAAAATTGAGTATAAAGAAGAGACAGAAGGAGTATAAAGGAGAATTTGTATTGCAAGGTATTACTTGCACAAAAATCTAAAACAACCAATAAGGCATTTAGTTGAAATGTAGAAACGACTCTAAGAGCTTAACATGCTTAAACATTGTTTTCTGCTACCTATGATCTGTTCTAATGGTATGAAAAGATAATACAAATATCAGCAAGTTTCATTTTTGTCTTTACAACTCTTCCCTTTGTTAATCTTCATTTTGGCCTCTTTCTGGCCATGCTTTCCTGGTCAGTAGACCTACAATTGCTGTACTTTATTTTATGAGATACAGAGCTGCCACTTTGCTGTTGAGAGATCTATCAGCATTAACACACATGGTTATTCACATCCCTTGAAACAAAAAAAAAAAACAAAAAACAAATAGAGCTTCTCTTTGACTAAACACCCTGTAATTTTTCAAGCTGCTATAAAAATTGTGTGCCTCTAAGTAGGCCAAGGATACCCAGCTATTTCTTCCAGTGCATGAACCAGAGTCTACATGTTTTGATTCAGTCTTTAAATTAGATACAAGATGTTTATGATCTAGTTGTTACTCACGCTGGAAGGTCTATTTTTGTTTTATTAAATATTCCAAATATTCCAATGCTCAGAATAAGTAGCAGAAACAAATTTTAGTAATTAATACTTTGTTTTGGTTTGGGGTCTTTTTGTTTGGTTTTGTGAGATTATTTGGTTCTAGTGAAATAAAATCTTTCCTCCAGAAGGTTAATTTTAGTAATTTGATTTACATTTTCCTTGGAGGGGGAGCAGATAGTGAACTGCTTGTTCACGTGATTCATTTTAGCTATGCCCTCATGTTCTTTATTCAGCTGCAGTGTCTGAAGTACAGCAGTTCAGTAAGCCAGAGTTAATGATGACCAAGTGACACAAAAGACTATTAATCAGTTCATAAGAAACAGCTGAAATTCAGAAACAGCAGAATCTCAAAATCCAAAGATAACCTCTTAATGAAAGAAATATATTACATACTAACTGCTATGCTGACCAAAACACTTGAGACTGCAAAGGCAAAGGAGACAAACAACAGGGAATGGCCAGTTATCCTTTGTCAAGATCAGTGTACTGGTTTTGACTGGGACAGAGTTAATGTTCTCCATAGCAGCTCACATGGTGCTATGTTTTGGACTGATGACCAAAACAGTACTGATAACACACCCATATTTTAGGCATTGCTAAACAGTTTTCACAGAGTCAGTGTCCTTTCTGTTTCTCACACATACCTGAGAGCAAGTAAATCTGGGATGCACAGGAAGTTGAGGGGGCACAGCCAGGCCAGCTGACCAAAGGGATATTCCATACTATAAAATGTCATGCTCAACAATAAAAGCTGGTCAAGGAAGGAGAAAGGGGGAACATATGGAGTTACAGTGTTTTGTCTTCCCAAGTATCTGTTGCTCACGATGGAGCCCTGCTATCCTGAAGATGGCTGAACACCTGCTTGCCCATGGTAAGTGGTGAATTAATTCCTTGTTCTACTTTGCTTGCATGTGCGTCTTTTGCTTTACCCATTAAACTGTGTTTATTTCAACACATGAGTTTTCCCACTCTTAAGCTCCTGATTCTCCCCCTCACCATACTCAGGGTGGTGATGGAGCAGGTGTGTGGGACTTAGCTATTTACTGAGGTTAATCTACAATAATAGGAAAGATGACATTTTTAACAGATCACATTACAGAAACTCAGGATAAAATTATGTAACTAGAAAGAACTACTATAATTGAATCAGAGAATTAACCTTTTAAAAAAAATTAAAAAACAAAAAAACAAAAAAAAAAACAAAAAACAAACCAAGCAAAGACGAAACATTTCATTGTCAGCAAAAAGGGAGCTTGTTCTCTAATATGAAAGCACTTACTGTATACACCAGAAGGAGATAATGGTTCACCTAGTGACCAAAGGGAAGAAACTTCTAAAAAACAAAAAAAAAAAATAAAAGAAGGAAGTAAGGTAAGTAATCCTGAAGGAATGTCGCTATATATAATACAGAGTGGTATTATTGACAGTAAAGATATAAATCAACCCCCTGTGGTATTCTGTAGTCTACTATCCTTAAAGGACACCTATTGTGAGAGCACAATAAGGACACTGGAGAGACTGCAGTAGATTTGAACTATGGCTTTTCTGAGGAAATCTGGGACCAAGGCAGGGCAAGCACAGGATTAGATAGGCACAGGCTCCATTCAGCCTAAGTTACTTTATGATAGAACCATTCATACCTCCAGCACCACGTACTTCCACATTAAAGGAATAATACACAGATACATTGATGGATGCACTAATCCATCATCAACATGCACTAATAAGCAACATTTGGAAAAGAAAAGCTTCTGGATCACAGATTTATGAAGGAGCCCGTCTGGACTGCCTGTATACAAATGTTAGTAGTAATGTATGTTCAGAACCTAAGTAAAATCTACTCAAACAGGTTTTAAAATCAAGTCCAGAATGAATCAATGGCAATATACAAGAGAAAGACACTAAATTATTTTACAACAATAACAGTTTAAGAGCAAACAATGCAGCAGACCTTCTCTGAATGAAGGCACTGTGATGCAGAGATGGCATTGAAACAAAAGGTGGTTAAAATAATTCATCTATTGTAGCTGGAACTGGATGGAAAACATTCAGAACTGTATCCACTAACATCAACAGCAATAAGCTACAACTTCACTTCAAACAATGAATATGTAACATTTCAAAATGTCACCTTCCATCTTGCTTTCATAAAAGCCGTAGAGTCAGGTAAAATATTAAATTCTTTGTATTTCTGAAAAGGGTCTGCCTGGAAATGTGTGGATAACTTTTAACAGTGGGTAAGGACAAGAAAGAAGATTATGGATCAAACAGCAGTCCTGATTTTACACTAAAGCCAGGAAGAAGGAGGATGACCAACTTCAGAATTTTGTATTCTTGCTATCTTGAAGGCAACTACTTCTAACTGAAAATCATTTCATTTCACTGCTTAATGAAAATTAAACCAACTACTACAAAGTAAGATCCCTAAAAAAAAAAAAAAAACAAAATCCAAAAAACTTTAATAGGTAATTTAATGATTCTATTAAAACTGCATTTAGTAGCAAAATAATATTGAAGTATATGTCACAGAAAACCACATACCAAGCAGAAATCAGGTCGGCATAGTGTGCAGACATATCTAAAAGTTAATCTCCCTTATAATTTAATGCATTAATGAAACAGTATAGTAGCTAACACAAAACATTCTTTAATAACAGCTTCATATTTACCCCACTCAATGAAATTCTGCATCAGACTTCTAAGAAATTCTTGCAGAATGGAAAGGTGAAACAAATGCTTTCAGACTTTGTACCTTAATTTGCCCTGCTTTTTCACTTTATTGGTTAATTGATGTAATAAGTCCTTATTTCTTGCCAAATGTGTGCCCACACCAACAGGAATAAATACTTCTTGGCCTTATGAACTCATTTCAGGACTTATTACAATAGTTGAAAGGAGACACTCCACCCACAACCAGTAAGATGCTCACAAGTGTGAATTTAGTATGACAGAAAAAGGAATGTCCATTTTAAGATGTCTTTTATCTACTGCCCAAGTTGTGTATTTTCCCATGTGCATGCACTGTGCTTACCTGCAGAAACACGAAGAACAGCAAGTTATCTTTTCATGAGTAGGATCTGCACATTTCCACTTCTAGATCTATCCCTCAAAATCAGTCTGTGTGCAAAATCAGTCATGCAGCATATATGACATATATATTATGCATGTACATACATATTATGTATGTACATACATATTATGTACTTTTAAGTGGCTCAGACATCCACATGAGATTCAGTGACCAAAGAACATACATACCCATAAGACTTCACAGTGATAATGTGCCTGACCTCATTGCTTGTCTTCAAACAGGAATTAAAGGAGCCACATGACTGCATACATTCAGTGTCATTAAAAAAACAACTGTTTCTTCTTGCTAAGTTCTGTCTCATGTCTATCAAAAAGGACAGGACAACAATCTTCACAGTGAGTTTCTCCTGAGCAGTTGCCCAGGTTCTTAATAAACTCTGTGCATGCCATTGCTAAGGCCAATCAGCACCATTAGTATAGCCTGTCACTCAAATGAGGCAAACAGCATACATTAAACCAAATAGCAGCAGCAGCAACCAGTTTCTAGGCTCTCAGTTCTCCTTGATACAGGAGAAAAAGGACAGAAGAGGAATTGATAGTGATAGAAACAAAACAATTTTTCAAGCTGTCGGAATCTTCAACTCACCAAAGAATTCATAGAAGCTACTCTTACTTTTACTAGCCAAAGCCCGAATCTGCTCACATAAACAATTCACAACCAGCTAAACAAATTGTTTCAAACTAGTAATTTTGTCATCTAACCAAAAGAACACAATGTTATGTCATTAAAAATCTTTCCTGAGTGATATAATTTCCACTGCACTTTCCTAAGGCAGGCCAAAATCTACCAGTACAAATTAAAGCACATGAACACTGAGCTCTCAGATTAACTGATCACTGAAGTCTCATTTATGCAGTGGTAATAATGTACAACATATTTTTGTTGCACAGTGTTATCTCATGGAATTTTTTCTTTCTCCCCATTTTCCTATTAGCTCATTGCTCCACAAACACCTCCAACATTCTATTGGTCTTGCTTTCAATTGGCCTATGCTATGGACATTTTTACACAGCCCTGACACCAAATATGACAGACTTGAAGAAAAAAAACAAAACAAGCTAAAGAGAAGTGCTGTGCTAGAGGTATATTTCATCACAAAATACACTCGTTAGAAAGTAACTCTTCATAGAATCCAGTTGTTTTTAGTTGGGAGGTTCACTTTGGAGATGAAATGGAAAATATGTTCTGACAATGTCAAAATTATTCTGCTTCCAAATTACTTCTCCTTTCAAATTCTCTTTGCATTATTTTATCTTATAATGGGACACATGAAAACATGAAGATGAAACAGAAAGCAAATGCAACTCACACTATTTTAGATCAACTGCTATTGGTTCTTTTTTAGTTTTCCCCTGAAAAACAACAAGCTGAGGAAACTTGGGTTTATCTGGAAGGAAACAAAGCCTCTAATTTTAAAGTCGTAAATCAGAACATAGTTACAGCATTATTGGATGGTACAGCTGAATCCAAAAGCAAACCAGTGGACATTATATCTCCTGGAGCACACTCTTTCACTCAGTACAAAGAAATAAATGTCTAGCAAAAGGCAGCAACGGATCTCAATTTCTGAACCTCAGAAACTAGGATTTAAAGCTTTGAGTTTGTTTTTATATCCTTTTCTGAAGGAAAGGAGACATAAAGCATCTTTATAGAAGTCTTAATAACAAAACCCAAAGTCTTCCTGTTCTACTACATCCACCTTACTATGGATCACATTTCAGAATCTGGCCTTCAGTTTCATATTCCCAATAGGAATTGCAAGATTACCTAAGTGACTTCAATTGCAAAAGTGAATGAGTATCTATATTCCAGTAATACTGTTCATAGTTACTCTGAAACAAAGTCATGTCAGTTTATGTCAGGGGACGACACAGCACAATATATCTCCTCTATTTATTATTTCCTTTGTTTCTGTGCATATAGACAACAATGAAGCACTGGTAAAGATGGTGATTTGTTCTAAATACAAAGTCTCACACATCTGCTCTTTGATACTTAAAAATTATTTTCTACTTTATTTATTTTCTAAGTGAGGCCCCTCAGCTTTTTGGTTTTTCTTTTTGTTGGTTTTTTGGTTTGTTTTTTTTTTTTTTTAAAGTCACATGGATACAGCATTCATGTTGTGTTTATTCACCATATATTTGCGGTTTCCAATTAATTAATCCAGTTGAAATGTAAGCTTAAATCCTAAATGCTTACCTGTATGGGACTATGAAAAAGCAACTTAATTTCAGAATTCATGAAAACTTAAGAGGATAAAAGCTTTGACAGCTTTCAGACATTTAAAAAAAATTACATAATACCTGCAAAACTGTCTGCAGTCCTTGTAAATACCATCCTCTTGCAGACAGCTACCAGTGTATTTACAGTTTATCCTTCTCCCAGAATCTCAGATTCTCTACTCTCTCTCCAGACAATATGCACTCACCATCAATTCTCCTTCAGCCACTCTTAACCTTGCCAAAGTGGAATAATCACACCATTCTCATTTGCTCCCCATCAGCAGTCTTGAGCGTACAGTGTTACCATGATGTATAATTTGTTCATCTTTAATTGTGCAACTAAATCTTGTTACTACCTTGATAATATCGTTGCCTTATCTGCCACAGGTCTTAAGCAATATGTATGGCTAGACCTGTCAGCCTGTTTTCTTCAGACTTTTCCTAGTCCCCAGTCTGTCTTCTTTTCCACCTCTTCACCCTTGACATTGTCCACTAAACCTGTAAGGCTTTCCAAATCTGAGTGCTCCATCACAGACTATAAAAAAGAATTTAAAATAACCTAAACTAGTGACAGTAACTTAGATTTAGCAGTTTTGATAGCAGTTATTGGAGCTCTAAATGCAGATAATCTTTAACTATTTTAAAGTTGCTAGAGGGTTTTTGTGAGTTTGTGGCTTGTTGTTTGGGTTTTTTTGCTTTTTTTTTAACTCAGCTGAAGCGAGAACGCCTGGAAAAGTAAAAGCAAAAAAAAATCTGCTGTACACTCACTTTTTAAAATCTACTAAATATATCCATATAAGAGTAACTGATTTGACCTGCTCATCATTAAATCCCAAGTATACCGACTCATTAAGACAATGCTTCTCAGAAAGTGCTCTTACAAGTCATAGGAGTGAATATATTTAAGGCAGAGATATGTACCACACCTGGCATATCCTGCTGTAGCAGAATGAGTTGGTATCATCATATCTAGGTAGGGAAGTGTCACTACCACAGGCAGTTTATGTAAAACAGAGTCAGTTCAGACATGTTTTCACGCTGACCATTTGCTGTATACACTGGGTGCTGCAGCATAGAAATATGGTCAAGGCTGCTTACTGCCTAGAAGGCTTGAATTCTGGGGAGTAAAACCAGAAAATGTTCCCTTGGCTCCAAGAGCATTCATCCCAGTTTGGTTTAAGTCAATTCAACTTTGCAATGCTACCCGAATGAGATGGCACCTCCTTTCCGCATTCAGCAATGCTCACACAGACATACAGATAACAAGACCAAACACTTGGCCTACCTGCAAACCAAACCATTTTAAACAAAATCATTTACTTTTTTTTATTTTGATCAACCCAGTCAGCTTGTGTTGATCAGAAAACTATGCCCTGATGACTACTTATAGGGGATGTGAATGAGAATGTTAACTTCACACTGGACCAATTCACCCAAGGTGAATGTGATTAGAGCGCATTTAACTGTTTTCAACTTTCTGTTCTAATTTTTCCTATTTGAAGAATAAACTTCTCTTTTAGTTGCAGGAAGTAGCATGGTATCCCTAAGGAAATAATGAATGCTTTTATGTATTTGAACATCTACAGTCTGTTTCATATTTGACAGCTACGTAAAGTCCTTGAAATGTTGAGTGACTGGTACTAAATCACTCAGGAGAAACCTCTTCTAAAAGACAAGTTAAAATCTTAGTATTAGTTTCCTTTCCAGTCTCTGGAAAAAGAAATCTTATTTCTGCAGCTGCAGATTACACAAATGAAGGAATATAAACACAGAGGCAAGTACTGTGTTGAGCGACAGGTCAGATGTTTCAAGAATCAAAGTTAGACAAAGAACAGCACTTAAAAGGCTTCATCTTAAAATAATGAAAACATTTTTGACCCCATTTTTCAGTAAGAGGCAAAGTACTGGTCAAGAATCTAAGAGAAAATGGTCTCAAATTGTACCAGAAGAGGTTTAGACTGTATAGTTGGAAAATTTTCTTCACCGAAAGGGCTGTCAAACACTGGAACAGGCTGTCCATGGAAGTGGTGGAGTCACCTTCCCTCCACTTATTTAAAAGATATGTAGACATAGCATTTAGGGACATGGTTTAGTGGTGGACTTGGCAGTGTTAACAGTTGGACTTGATGATCTTAAAGGTCCTTTCCAGCCGGGTTGACTCTATGATTCTATTACAGTAAGACTGTGTCAAAGTAACATGTTATTTTTAGCTTCAGCTTCCAACACTGAAAGTCCTGGTATCAATCTCTGCTCTGATGATGGGATAAGTCTCTTCTTAGGATATTTTATGGAAGTCTTTAAGATCTAAACCAGGTATTTATATGCCTCCCACATAACTCAGACTCCTGATTTTTGACTTTGAAACCTCTACATTCAGTGACAATCTTCGTGGCTGGCACCTTACCTAATAAGGCAGCAGAAACTGGAAGCAATGGGAATAACAAATCTAACGGGAGAATAGGCTACACATGAATTGGGGCAAAGAAGGCAACTGGGAGACAAACACTGTTGGGAGTAAACTTTTCTACTTGGAACACTGCTCAGGCTATACCACGTATGGGAAAAAACAAAAACAAAACCAAAAACAGACAAAAAAAAGTTAGTTTTAATCATACATCCATGTGACATAAGCCTCATGCAATTAATACCTGTCATGCAGAGTAAGATCTTAGGAACAAAACAATACACACACACATTGTCACTGATAATCTTTAACTGGCAACCTGAAGAGCCTAATTTGTCTAAATATGTCCATGTCTACTTGGCTTTTCACACATTTGACCACATCTATTATTGATTTCCACAGCACTTATCTGGCAGCCACACCACCTCCTCAGTACCCAGAATCTAATGATAACACCATTACTCAGCTTCTCTTAAGACACTTAAGTAATGCACCAGCATTACAGAGATGCCGCCTTAATGGCAAAGTAAGAGATAAAGACTCATCCCTTCACCTGAATTTCATTCTGAAATTGCCTCCCCTTCCCTTTTTTTTTTTTTTCCTGTCATTTCCAATAGAAACTCTGATCATATGGACCATTCAAATTCTGGCACTGCCTAACCCTTGAATGACTTCATGACTAACCCTAACTGCAAACCTTTTTTAAAATCTCTGAGCAAATTTGTATTTGTTTCCTGAGGGTCTTCTAACATCTATTTTAAAAGGCAAATGACACAAGTATAAGTTCTAAGTACCTTTTTAAAGTGAAAAGACAGTGTTTCATTTGAACAATAGTCAAGCAAAATGTTGCAGCTATTTTGGACACAAAGTCAAGACTAACCTCTGGACTCAGCCCAAACCGCATTTGAGGCAAATAACATTTTTCTGAGAGATTTTGTACAAACAAAAAATAAAACGCAATGGCACATAATGTGTCAAGCCAATGCATTTCCACATGATTATTCCAAAGACTCCTTAGATGGCAAACCAGAAAGTGATTTCAAATCTACTGTTATCTGTAAAATATAGATTTCATATATTCTATTTGGTTTTGTCTAATAGTTCTTACACCACCCTGATAGAGCAAATGAAAATTGGTTAAATGTTCACCATACCATACAAAATTTTACATTTGTAAGCCAATCTTTCACCTTAACAGCACCACTGACAGCAGAAGATCTAAACAAAGATCAGCCATTTCCCATCAAATGAGGACACAGTCCTATCCTTCTTTTTTTAATTTTTTTTTATTTTTTTTTTTTAACCTTGTCCTGGGTTCAGCAGTAGCAGTCATTTTTCTCCTTCTTGGTAGCTGCTGCAGTAACACATTTTGCTCCCTTGGGAAGAAATGACAATGAATTAATCACTTTCATCAGATGGCATGCTTCATACTGAATCAAAAACTGTACTGAAGAAAGAATATAATTCTGTTGACATGACAGTTTTCAAACTAGTCCCTCTTGCAGAGGTCTGCAGAAAGAAGATATGTGTTTCAAAATCATTTTGTGGTAACAGGAAGATTTAATCCTCCTGCTCAGTAACTGCATTCAAAAATAAAAACAGGACATATTTCAAACACCACCTTGAAAAAAACTCCCGTGAAACAAGATGCTGAACACACTTTTACTACACTTACTAAGATCAGTCTTTTTTTTAATTCTGTTCTTTATTAGCATTGCTTCTTGTATGAAGAGCTACACTCAAAAACGATAGTATAGAGAGATCAAAACACAGTCCAGAAAAGTTCGCAATCATTACAAAATTTAGATCACACTAGAATAAAAAGGAGCATCCTGAAGAAACAAACAAACAAACAAACAAACAAAAAAAAAAACACCACAGAATGGGGCTTAAATGGAAACAAAACACAAAATAAAAAGTTCACCAGTGATTTAGTTCAGGGAAGAGCTGAAAAGTGTGTGCAACTCCATTTTTCAATTATTTCATATTTTCTAAAGTTAAATGCTTCATGTCTTTCCCAATATGAACCAACTCCCTCACTAGATCAAAGCAATAGGACCCTTTTAATACAACAGTCTGTACCACCTGAGTGTCTGCTCCAGTTCTACTGAATTACAGCAGCATTTCAACACAGTAATTAAGCCTGTTTGACTAAAGTCAAATAAACACACGGCAGCGTAAGTTACGAAGTCCTTCCAATATTTTTTTTCCTTTAAACAATAAGAAAAAAAACTCACCACAGATGAATTCAACAATTGCTTGGAAAAACCATCACTGTTTACTTACAGCTCTGAGTATGTACCTACTAATCTGACATACTGGTCTACCTCCAGCAATCATTAAGCAATGTGTCCCTTTTAGCTAGGAGTGGTTTGTGGAATTATTTTTACTGTGCCTATTTAGAAAACCTGAAAAATTGTGTTTCAGTTCAATGACCTTGTGAGGTCACTTGCTAAAAAGCAAGTAACAAAAATATAACCTTTTTTATAGCTGTTGTTCATTAAAACTTTTTATTCCCACTATAAGGAACATCCCTTTTTCTTTCTCAGTAACAGAAGCTGTAAAGAACTTGTTATGACAGCAGTAAGTCCAAAAATTTCGTCTTCATATTCCTTAAATAAAATCATGCTTCTCCAAGAAATGTTGAATTTCTTAGTAAAAGTGAGAGAATGTTCTGCATGAATACACAGAGATGTGCATGTTAAAAACTCTAACTTCTTGTTACTGCTTAAAGAAGGGAGAGATTATTCACTTTTAATCTTAAGTGATCTTACTTTAATTTCAAAAACACCCTACTCTAGAGCCCTCCTTATGTTTTTCATTTGTCGTAACTGTTGAGTTTACACAACAACTATTCCATGGTTGGTTTGAACACATTAATTCAGAAAAAAAGACCCACAGAGGATGGACGATGATCTTGGGAAATCTGTCAGTTCCTTTGGAAAACAGTCTCCTTTTCCTAAAGTATCTCTGAAAAGACATCTTGGGTCTGAATTATACCTGCTTTAGCAGGTCCTTGAGACCAGCCTGTTACGGTCTGGTAAGGAATTGTGCAGTTCCCTCTTACTGTTTCACAAAAAAAAAGCCAGACATGTATTCTCTAGGATAGACCTTTTCCGAAATGGGTACAGAGAATGTAAATAACTCCTCCTTTCAGGTTAACTGACAAGACTCAAGACTTCTACTGAATGCCAGAGATTCAGCCCCAGGAAAGCATTTATAGAGATGAGTTCACACATTACTACAGCAAAAAAATGTAGTAAAACAGAAAAAACAATATGCTTATTCGGTTAAATTTAGCCCACTCTTTTGAAACAATTCAGTTAAGCCCCTGAGACTTATGTAAAATACAGCTTCATTAGACTGATTAATTTATGTGATATAATAAGCACAAATTCATCGTGTTTGAAATTCTATGTTACCGTGCAATGTACAAAGTACAGAGCACTAGAAAGCTCATCAGATGTTTTGCTAAGACATCCCCAAGTGTTCTTGTAGTGTTGTACCAAACTATATGCCATTTTATATAGATCACCATATAAAAGCTTATTTAAGAAAGCTGCAGGGTTTTCTACAGCTTGGGAATGTTACATTCTATAAAGTAGTAACAGCACATGGTAACCTTGAAAATTTGCAAAGTGCATTTGTAAAGATATTTAGCCATAACCCCTGTACATACAAAACTCTAAAACATGTTTAGTTTAAGTACCTATAAAGGAGCTGTTCTATACATATATTGTATTCATGAAGGAAATCAATATTTTGTTTGTAAATATTATGTATCCTTATACAAAGAACAGCCCCAGATTACTGTTGTGACTGTAATGCTACTTTGCAAAGTTTCATACATATGCATATGCTCAGAAGTGTACTTACCCACTTTCTATTTTTCGTTTTTAAATTCAAATACTCATTATGAAATAAAGTGGCTACTTTTCAGTCATCTTGAAATAGAAATTAGGAAATACCTGAAACTCCCACAGTCTTCTAAGACCTGGCAAATAAAACACCGAGTGTTTTCAAAGTAACCACATTGCCAGTTCTTCAACCAACAAACCAACAGGCCATTTGCCAAAAATTCCCCAGTGTTTTTAAGGATAGGGTTTTACTTTTCATTTTTTTATTAAAAGATTGGTCCTGATCTTTAAGAAGTTTCCTACAAGGAACTGAAGGCAGATAATACAGCAGCCTCATTCTGCTGCCACCGAAGAGTATAAAATGTATGCCCATTCTTTTACAGTTATAACTGAAAGCAAAGCAGTAAGGGAAGTCAGGGAAGGAGTCTTAGTTTGACTTAAGTAGAGACAGAACAGCCTCAGGCATAACAACATTTTCCTATGTTACTAAAATCACTTTCCGAGCACTAAAAGAAAATGACTCATTTTAAGACGTTTTTGTTGTTACAGGGCAGTCTATACGACAGTTTCTCGTATAATTCGGTCACAGTTCACTCAGTCTCTCTTTAGATATTCTCCAGTTCAGTGGATTACATCCCAAAATGAATACAGAATGAGGTTCAGGTTCCAGCCACTGGTGAGATGTACTCATAACAGGGCTGCTAACTCAGGATCTAGTGAAAAAACAGTTTCCTCATTAAAACATAAGCAGAGTCAACAAATACAATTTTTTAAACAAAACCGATCAAATGACAGCTGGAATCAGACACAAGCACACTGTTATCAAAACCAACAGGTGATATAAGTCAGTAACATTCCAGCCTGTATCAAACACTTGAATGATGCATGAAAACATCAACAATAGTCTCAATATCCAGGGCAAGTAATTCTCCAACCTAGCTCCTTCCAATTTGAAGCCAGCATCACTACTGCTTCATCTTGCACTCTACTTCTTGTTGTTTAACCCCAGGCAGCAATTGAATGAGTTGTACTTCTACAGCTGCTGAAGAAGTTGCAGCCACTCACTCAATTTCCCACCCTCACCCTGACTCGCCCCTGGTGGGATACGGAAGAGAATTGGAAAAGGTAAAACCCACAGGTTGAGATAAGAAAAGTTTAACAATTGAAATAACATAACATGTAATAATAGTAGCAGTATTAATAATACTAATGAAAGGAGAAATAACAAAACAAGAGAGAGGAATAAAACTGAAGAAAGACAAGTGATGCACCATACAATTGCTCACCACCCACCTACCAATGCCCAGCCTGACCCAAGCAGCGATCTGGGCCTTCCAGGTGACTCCCCTCAGTTTATATACCAGGCATGATGTGCTGTGGTATGGAATATCCCTTTGGTTAGCTCAGGTCAGGTGTCCTGTTTCTGCTTCCTCCCGGCTTCTCATGCGCCTCCTCACTGGCAGAGCATGAGACATTGAAAAGTCCTTGGTCAGGGTAAGTACTACTTAACAACAACTAAACCATCAGTATGCTATCACCAAAACCAAATTTGTACATTATTTAAAAGTATAATTTCACAAGATTAACCAGATTAATTAAATGCACAATGAAATTCACAATCTTCATTGTTGAAAGTAATTTATGAACAACCATTTTACTTAATTTTCATGAATTAAAAAAGCATGTTTGAGAAGCAATCTGTGCAATAACTCTAATATTTTCTTTTAAGGAGTTTACAGTATTGTCTTCCAAAAGTATTTTCTGAAAGTATTGTACTAAATACTGTTGCCTTTTCATGACTGCATTTTACTAATAACAAAGAAAAACAAAGTGCTAACAAAAAACTTCAGAGAACTGAAAGAATAGCCACTACATTCTGTATTATAATAAGCACTGGAAAAAAGGCTTTAAGACTTCTCAATCCTGATACTACACAGTACGAAAATATGGGAGTGTAACTTTAGTTTTCATCAAAAAGCTAGAGTGGTAAATCCTTTTTTTGGAATAAACTCCCAAATCACATGCATAGCTCCAGCCACCATTATAATTCCAAAAGACAGAATCCTTTGGAAATGTCAAAGTCAGAAATGAATGTCTAACTCTTTAATCATTCAAAACTTGACAAAAGCTAATGCCTACTGACTGCCATTACTAACAGCATTGGTACTTACTCCTCAGAGAATCCCACAGTGAATTATATGTTAAAGAAATTTCAGTCTACTTCTGGTTAAAAAACACCATAGATACTTCAATCCAGAAGAACTGAAGACACTCCTGAGACAGCTTTACTGGCGATCAAAAGGTGTTTCATCCATACAGAGCCATTAGACAAGTGCACTGTTAACAGTGTTCTCCAAATAAACAAGGAAACAAGACAGACTTGGAGCCCCACTGCGCCACAGTTAACTACACAACAAAATCCAGGAGTAAAACAGAGCACTGGATAAGGACTTTTAAGACACTACCCTTTACAGAAGTCCAACCAACCTTTGTTAAAACAGCATATTTAACCCTAGTGATAGATTCAGTGATGGCACCTTAAACTTTGAAAAGATGTCTCATGCAAACAACAGCTCCCTGCCTCCTTAATTTGACAAAGTATTGCTGCTGATGGTTTTAAGCCTCGTAGGCTCTTTAACTTTGTGACTGCTGTTTAGTAAACCATTTTGTTGTAGAGATGATGTCCTAAATACACTTTTGAATTGGGGAGTGGAGCTGTTAGAGCAGTGTATTCATGCAAGTTTATTCAATAATCAGCATCAGCCATATACCTTACTAGCGCTCCAGTGACAGAAGGGATAAGTAATTTTGTATCTTCCTGTTCATTATGCAGTTGGCTAAAGACTGTATTGACTACTGAGCAATTTAAGATTAGAAAAAATAGAATTGCCAGTTAGCAAATTTAGGATTACATGATTACCTTCCTGCCAAGAAGTAAAAGACGTATTATATGTTGGTTTACAACTGGATATCAGCACCGCAGAGATTGAAGAATATTTTTATTGCAGCATTTTTGTCTGATATTTTTTATTTACTAGTCCTGGAACAGACACTTGCCAAAACAGTGTTTTTCTCCTCTTACCAAATGCTTAACCAGAACACCAATATCCTTAGGGATTTAACCTTTCTCAAGGAATATTTTAGTTCCAAAAAATATTTTCTTTCCATTTGCCACAAATCCTAGAGAAATCATTCTACAAACCTAGTCACAATTCACTATGTCATGAATAACAGAATGAATATTTTAAGAAAATATAACAACTTACAAAGACCATAGAGCAGTGCCATCTAGTGCTAGCCAACATAAATATAAAAGTTCACATTAATATGTACTGCAAATAAAGTGAATATTATTAATAACTGAGGTTCATTCCTGTCTTAGTTTCTGAGGCAAAATATTTGTGCAGTAAGCTGTAAGAGGAATAATGAGTTGTATCAGAGTTCATGCACTTATCACTTCAAGAGAGCTCAGCTTTTGTATTTTGAAGTAAAAATGCTATTGGTAGCAGATTCACAGGAAGAACCTATCCCCTAATTACAAAGTGTTAGAAAGGGGTTTAATATTTCCAGTACTCTAAGAGTTACACAAAAGAAGTATCAGCAAGCAGTACCTCTGTTGTTACCTCTGAAGGATGTACTTGATGATTAACTGGAATTAAACTACAGAAAAAGAGTAGGTAGGTCATACACAGATCTAAATTCTTTTCCTGGCAGCTGCATAAAATGGCCCTGTTGTACTCTAAATGAGTTAGGAACCCTGACTGTAAATATTCTTAAATACTAGATAATTTGGATAAAAATTCTTATCCAAACACAGGAAACAAATATTGCTCACTTTTTAATTTATCAAATATTTCATGATCAGCACCTGTTAATATATTTTTTTGCATACTTTCTTCTATGGTATATATACAACCACTACAAATCACAGAAATATCATTTTGGGTCTCAGACTTCAAAATTGTACAAAAACCATGCAAAACTGTGTGTGCACAGCTCTTTTAAAATTAACATCAGCTTGAATTATGAGATAAGTAATAGGTTGTTTTTTGCAAGTATGAACACAGAATCATAGAGCAGGGGTTTCAAAAGAGCTTGAAGTTACGTATCTATTTCAGTGAGCCTTAATATTCTAAATCTTTCTGCTAAGTTAAAAATGTACTGTTCTAATTTAAATCCATAGAAAGGACCACTCTACTACGTATATATTACAGGATTACTTTCTGCAGTTTTCTACCTATTTCATAAAGACTAAACTAGCAGTAAATTACATAGGTTTTGTCAGTCGCATAGCCTATATGTAACAGAATGTACCAGGAACTTGTCACAGACCCAAAAGCACTACCTAATTTTCACAGGTATCTACAATCAATTTCATATCATGATCATACTGCATTCAATAAAATGTTAGACCAGAACATGCTGTACTTCTACAGCTGCTGAAGAAGACTTACACAGGATACAGCTGCTACAAACTGACTTTGCATGTCTGACACCATCTTTGAACAGGCTTTAGGATTTTCTAGGTATATTCTACTTCAGTGTCTTGCTGTTCTCCATTTCTACCTATACACCCAGGGTGACTATTTGAAGATAGCAAAAATGAAATCTCTTCCAATCAAAAGTAGAAAATTTAAAAAATATACTGCTTATCTGCACGTCCTTCTCTCTACTGGTTTGCCAAAGTGTTTTTTCATGTCCAGAAAACCTAAGACATATCACTAATACCAAGAGAAACACCATACAGTTAAGACAGATAAAGCAGGAATGTAAGCTCTTGATACATTACAGGCACTTATTTAGCGTCTTTCCATATATTGTTAATACCTAGCTAGCATGCAAGACCATGATCTTGGTTACACATTTACTTGTAAAATCCAGCAGCCATAGACATGATACAGGTTTCTCATTCTGTTACAGAACACCTACAACGATGAAGATTAATTCCCCAACAGGGAACACCTCCTTACTTCCAGTAAAACTTAATTTTCCAGCTAAAGAGCATCTCTCAACTGCAAACAGCAATAGCTTCATTACTTTGTAAGAGGCAACAGTGGAAAAAAGGCATTATCTTTAGATGAACCAAACATTCAGTACTGTTACCCTAAACTGAGCTAGTTGCTAATGTAAGTAGTTGGAGGCTACTATCTACCCACACAAGCAAGAATATGAAGACTAGCCTGTGCTTGTCAAAGAGCCATGTAAGTCAAGCAGGCTAGTGATGCAGTAACCAAAAGAGCGACAATTAAACTGATGGTCCTTACTGTCTGGCATCCTTCCTTTAGAAAAAGGTAGATTACTTCAGCAGAACAGCTAAAGCCCCAGAGTAACAGCTAAACCCCACATCCCTCTCCCCAAACACAGTCATGCAATTGTGTAACATGATGTAATGCAAAAGATTTTTTTAATAATATTCAGAGCATGCCCTTGTTTGGTTTTTTGTTTTTCTTTTTTGCTTTTCTATTGCAGTTAAAAAAAGGTTTTGCCTGGATATAATACTTTTATAGGTTTGGAAGAGGGAAACTCTCCAGAAATTCGTACTTCAATACTCTCTGGTTACTGTATAATTAACTTTAAAATATTCTGTAATTCAAATTTATTTTCCCATGTTATGACTTTCTGTTTGTCTAATGGGAAAAAATAAAATCACAGAAACTAGCATATGTATTATTAAATATCCTCATCATATCTCTACCTTTTCCATTTCAAAGCTTTAGCATGTTAATCTCAATGTATATGTAGGATTTTAATTACCTACTCATCACAAGGATTTTTTTCTCTTTAACCTTTGCCTGTTTTGAACTGTAGAAAAACAGTTCACATAGGGAAGGTACAAAATAATTACTGAAACAGAGCCAAGTAAAGTTCTGTATCACTTAATCAATTCTTTTTTTTTTTTTTCTTTTCATGGACAAACCATTTTATCTTGTCTTTCCATTGTAATTGTTTGACAAGAGATATGTGGTGACTTATTTTGCAGTACCCAAAGAATAACACTGTCCAGTACATAATTACTTCAATGTTGAAGTAGAAGTTTTATCTATTCTGTCACAAGAACTAGCTTTTCCAAAATCCCAAATGATTCCTGACCTGAAAACTCCATCCCTAAAAGAATACAAAAGACCTAAAGACTCCACCCAACTTCCATTTGCAGAATATGGTATGAAAAAAAAACATTTGCAGAATATGGTATGAAAAAACCAAACAAGCAAAAAAAAAGCAAAAAACCTTAGAGAAGTGTTTGCTATAAACAACTACAATGTCAAATTATTTAGTTTTGATTTGGGCTTTTTTTTGTTTTTTTTAGGAACACACATTTGTCTCTTCAATTAAGCTGTTCATAAAACATGAACAGTTATGAAGGAATAAGCTACCAATAAGAGAAGTGTTTGACAGTAAGACTGTAACACATTTTAAGCCATGCTGACAGGGAGAAGGAGGCTGGACAGAACTGTTTCCATCAGCAGATCTGAGTATTTGTCTCCTTAATGTCAGCAGCAGTCTTATATCCTCCTAACATGTTCATCTACATGTTTTAGGACGCTGACTTTGTTTTTCATAATTATTTGTTTGAGGTTCAACATATGAATTCCTGACACAATTTTTCTTCCCAATAGTTGCCTATCCTTCAGGTCAGATATAAGATTTAAAAATAAATTACAGATTCAGAAGTCACTCAGATCCTCAGATATGTATTTTCTCCAGAAATCTTGGAAGCAAGCCATTGCACCCTTACAATTTACTGTAGTTTAATTTCTGCAATTGTTCCACTGCTTTTTATCTTGATACCTCTCTTCACTACCATTGTAGTAACTACAAGGTAACTACTTCATCCCCTATGGAGTCAACAGAAACAAGAATTTAATGTTTTTTAAGCTTTCCTGAATCTACTTACCTACTTTATAACCTGATCTAACAAACTCAATCAATCCCCAATTGGAATGAATTCTTTTTCACACTAGGGCCTGTTTATACCAGGAACACAGAAACATTTACGTCAAATTTAACTTTTCCACTCACTCTTTGAAGGCTTCCACTACCCAAACTGCAATAAATTAACATCTATCTTCACATGGCTGCCTATAGCCCAAGTGCTTCTTTTGCATTGTAAGGTGTGACAGTTCACATGAGAAAACAATCAAAAGCTCGCAAAAGTATTTTCTCATCACATTTGGTTGGTCACACTCAGTATTCCATACTGTTAAAAAAAAAAAAATAAAAAAATAATGGCAACAGAAAGGACTACAAAGTCATACACTAAGGTAGAATTCTGCTTATTCTTCCTGACTATCTCATGTACTGATCTAAACACAACTCATTTCTTGCTGGTTCTTCCCCACATATTAACATTTAATTCTGGATGGATTAAAAAAAAAAAATTTAATCCTGTTACTACTAAAAATGTAATCTTTACTATTCAACAAAATTATAAATGTCATCTTTTCTTCTATATAATTGCCCTAGTCTGGATAGCTGCATGTAGCACTGCAGGCTTTCAGAGGAAAAGTCTTGCAGTCAAATGTGGCCCTTGAAGAAGGGTGTTCAGTTTTCTGAAACTCTTGACAGTTTCTAACACCCTTGATGGGAATAGCAACACACTCTCTCCTTTCAGGAAAATTATTCCTATGCCTAGAAAGCTGCAGCACAGTTTTTAGCCTAAGTGCAGTTGGTTACTTTTCAGAACAGGCAGCCATGTTGATGCTGGGAGCTCAGCCTGGATGGCTCTCTCATTCTCAAACACACTGACAAGCGCACACCACCATCATCCCTGCTTCAGCCTTCCCTATTCCTTTTTTTCTTCAGAAACACGGGATTTTGTCATAAGTAGCCACAAAGCCTAGATGCTCTTTACTGGGGCTATCAGCTCTAGCGTGTCCCAGCTAAGGCTCTGAAGACGTCTAAGAGGTAAAATCCCATCATCTTAAAATCCCTCCTTTTATTTTTTACCTCCAGGGCCTAGAAAGAAGCAGAATATTTTCTTCCCAATTCGCTTGTTTCTCTCCTTGTCACTCTCCTGATGTTAGCTGCAACATTTGTAAACTAGTCAGTGCACCTGGACATCCAGAACTCTCAACTGCTACCTGCCAGCCTGACTACAAATCCTTCTGACAACAACCTGCACAGTGGCACCAAGAATTTACTACATCATAAGGAATGACAGAAAAAATGTTACACATTTAAATGCTTACACACTTGTAAGATACTGCTATTCATTCAACCTACCTTTGGTTGGGAATTAACTAAAGGCTTTGATAATCCTGAGAGCATTTTTTTCCAAAATATTGGGATTTATGTCTAAATGTTCTTATCTCTTTCAAAGATTTGAACTGTACACACACAATTTATTTTCATAGCTGTACCATATGAGTTCAGTACAAAAAAAAATCACACTGTAAATTAGTTCCTGACATAATTATGGTTTCGCAGACACTTTCATTTCCCTGGTTCTACCAACGGAATGAACTACTGTTCTAATAAACTGAAACTAGAGTCACTGGAACTAACTGACCTTCGCTGGTATTTCCCTTCAGAGAGCCGTAACACCAAACATCCACACAGACTAAGCACCACTCCTGAAAAAAAAGTGTTTTAAACACACAGCCCCCTACTACCACTCAAAACCTAATGGGATTTACTAACCACTACTGTAACAAACTACGGTAGTCCCATGGACCGAGTTTGACTAATTGATGCAGCTCAAGAACTACTTTTTTTTTGCCACTAAGACAACCCATGCTTTGTGTCTAAATCCAAACTGACTGCAGAGGTTGCAACAGGACTCAGAATGAGCTCACCAAGTTCGACATAGAACACCATGCAAACAGTATCCACAATAAGATGAAACACTGTAATTTCTTCCCTAACCAAAAGAATTTGTATTTTATGGGCAGGTACTTTCAGCTGTACATTCCAGGAAAATACTTCAGGACTCTGGACTGTTTGATCAGTATCTTGCATCCTCAGCAGCCTACTACTGCTAAGAGGAATATGCTGTGTTGCAGTAACAGTATGGTGCTAATAATACTGCTGGGAATATGCCAGCCGTGGGAAAATTTCAGTGCTGAGGCCCACATGCACCATGAATGAGAGTCTACTTGATGTATTGCCACAGAGGAACATAAACCTTTTTCCTTTAAAGGAAACAAAATACTGAAAAAGTGAAGTGAGCTTTTAAACAAAACATTCTCTCTTCCAAAGCTCTTCATGGCCAGTATCTACTGCTGTTCCAGGAGGACTTCACCAAATAACAATTTGAAATGTAGTTTATGAAGCACAGCAACCAAAAGATAAATACCATTTGGTGAAGAAAAAATATGCTGTTTCCTCAGAATCAAAATAAAGTGAAGCAAGTAATAGGAGGAAAGACTAATCAGAATTTGGAAAGAGGACAGAGCAGAACAGTCTAACTAGCTGTCGAGTTCCAAGGCCAGCCTATTCGGCTGCCCTAGGGGTGCGATTCCCATTTCACACTCCCAGTAATGACAGAACTATCAGAGAAAGGACTCCAGTAAAATCCCACTATTCCTTAGAGATGGGGTTCTGTGTTTGTAGAACTACAGGATAGCCTTTGTTCTGCCCCAGTGAATGCCACCCCTATGGCTCTTTCAAGTTTTCAACACTGAAGATAGGTATTCTTAAAAATATTTCGGGGAAAGAGTGTTCTAGCTGACAGCGACTAGTTGCTTTTAATCATTAAATGCAAATATCAGGATAAATGCAATCTTTTAAAGTTTAATTTCAAATAGAAAATGTATATTACCATTGCATGTAAGAATTAAGCAATCTTCCTAACAGTTTTACAGGATATACCTGGTTTTTTCATCATTCAAAAGAAACTGTCTTCATCTGAAGAATGGCTTCAAGACATAAAATTTTAATTTAAAAATGTAAAAATAGAATATATATTTATTAAAAGTAATAAAATATTAATTAATTAATGTGTAGATCTCAGCTAAATAAAATCAATAGGACTGTATAATAATTATTCTTCTTCACTCTGACTAAAGGACAGATGTTTTGCAGTTAATCAAACAAACTCCACAATAAAGTCAGATTTTATACAGACAAATCTTTCTGCTGAATTTAATTCTGTTCATTCCATTCAAATACATTATAGTTTTATTACTGATGATGACAAAATCTTGCTATGATTCTACCTTTTCTTCCTTGCACTGCAACTTTAATTTTGAGACCAACATCTAATTGCTTGATCTGTGCAACTAAAAAAAAATTTCTATTTTTTTTTTTTTTTTTTAGGAAATGCAATTGGGCTATCAGATGAAAACTCACATGCCCATTTCCTTCAGACACAGTTTTCTGAGATATTTTATTTTACTCACCCTACTTTGACGATGTAATTTAAAAACTGCTAAGTATGCTATGATTGGGCTTTTTCTTGCAACCCCAAACAGAAGGGACTTTCTTGTCATTTAAGAAAGGACTATGAAAAAGATTAGCTAAAGTGCTACTCAATAATAAGCAGCAGTTTAAAATATTTTCGCTTTAAATGAAATACTGACTTCTATGCAACCTTATTTCTGTTTGCATGTAATTAGGAGTTTTTCTGGAAGGTGGGTTAAACTGTTCACTAATTCCATCTAATGGAAAAGATGTTCACTAAGTACCCACACTGACAAACTGTAACTTCTATAATAATCACCAACCTGAAAACACAAACAGCATATCAATATATAACAAGACTTGCCTACAATCTGCTGATACAGATAACTACTTCAAGTTTCAAAAGGAATGAGAGATTAGACTTTAATCAAATAAAAACTCTGATCAGTATGATTATAAAAAATCTCATGAACTACTGCTTCACATGGTAGTTGCTGAAAGGAAGAGGGGAAAAAAAACCACTAGATTTGCATTTTATCAACAGAAAATGGGTCACCAAAATGTCATTATACAACACAGATGCCAGTTTATCTTCTAGGTTTCCTCCCTGTATAGATTTTCATCATTAAGAAATGGAATTGTCCCCAGGAATAAAAAGGCTTATGAGATGGCAAGCAACTCAGTTGCTTGCTCTAGTCAGCATATCTCATAGGAATAATATTGATATCTCAGCACAGAAAGCATCGATTGGTATGCTGCATGTCTTGAGGAGAAATGCCTATAAATTTCAAATACTTCAATTTAATTCTTTAAGGAGTTACCTCATTTATTTTAATGAGTTTTTTTTTCTAAAATAACAGAGAAGCCACTCTCTCCAGAAAAGAAGAAAAAGCTTGCTTTTATGCTTTCAAATTAGGGAAAAAAAGTTCCTGGCTGAAAACAGATGAGCTGAGAAGATCTTAGAAAATAAACAGTTAAACTAGTCATTGTACTAATGAGAAATGAGCAATAATTTGTAAAGATTCATAATTAGACACAGTTTAGCCAAATCAGCCTTACAATGACACAGGGATGCCAATCAGTGACTAATTAGAAAAAGAATTTTCTTAAATGTCCTGAATATCTGTACAAAATGTGAAGAGAAAGTGCAAAGACTTAGAATCTAGTTAACATAGTGTGTTATAGAACTAGTTGCCAAACAAACTCATTGGCAAAAGGAGGATGCAGCAACACACATACCAGTACTGTAAAAATTTACTGAAACTGATCCACTTGTGTCCCCCCCCTTGTCCCTCATCTGGATTTTTAATTATCAGCAACAGCTAGAAGGAAATCTACCTTCTCACAAAGGATGAAACAATGTACCAACAGACAACCATACGCCAAGCCTTCAAAACCCCTTCGCCTTTTTTCCTCCAATTTATTCCCTGAGGTTTAGAAACAGTCAAAAGAAACACAAACAAGTAAACAAACAAAAACAACAGGAAAAACAACAACAATAAAAAACACCAGGCAACAATCATACCTGCATGAATTCTAAAAACCATCCCAGGAATCCTCCTAGAATCCTCATCAATCAGAACCACACCCACCCTATGTTTCTGTGATTTGAATGGATCTCAATACACGGTACAAAAACGCACTAGCACACACATTTTTTAAACTCAGCACAGAGTCAGTAATATTGCACTCTACAGACCTCCTTACTGTTCTGTGTTGGAGGAAAATGGTACAGCATCAGAACTACAAACAGCAAATTACTTTAGTCCTTTTTCTTAACTGCAGGATACCCAAATCCACAGTATTAGCTCACAGTGGCATGCCAACATAGTACTAATCACAGTACTTGCGGACAGCTGTCTAAACTAACAAGCTTCTATAATACTTTGTATTCCCTCACCTCTTGCTGCTACTACACAGGGTAACATTTCCACCTAGAGCCCTTTCACAGAATGCATGGGTTCTGTAACAGTAGCAGAAAATCCCCAGTATCTGCTATACTACTAAACCATGCTGTTCATACGTAGCCCGTATTTCCTTCAATCTATGCAAGTGTTATTCCTGTTTTCCCAAGGGGGAATTCAGAGCACTAAAACCAGGTTTCAGGGTTCTGTTTACCTAAAGGAATAATATCATTGTTCTGATGCACAGAGATTAGCTACTGTCAAAATCACTACGTTTCAAGTAAGAAAAGTATGAAGGTGGCACAGCAGCTGAGAAGTCAATCATTTTAAGTGCTGATATGAAGGAAAAATCCCAAATCATATTCTGACTGGGATATTTACACATACAAAGCGACGTTAGCACACCCTTGTGTGTGGTCCATTAGGGAGCAAAGTAGACCACTCTGCAGCTTCACCTTTACAGGGAAGCACTTCCCGGAAAGGGTGTAGCCCTTAATGGAACTACTGGTCCTTTGACTGCATGTGGCAGGGAGGCTGACCATCTCTTTCAATTCAGTGGTTTCCACTGGAAGGTAGAAGCTCAGGAAAGCGTATCTTTTTCATCCACCTCCTAGCAGTTTTTTGGTTTTTTTTTTTGTTGCGTGTGGACACATACGTTGTTCGTGAATGATGAATAAAAGCCTATATAATTCGTTTAGGGTATATACAGCTGTTTCAGGTGAAATCCTCTTAGACACACTTTCCATTGCAGACCCCTCATTCCCAGATGTGTCACTGTAGAACGTGGGGTAAGGCTTCAGAACTACGGGGTGCATGGTTTACAGGTCATGGTTTACCTCCCTTAATGTTACACAAACTAATTTTCACATCCATTTCCTTAATGCTGTACTTTTGACTGAAATAAAGGCTGCACAGCTCATTTTCATGACAAAGCCACAAAAAAAACCTTGCGCTCCTCCCCTATTCTCTCTCTCCCCCCACCCTCCCGCCCAGCACTTGGCAAGCAATACAAGTTCAAATATGATTTATTTTTGAAACATTCAGACGTTTTCCTTTTTAAATGAGGAGGTCTTCTGAAAGAACAGCATTTTGAAATAGCAGCATATAATGAGAAAGCACTGCAGTTCTCTGCTTGGCAAGGAATGCCATAATGGAAAAATGCTTAAGAACATTTTGATGTTTACTCCAGCAACTATGGGACAGGACTTGTAAAACCTTGCAATTTCGACTCGAGACTAGAGAAACGATATAACAGCAGGTGCTGTTCTTCGCCTTTGTTTTTCTTCCAGGTCTGTACAGGAGCACCTGCATGTACCTCGAGCTGCTCCTTTAAACCGGAGTTATTCAGAATCTGCTTTGCAGAAGGCAGAACAGTCTCTTTACCGCCCCCCCTCCCCCTTCCCTTCCGCCCCCCAAAAGCCCCACTTTACTGATGCATGTACTCCAGCCAGCACATCCACGTCGGTAGCGGGCACAGGTGTGGAAGCATCTCCGCGCAGGCGACAAAGGATTACTCTGCTTGTGCCAAGTAGCTGGCAGCCGCAGGAGCACTCCGGCCCCCCATCACACGTCTCCCAGCCAGGTTGGGGAAGCTGCTACCCAGGTGGAAGTGCAGAGGGGGCTTGATGCTGGGCACGACTCCCCCCCAACCTGCTGACTGGGGCACTCCAGCCCGCCCACCCTGCCGCCAGGCGAACAGGGTCGTACACTCCTCACCCCAGAGGCCTCGGGGGGCCAGGACACGGCCGGCCCGAGAGGGAGGGCGGCGCCGGGCTCCTCTGCTGCGCCCCGTCCAGCCGGCTCTAGCCCCCGTCAGCTCCCTCCCCAGGGGGCGCACGGCGGGGCGAAGGGGCGCAGCCCCCATGCTGCGGTCTCCTCTTCCCCCAACCCCCAAAAGTTACTCTGCCCTGACGGGTGGGCTCCCCGCTACCGCCACTCCCGACAGCTCCGGGGGGTTCCCCCATCGCTTACCTGGCGGCTGCCGGAGCGCTCCCTCACGGCGAGCGGCGGCGGGGCGCGCCACAGCCGGGGCTGCCTCTGCCACCACCTTCACAGTCCCCTCCCGAGGTGAGCGACGCGCGGGGCGACGGCGGGGAGCAGCCAGAAAGCCGTGACATTTAACCGGGCGTGAGCTGGGTCGCGGCGAAGGAGAGGGTGCTTCTCCTCCCCGGGTGGCTGGGCGGCCGGTCACCGCCCTCCTCTCCGCGGGCAGGCTGAGGGCGAAGCCCAGTCCATGCCCGGAGAGCCAGCCGCAGCGCGCTGCACGAGCCTCCGGCAGCTCCGCTCCTCTCCTCTGCTCCCTGCTGGCAGTCGCTGCAGTCCCTTCCCTGCGGCAGCCGCGGCTGGGTGGCGGGGGCGAGGGCTGGCTGCCTAGCCCACCGCGGGGCCCGGCACCAGGGGAACGGCGGCGGGGCGCGGTGGCGGGCGGACGTGAGGGGTAGCGGCGGGCGAAGCGGCAGAGCCGGCAGCGCGGGGAGGCAGCGCCAGCTCGAGGTGAGGGCGGGCGGTAAAGGGGGGGGGGCGTCTCTGTCAGACGTGGAACGGCTTCTTCCGCGCGGCGGCTCACACACCGGCGAGTCCCCACGAGCCGGCGCCGGCACCTCGGGCAGCGCGGTGTGCGGAAGGCCGGCGTCCGCGCTTACACGCCCGCGCACTAGCAGGCTGCGGCGACGTGCCCCCAGAGCCGGCCGCCGCTCCCCGTTGCCAGCCGCCGGCCGGCCGCTCGCACTCCAACGCCGTGAGGAGGGGGCGTGAGCGAGCGCGGGGCTCCAGCCGGGGCCCCCGTGTGTCGCGGTCCGCCTCCCCCGTAGAGGCGGTGGCGCTGTCGGTCCCCCCCCGCCCACCAGTGCCCTCGCTCCGGTCTTGCCTCGCGCTGAGACTGGGCTGGCACCTCCGCGCTACGCCGGGAGCTCGGAACCACCCGGGCCGCCGTGGGGTGCCGCGGTTTGGTGGGGTGAGGGGCGGGGGTCGTCTCCCCTGGGAGCGGAGGAGGGGAAGACCGGCACGTTGGGGCGGCCATTTGCGGGTCGGGAGAGGAGGTCGTGCGTTCGCGGCTGGTGGGGCCCCGCACTGAGACTCTGTCTGCCCGCCCCGGCAACACCTAGGGAGGGCGCCGGGCACCCTCAGGGAAAGGGAATGGGAGTAAGGAGGGCAGTGTCCAGCGAAGCGAGGTGGTGCCGCCTCCTCGGAGGGGCGCGGCGAGGCTGAGGCGGGCCCGAGGCCTCGGCCGTCGCCCGCTGTCCTGTGTTGAAGGAGGCGGCCGCGTCAGAGCCCGTATTGTGGTGTGAGGGCGTCTTCAGCCTTGTGGCCGTCTGCTTGGCTTGTGCCTGATGATGGAAGAGGTGCTGCCTCTGGTTCTTTCCTGAGTTCTCACAAGTCAGGGCTGCGTGGTTTCTGGAGCTCAGTACACCACTTTCTGTCCTTTGCACACTTCAAAATAGTTGCGTTTAACACGTTTTCTAATGGAGGATTTATAGTGTCAGGTTTGGATTGAGTAATTCAGGAGCAGCAGTGCCAGTTCCCTAGGATGATTCTAGGAATGATCTTTCATTTCTTTTTAATTTACTTAAGAGCAGCAAATCTCTTCCCTGTCCGTGGAAACCTGGCTGGAGGCTGCAATCCTCTGGAACCTATATGTTATAGAACTGATAAAAACCCAGCACATTTAAGGAATTTCTCTTACCAGCAGGAGCACTGATATGAAAGTGACGAGTAATTGAATGATAACTGAGTTACTCATTTTTTTGGCACCCTCACTTCCGCACATGTACAAGTGTTTGTGTGCGTGGTTTGCATAGCTTTTTGCTAACACGGCAGTGTAAGAGGTAAATGAAAATACATATAACCGCATTTTTCAGAACCGCAGCACAAGTTTTGTTGACAGTGGAAGACTCTGGATAGCAAAAGCTAACACAAATGAAACTTAGCCCCTTGTGCTTTTACTACAATGTTTTGTCCAAGGTTTGGTTTTGATTTTGTTCGTATTTTTTGAAAAGTATCCCAAGCAGTAGCCTTGGTAGCCCTACTAAAGAGATGCATAGCAGAAGCTTTTCCCTTCAGCTTGTGCAGTCAGCTTCTGTATTCATTTCAGTGTTATCAGGGCTTCCTGTTTTCTTTTGTCTCCATCTCTGGCATAAGCCACCCAAGTAAGGATTCTAATACCAAAGAGGAGCAGTATCCTGGTATCACCTGGGGTAGAGTTAATTTTTTCCTAGTAGCTGGTACAAGTGCTCTGTTTCCAGTTTAGTCTGAGAATAATGCTGGTTAACATGTGGATGTTTTAGTTGTTACTCGGTAGCGCTTACCCTGATCAGTCTTTCGTGCTCTGCTAGTGAGGAGAGGCACAAGCTGAGAGGGTGCAGTGACAGGACACCTGACCCAGCTAACCAAAGGCATACGCCATACCACAGGACATCACGCCCAGCGTATCCACTGCGGGTAGTTACTCGGAAGGGCATATTGCTGTGCAGACACGTACTGGGCATCAGCTGGTGGTGAGCAATTGTATCATGCATCACTGTTGTTTTTATTTCTTTTGCCCTTTAGTTTTGTATGTCTTTCCTTGTTATGTCACTTAGTGTTAGTATTATATTGTGCTTTAGTTATTAAACTGTTCTTATCTCAGCCAATGGATTTAAAATTCTTTTGATTCTCTTCCAGATCCTGCCCAGCGTAAGATGGGCAGAAAGGAGAGCGTGAGTTGAGTGGCTATGTGGTACTTTGTTGCTGGCTGGTTTTAAATCATGTCAAGCAACTAGCTACCTTTAGCCACTAATAAATACAAAGCTGAAGAGCTGTATCTTGACCTTGGCTCTGTGTCTGGTGGTGCTGTAATACATGTAATGCACTCATCAATAAACGGAAGCACTGCTAATCCAGAATCACATGCTATACAGTTTATCCACAGAGAAGAACTATCGTTTATCCTCCTTTATATAGAGTATCTTAGAATTAAAAACAAATGTTAGGAAGGAATAACCCATAATAAAAGGACTGAGAGCTCCTGCAAAGACTAAAGAAAACCCAGAAATAAACAATACCTAATAAAACTATTTTCATAAAATTAACTCCGTATTGTGAAGCTGTTAAGGGGATTCAAAAGCAATTGATCCATTGACTTTTTCAAGATAATTGATTTTTAGAAAGTGCTGACCACATGGTGCAGTGTTCCTACAAGTAGTCTCAAATTGGGTACCAAAAGCTGTTAGTTACTACTGGGTCCCAGCTGCTAAGCTGTAGTTAGTTTAAAAAAAAAATAATAAAAAAAATAAAATTCAGAAAACATTGCTGTGGTTTCTGTCAAGTGCTAGTAATAGAGAGATCGCTGTTCTGAGGGAATTACAGTAATGTTTTCATACCCTGTGGAAATTTTATACTGCATATAGAAGTATCTAAAATTTGCCAGTTAAGTGTAATTTCTCTGAAGGTTTATAAACACCAAGATAAAGTACTCCATCTACTCCAAGAAGTGTAGTGACAACAAGATAAATGGCAGTCTCTCCTGGATACCGCCACCTCGTGAGTGTTCTCTAAGTGGAAGATAAAGCAGAATAGCTATATAGAGACTGAATTACTACAGACTAAAAATAGAAACAGGAAAATACTGAGGCTATCACTGTACCCATGGGTACCCATGGGGTTGTTTTTGAAGAGATGCTACAAGTGAAATTTGAAAAATAAATATCTCTTAAACTTTGTATAAATTTAGAGACTGAAATTCAAGCAGAACACATCACCAAAGGGAACTTCATGAAACAATCAAGCAGTAGAAAACCATAAGAGCTCTCCTGCATCTCATTAGTCAAACCTCAGTTGTTATGACCAGTACAATGCCTTGTACATATTCTGTGAATAACAAAGGGAGCTTCTGCAGTAGGATACTGAACCATAACTGCAGCTTGAAAAGCTTGCCATTTCCTTTCAGTTGTAGGTATTTGGCTTTCAGAAGAGCTGGAACAACAACGCACAACAAGAAGGCAAATGTTTCCGTACTGCTGGTCTTCACAGAAAACATTGATTGATGAGACTAATTTTTTTTTTTTTTTTTTTTTTTCCTCTGGGGAATTATGTGCATAACACAATGTAAAAGCATTTTTTAAAGAGACCATTAGCTCTTTAAGTGGAATTGGCCTTGAAAGGGTGTTGTACTTCCCTTTGCTGGAAGTTCTGGAAAAGGAGGCAAAAAAGAAGATCACAACTATACTTTCTTTGCAGTTAACTCTGAAAATGTAGTTCCTATAGAAACAAGAATAAGTATGCATTTCATAATTCATAATTCATTTTACCTTCAGTTGTACCATAAGTAGAGATTACAGTGTTCTTCAAAACAAATGAAATTAAGTAATCTTTAAATCACTGATCTTTCAGTGAGAAACACTAAATGTATCAAAAATGCTTCTGATATTTTTAATTGTCTTGTAAATATTTCCTCCCGTAACTATTCTAGCACTCTGAGGTTTCTGTAGAGAATAATTCAAACTTTAATTCAATCAAATCATAATGTCTTTCCTATTGTTTTGCGTGTCTACAATAAGTATTTTCAGATTTATAAAATTGCTTAGCATTATGAATTTCTGAAGAGTTCAGCTCACCATGGTGTTCCTGTGTTTTCTTTGCCCTGGTTTTCAGTGTACGTAGCATCTAGGTAGAGTGAAATTATAGGCTGAATCATTATTTGGACCTTAGCACTAAGTGTACCTCAATCTACAGACAGAAAGAAAAATAAGAGAAAAATGGTTTGCACCCACATATGCATATCAGCATATGGTTTAAAGTTTCCAAAAAGTATTTTGAATGATGAAAAAATTCAAAACTTCAAATTCTGAACATTTTAAAAATACGTTTTAAAAAATGCTGGTCATATAATCATTTACAATTTCATGTGAAAATAATGCTTTGAAAATCAAGAATACTTTTATCATATAAAATTAAAAAATAACTCAAAAATAAAAAAAAAGAAAATTAAAGTCAAATACTGTTCTTCCATTGTATACTTTTTACAGTGTCACCATTTTTCATCATCTACCACCACCTTAGTGCAGCTGCTTTTACATATGCACCCCCTCCATTAGAAAGCGTTTGAGAAACAGTTTGAATTAAATTAACAAATGTTCTGTTGAGTTAAAAGTCAGTCATTGGATTTAAATGAGACCCTACTTCATTCTTTTAAAGCCCATATTTTCAGTTTCTCTGGGTGTAGAGTGAAAGCTGTGAGCAGTGGTTAAGTCCCCTAAATCCAAGGATGCATACATTGGTGTTGCGTACCTCTCCTAGTTGTGAACAGTGTGGTGGGCAACACGCTTACCCCAACCATCATTCAGGAAGGAGGTGTCGTAAAACATATGTGTATATACCACTACTTACTGTTAAGTTGAGACACAATAAATGTTCTTTTTTCATCACAAATGAGAATGTGTCACCATATTATATTTTTAATCAACTATGACATGTCCCTGTTTTATTCAGCAAACACGAATCATGTCTTTAGAAACTGCAACTGAGAAATTTTACTTTAGATTTTAGAGGACACCAAATAATTCTGGAGTAGAAGCAGTTCCTCTTAAATACCAATAGGAAGGCTGGCAATATAAAACTACCACTCATTTACTAAGCAACCAGTTCCCAAAAGCTGGAAAATAAGCATTTTTTTTATTATTTTTTTTCTTTTTATTTAAAGCTGAAAGACCAGGATTACATGTGTCTCAATCTACACAGAAATTGTCTTCTGTGCTTAATTATCCGCATTCTCCTTATTTGTCCAGAAGCAGAGCCATAGAAAATGCAGACTCTCAAAGAAGTAAGAATATGATGCATCTCTGTTCACTTTCTTAAATTATAGATGATAGACATAAGGGGCATTATGTACTTCCATTTTATTTGAGGAATGTTGGAGTTAGAAAGACTTTGCGAAAAGCACTGACCTATTCTTAAATGACAGTCAAATGGAAGCTAGCTGAAAGGAAACTAGCTTATAATTTTCTTAAAATAATGTTTTCTGGATCTTATTCACTATTGCTTTACTTCAATCTCTCTGAAAAGTATGATGTAAGTAGCACTAAGAGAGTGTAATTTATCAGTGTACAATAGGAGTATCTCACAGGTGAACCCAACCTGCATTTTCAAAATTAGCATTTTCTCTCTGTGATTTCAAAGGCCAGCTACAGAAGAAAAGAATAACACTCTTCAAAAGAACAGAGTATAGCTATGACTGCTGTTCAAAAGCTGCTCTAAACCATAAAATGTTATTTAAACCTAATTTTACCAAAATTCTAGTACTTGTCATACATGTAAAGCAGGAAAAGTAATAGTTTTATTGACAGACTAGGAATTAAAAATGATGTCTGTGACATCATTTGTCATTTGTTGTAGCAAGGGCAATTGAAGTGGGTTGCTTGAAGTGGGTGGTGTGTACCATTACTTCCAGTCTTTATTCAGCGTCTTCAGTTGGCTTCCTTTTAAACCATCATACAGTTGTTAGTTAACCTATTAGTGCCTTTAATTATAGTACAATTATGCAGTTTGAAGAATATGAGCTACATGCTCATATGTTGTGAACAGAAACCAACAGAAATATCTGAAAGTCTCAAGTATGATGTCAGCCAACAAATACCTGAGTCTAACTCACAGAAATAATTTGCAAATGCTGTAATGAATAAATGCAGTTTATTTTCAGTGTGTCATGATTTAACCCTGGTCAGCAACTAAGAACCCTACAGCCGCTTGCTCCCTCCATGTCGTCATGGGGAGAGAACCGCAAGAGTAGAAGTGAGAAAAGCCTTCAACTGAAGTAAAGGCAGCTTAACAGGTAAAGCAAAAGCTGTACACACAAGCAAAGCAGATCAAGAATTCATTCACCACTTCCCATGGTCAGGCAGGTAGGTGTTCAGCCATCTCCAGGAAAGCAGGGCTCCATCATGCATAATGATGACCTGGGACGACAAATGCCATCACTCTGAATGTCCCCCCTTCCTTCTGCTTCCCCCAGTTTTATATGCTGAGCATGATGCCACATGATACAGAATATCTCTTGGATCAGTTGGGTTGCCTGTCCTGGCTATGTCTCTTCCCCACTTCTTGTGCAACTCCAGTCTCCTTGCTGGTGTGGTGAAAGACAGAAAAGGCCTTTGCTCTGTCTAAGCACTGCTTAGCAGTAGCTAAAACATCCCAGAATTATCAGTACTGTTTCCAACACAAATCCAAAACATAGCCTCATACTAGCTACTATGAAGAAGATTAACCCAGCCACAACCAGCACCTTCTTCACTGTATTCCATACCACTTAGGTCATGCTCAGGTGGTGAACAGTCCAATACAACCTTGTTACCCACCATGACCCTACTCATCTTTTGATATAATACACAGACAGAATTTTGTTAGTCTTTGGACCATCCCTGTGAAATGTCTTCAGAGTGTCCACAAAATGTCCACTGAGTTCATCTAGTCCATGACTTTGGGCACCATCTGTTATGGTGATCACTCAGGACAGGAGAGGTTGTGTGTTCCGTGGAGTTACTAGCCGCCATAGCCAGCTCAGGTCGGGTGACAGCTGCACTTGCTCTGCTTCTTGTGAGGCTTGTCTGACGCTGGTTCACATGGTTCCTGCTGTCATAATTCCTATGACATGCAACTCAAATCATGGGTTACAATAATTTAAAGGTATTTCCATTACAATGGAAATGTGATGGTAGTGAGAGGCGAAAAAGGCCTTAACTCTGTGTCAGCACTGCTCATCAACAGAAACATCTCTGTAGTATCAACATTGTTTTCAGCACGAATCCAGAACATAGCCATAAACTATCTACAATGAAGAAAATTAACTCTACGCCAGCCAAAACCAGCACACAGTGATACCTGAAACATGCATTCAACTGAGCATTCATTTTTTGGCAGTATTCCTCTGAGTATTATTTGAGCTATTAATTTTAACAAGTGTCATGCATTCAGAGCAGTTTCTGTAACACAAAACCATTTCTGCTGTCATTAAGGTTTTTCACGTAGAGTTGGAAATACTCCAAAAACCATCAGTGCGTTACATAATAATCCTATGTACAGCAGCTGCATACACCAGAAAGCCAAGGGCTTGTGTCACTCCATAAACAAAGTCACAGTCTGGTGTCTTCTCCTCACAGTTTGGGTGTGTAGGAGCAATAGCATCACTTTTACCAATCAGCAGGACCCCTATGTTAGTGAGTTAAATAGCCTGGGAGACATTCTGTGGCGTGAATGTCAAGTAATGGTCTGGCCACATTCCTATCAAACTCTCACAGCCTCCAAACAAGGTTGGCCATGTCCAAATGCTGTGTGGTCCCCTGAAATCATCTGAGAGGTTGTTGGTTGAGGCAGGCCAAAACCAGGCTAGTTTCCAGTCTCTCCTTCCCTGAAGGTGCAGTTGATCAAGTTCCAATGCCTGTATCCACAGACTGATTATTTTAGCATTTCATATGCAGCCCATCAGCTTCTGTTTGCCTTACAAGTTGCATGGGTGAAATTCTTAAAACCTTCAGTTAAATTTGTTGTGTGACTCTGTCGCTTGACTATGAGGTAGCAGCAGATGGTGATAGAGAAAATAGGCTTTGTTGCAGTTCCATAATTGAAAGCCAGATGGTGTTACTAAGGCTGATAAAGGGAAAACAATAATATATCCCTGCCCTACCCTGCCTCAGATTTCCAGCTATTGCTATGGAGCTGAAAATCCATCTGTTCAGACATTACTCACACTGTATCGCACAGCTTTTTTGGATGCAAATTTCTGAAACTGCAACAGGTGTGAGCACTCGCAAACTTTTGTCAGTTTCAAAGTTCATTAGAATAATACTTAAGGTGCAATTTTAAATCCATTTCTGTCAGCAAATTGAATTATTTGAATCTCTGCAACTAATAACTGTCTTCAATTTATACAGGAAGAAAAATCCTCAACATTAACTGAATAAAATGGAACTAAACTAATAGGAGCCTGATCACCTAGGAGAAATATGGTTTCACATTTAATGTAATTGGAACTTTTATTTGCACGTATCTACAAATACGTCTAGAAAAATGGTTATTCTGTTATTTCAAATTTCTTAATTCTTTATTAGAAAATTTATCTGAGTTTACTGATTCTTTTGCATGAGAAAGTTTTCACTCATCATCAGTGGTTTCATCACCGAAGCTATACAATGGTTATAGACATTAAACAAAAGTCAAAGCTGGCAGTGAATTAGCGAGACAGAAGAAACAAAACCACGTTGTTTTCTTAGCAGAAAATATTTTGCTTTTTATTTAGGATGATGTTAATTTCCATAAATATGTTTGTAACTCAAGGACATATAAATAAAAACCTGACAACTTTCATGAATTGATTAGTGTTGTTCTTCACAAAAAGGTTATCTACATTGCATATATTTATCTACAAATCTAGCTATTAAAGAAAATATTATGCATGCCCTAAAAACTGCACCCTGTGATTTTAATTTTCAATTTTCATTGTATTTGGTACTGTAAAAAGGGAACAACCAGTGTCTGACTTATTGCAGACCTGTACATTCCAGGACGTGTAATGAACTTAACCCTTGCTTAAATGCTTTGGTTGCACACTGTATATGAGGAAAGAGCTACCTGCTTGACCATGTTGTGTTTTCTTGGAAGAGGGGATATGCTAGGTAGTGTCTTTTAGTGCGGTTTCAACCTTGACACCAGCAGCAAAGAAGCTGCTTGGATTGTATCAGCTGGGTGCTCAAGTGTGTTTTGCCTGCTGTAAAAAAAAGACACAAGGCAACTTCCACCTCAAAAGATCTCCTTCAGTAATTTGATTTGCTTAGGTATGCTCACCTTGCAAAGAACTTACAAGAAAAGAAAAAAAAAGAACATTCATAAATAAATTGTTGATAAAGGAATGCTGTTGCTATATACTCACATCTACTTTCATTTGAACTAGAGTTTGTACAATATTCAGATATTAAGATATTTGAAATTATGTCCCAGATTTGAAAAAGAATATTGTGTAATTCATATATGAGTAGAATTGCCCTTATCTGAAGAAGGGTGCGCTTAGGAATGTGTCAAAGATCCTTGCGTGATGGTTGGCACAGACAACTGAAAAGGAGTCACACACGCAGACCAAAACTGAATTCAGTGGGAAGGCTTAGTGTTCTCCTCTAATCCCTTCCCGAGGGATGCCAAGTCTTCTGATTCAGCTCAGATTTGCAGAAAGAGAAAGATCAGGTCTGTGTGAATCCTCCTCTCCATCTCACCTTCTATTAATTTTTGAAGCAAATAAGCTAGGCTCAAAGTCAAGTTTGCTTAAACTGCCAGCATATCTGCACCTACAAAGACTGATCTTCATTAGCTAATTACTTTGATGTCTTTGAGATGCAGCTTATCTAGTTGAAATACAAATGTGGTGACAAGTTCATGAAGCTGTGCTCAAGTATCTGTCTCTTTCTCCTGAAAGTTTGAGGCAAAACCTCTTCTTTTTTTTTTTTTTTTTTTAATCTCCAGAAAAGGCTAAGTACAAGCTAGACTGTATTTTTCCTGAAACTCCTCAGAGGGAGGTGTGGAAAATTATTCCCTATTTTTGAGTTTTGCTGCCCAGAAGGAGCTGGAATGGTGATAATCCACTTAGCGATGTTTACCATTTAAATCCACACCTAAGAGGTTTCTTCTTGCATAGAATTTCTGTAGTTATAGGTAAGAGCTATTCTGTGACTTTGTATCAGAGAAGTCACTTACGAGTGTGTTAGGTTAAATTCTATTTGGTATACCAAACTGCGCTTTAATATCTCTATACCCCTGCAAGTGCACAAAGAAACTTGAAATAATACTTAAAATGGCCATATTTTAAGGACATAATGGATATGGTGAGACATAGCATACCTTTTCAAACAAGAGTTTCTTAGAGTGAGTGTCAAAGCAATTTCAGTTAAACCTTGCATCTATGTACAGCATTTTCTAAATTAACTTTATTTTAAAAATTCTTTAGCAAGTAACTATCTTTCACGTGTGTTGACAAGCTCATTCATCACTTTGTATTTACTGGAAAAATGGCAAAATAATCAAGAAAAAGAAAAGATACTGGAGCTACATTCAAGTAACTTTTTTGTTCACAGATGGGTTATAGCCGTATGAAATTCATGAAGGCATATACGAGTCAATCCAATAATTTGATTATATGCATTCTGTCATTCTTTCTCTCTGCCTTACTGTATGTAGTATTTATAAAAGTCTTGTATTTTCTGGAGAAGTTACTGACTCGCAGTCCATCAGTGTTTTCTCTAAGCACTAAGGACTAGTCCTTCAAGGTATACTTACAATTTAAAAAAAAAATTAAGTAGAATATTTAAAGCTTGAAACATTCAACATTGTTAGCTGTTACTGAAGGATTAGATGACGTGTGCATGGGTGCATATGTTCTCTGTATCCTATTACATACCATAGCTTAGAATGCATGCAGGTTTCTTTATTAAAATATTATGCCTGTCATGAGTGATAACACTGCCAGCAAGGTGGAGGTAGGTATGGATATGGATCCAATAATATACATCTCTTACAGGAAAATTTATCATACCAGATTTGACAACCCAAAGAAGACAAGGCTACTGTAGCACCATGTCCGCAGGTCCAACCAGTAGTGTGGCTGATATTCACAGTAGGCACATGTGCACAGAGTGCACCTATACAGCACACACACACATGACTAGCCACACTGATCACAGGTAGACATTCTTCCTTCGGCTTCCCTTTCTGGCTGAGTAGGATGGAGGTTCACTAGGGAGAATATATGTGTATGTATACACACACACACACATATTAAATATAAAATAAATTTATATTTAATAAAATGAAATAAAATAAATTTATATTTAAATATAAAGTGTGTATATATATGCATATATATATATATATATATATATATTTATACACACAAAGTGGATTCCCCCTCAGCAGCTGAGCTCAGACTCTCAGTCTGCCCAGTAGCTGCCCCTGGATCCCAGTCTCTCAAGTTGCTGACTCCTGACACATGGACACCTGAGACCACAACCCCGCTGTAGTGGCTGTTGCAGGCCATTGTGAACCCATGCACACAGAGCCACGTCTGCTGCCACAGCCAGACACACTGTGCTCTTGCCACTAGGCACAAGCAGAAGCTGTCACCCCCAGAGCTGTCCCATGGGGACCCACTTCCTCCCTCACTCCCAAGCCATTTCACCTGCTTACTTGCTTGTCCACCTGTATCCTTCAAGTGACCACACACTCAGAGTGCCCCAGTCACTAGCATCATTGTATCTTGGGCCTCCTGACCCTCTGCTTGTGCAGATGGGCCTGTGATGGGCTAGTGACTCCTGTGAGGATGTTAGAAGCAGCCAGGGCAGGGTATTATTTGAGGTCCCCCTTCTGCCAAGGTCACTCCATGCTGTTTTGGGGATGTGCAGACAAGCTTTTATCATGTAATGTAGCACCTGCATTTTACTTCTTAATAGTAATTTTACTTGCCAGTAAACAGGCAGAACAGCAAAGTACTGCAAGTGGTCAGTACATTTTGAGGGGCCCAGAGGGAGCAGTGAGGGAGGCAAAGCCATGCTCTGGGTTATAATGGCCAGTAGCCCATGAGTTTTAGGGGGAAATCAACAGCAAGCTCTGCTCTGTTCTGTGATCTGAGATTATCTGGGTAGTTAGTAAGCAGATAAACACACCCATCTGCTCCCAGTCCCTGAAGCTTCACAGCTGTCCTTGCCCTAAAAACTGTACTTTTAAAAAAAATTCTCATTTCATGATTGTAAGACACTCGGCAGATGCTAACTACCCTTACTAAAGTTGCCTCTATCATATGCTGACAGTAAGTTGATCTTCATCACAGCTAACAAGCATTCTTCACAGGCCACATACAGCAGAAAAAAAGTCTTCCCAAACCTGTCACCAATTTTAGATATATCTTATATTCTGCCTTAAAACAGGACTCTCAGTATAAACCCCACTGGGCCGGGCTCAGAAAAAAAAAATGAAAGTAATATGTGTACAGTATTTTAAAATGATGATCTAAAATCTAGTTTCTAGATGTTAATATGCCATAATGTGAGGAAGGACAGTATGAGCTGTTCCACATCTTGCAGTAAGTGACACAGTTCCCAGCAAGAGGTTAAGTCCAGTTTCTGACCTTCCAGATGCCAGACTTTAAGCCAACAGTTATTTACTAAAGAAAGAGCCTTCTCACAGGGGTTAATCTAGCTTCTCTTGTACCCAGGGGGTTAAAAGACATCTATTCTAAGAGTGTGGTATTCAAAACAGTAGCTGTTGGATATTATGAGGGGTCTGGAAACTGGGAGTAATTTAGGGGGAAATGGCCAAGTAGGCAACAGGTAGGGTTGCATGCATGGATGATTAATGAGGAAAACATGCAAAAACAAATGTATAATAACATTTTCTTCTCTACCTTGTCATGTAAATTTCTGATAATTACATCTGAATTTAAGATGTATCGAATTTTAAGGACTAAGGCATCTCTCCTGCAGTGCATTTTAGTTGTGAACCTGAAAAAGATTCATGAAGTCTTTAATATAATGCACAACTGATTAAGAAGAACATGGCCTTTTGCAGTAAATTTTCTTATTTGTCTGAAAAAAATATTTCAGTCATTTAAAATACTCTAAAAGGGATTTAAATTCTGCAAACACAGTGAAAATTCACTGAGATGTGTTATTCTTATGCCCTAGAACAAACCCTGAGCTAGTTTTTGTTTTGAGCTGGAGCACAATCAAAATGGGTGATCTCACACCTATTTTGTCCATCTATTATAGCCATGGCACAGCATGTATGCTCTGTTCTTACCATCTATTTAACTAGGTATTTCATTGCAGGCCAGATTTTGAGCAGCAGTTCACCTTTCCAGGCTTCGTCTCTCCGGATTCTTTAAAAAAGCCTGTCCCCGTGTGATCCTGCTCTGCCAACACCAAGCCCAAAGTCTTACTGCACAGCTCCCTCATCTTTTGCCCAAGCACCCTGCACAGATTTGGACCTTTGTTGCCTCTGGTGTGTATACGTGCCTCATCGACCTCCTGTTAAGCAGCCGTGGCTCCGGCACCGGCTATGGTGGAAGAACAGGGAATGGGAGTGAAGAAGCCAAATCTGATCCTTCATCCAGCAAAAGAGTCATTGCTGGTAGATTTACAGGGCAAAGAGTCATTTTGGGATCCAGAAGTGTTTTCCACATATGCCGCAGCAAGGATTTTACATTTTAGGAGTGACCTTAATCCCAGAATTTCTATGGGAATTGTTGTGGGAATACCAGGTTTTGAAGATCATTGTCCTCTGAGTTCTTATCTTTAAAGAAAGGCTGGGATCAGGAGAAGCATACACGTATTTAATATTTAAGGCATGCCTTTTCTCAAAGCTCAGTCATCCACCTGGATGCTTCAATTTCTCCATTTTCTCCAGGGGATAGTTTTCAACCTAGGTGAGGACACAGATAAAGGCACCTGAGGTAGTGCCAATCACTGCTGTCAGGCAGCAGCCCTCTTCTCTAAGATGACATTTCTTGTAGTGGCTTTAACCACATGATCTTGACCACAGTTATTCTGTTGAAGCCTGACATCATCCAATTTCTCACTTGTTTGTACTGATTGGAGCAAAGTGGTCTGTAAAGTGAAGAGAAGCCTCTCTTCTTGAACCTGTTCTTGCTTAGGATACTTTTGAAGTGATTGGGCACTGTTTTTTCTCAATTTTTCAGAGATAGTTAAAATACTTCAAGACTATTCCAAGGCTTTCAGGTGTCTTTTACAATTAGTGATGACTGCATAATAGAAATTATTTGGAAGCAGGACCTATGTGTTCTCAGACCCAACCCATATGCTGTTTTTTACCTGCTGTTACTTGTTTAGCTTAGTCCATTTTACCAGTGGCATTCTACCTTTTACAGGACTACTGTCTGGTCACAGTTTTTTCTTCCCTCCTCTGTTTTCGAACTCAGTAGTTGCAGCAGGCACTTTGGGAAGGGACTCAGCCTCACAAGTTGGTCATGACACAAACAACAATGGGAGTATACTCAAAGAGAGGATCTCACCATACTTTTTGTGCAGTGTCTTTCTGATTGTATAAAGTTTGCCTTTCCGCAGGCTGAAGGGCCTATCACTGGAGGTAGTTTCAGACTCTCCAGTTGATTTTGAGATTGAATGGCTACAGCTAAGGCATCACTTCAAGCAGGACTCGGTAGGGCATGGTGACCTTTTCTATTGGCTGGATTCAGACGGAAGCAATACGTCATGTGGGGGAGGAATGAGCTCTAGGGAACCAAGAATTGTTTGGCCTTCACACAGAGACTTGATAGATACCTGTCACTCCTCAGAATCTGCATAAGAAGGAAGAAAAGCAGATAGTTTAGGCATTAGTTTGTATAAAGTGAAGACTTCCACCCCACCAAGCATTAGCAAGAGAGTCTAAAATAAATAAATAAATAAGTAAATAAATAAATAAATAATCAAAGAGCAGTACACAAAATAAAAATGTGTGAAGAGAAATTTTCTCTCTGTCATGTCTGAGTGAAGTCGAACAATTCTTTGTGTTGAATACAACATATTTTTCAAGTGCAGCAGGTCAATGTTGAAAGCCAAACCTTGTCTGTTTTATATTCAAAGACAATCCCTTAGCAAAGGAAAGCTTTGTTTTGTATTTAAAATATTTGGAACAGAGTATCTAGACATACATCTGGTATGTTTGGGTTTTAAAGGACTGCATTTTTAGCAGTACATTTTTATTATCCAATGAATTTCTCCTCCACAGAAATAAAAATCCTATAGAGTATCCTACAAAGTATTACCAATTTGTTTTACATATAAATGTTTTTTTTTTTAAATCTTGCCTAATCTTCTGCATTAAAAAAAAAAAAAAAAAGGAAAAAAGGTTAATACACTGATCTTTTCAACAGTAGCAGTCCAGTCATGACTTCATGACTTTTTAGCAAGCACAGGAACTGAAACAGTGTCTCATTGAAAGTAAAGCTGGTATCTGCTCAGCTGTGTGCACCAAATGGCAGCCCCCATGAAAAGATGGAGCTGAGAAAACAAACCTCAGAAATCTACAGCTTGCTTATAGCACTTGAAAAATCTTGGTAATCAAGGGTAGAGACTAGATTTTGATGCTAATACAGAAGATCAGAAAAAAAAACCTTGATAATTGTGGTTACAGAGACAAATAATGAATATTTTATATGCGCTTGTAACTGTTGCAGTTCTTGTGCCTGAATCAAGTCAGATCAGTATCTAATGCATCAGTTATAGAGGTTTACTCTGTTTTCAGTGACTTTTGAAATGTACTTTAAGTAGCAATTCTTATTCAACAATATATGTCCTCTAAATGCACTCTGTAGCATTTCCCTCCCACACCATATGTGAGCTACATATTTATAACAAGAACAAAGAGGAAAATAATGGAGCTTTTCTGCTGTTTAGTGAATGGAAATTTTCAGGGTTGCTGGATAGCGCTGCATTAATGGTGGGAAAACAGGTTTTCCCACAGGGGCTGAAGTATTCTGACTGAAGGATCACTCGGGAAGGATGCTGCATGTTAGAAGACAATCCCAGTTATTACTCTGCCACAGATGCTTTTCTGGAGGTATGTAATTCCCATTGGGCTGTATGAGTGTTTCACAAACACTAGGTTAGATTTAGCCTCCTTCTTTCTTACTAAAAAGGAAAAGGTAGAGGAAAGGCGAAGCAACAGAACTGCAACCTTTTTCCTTAACAATCCAAAACCAAACTGTCAGTAAACAGGGAAGATTAATGTGCTGTGACAGTGGCAAGTGTCCTTCTTTTCTTTTAAATAAGTGGCCACTTGCAGACAATTGGGCACAAAAAGTAATATAATACAGGATTGAGGTGTCACAGTTTTTCATCACACAGTTCCTTTAGGAGATGTATAAAACTGTGTCCATATTTCCTGGCAGAAACTTGGATTTTCTGAAACTGGAATTGTTTTGAATCCTGACATAACTCTTTGTGAAATGAAATCAGATAAATTGATAATTTACAGCTTCCATTCAGATTCTGACACAGCCATTAATTTATTCTTACAAAATTGGAGCCATTAGATGGATGCCTGTGGTCCATAGTCTTCAGGCTAAACGATCATTAAACTTTGTCAGGTGTTTTGCCTAATGAAAGCTGTAAAACCTAGCGTTTATAAAATGCAGACTGAATTTAAATTTCAAAGAGAGAAATTTTCTGCCATTCTGTGGTCATGGAAGTAACGGGAATTCAATTTAGCAGAGGTCAGAGCAGGAGCAGTTTATTCCTATAGCTATAGCAGAGTTATACACCTTTAGGGTGAACAACCAGTTTTTCACCAAAACCTGTCAGGTAAGCAGGGCTGTCATACATTGCAACAAAACACGGTAGCATGTGGCTCATCCTGGAAGGATCCAGTCAGTCAGATAAGCAAGCTCTAAGCAGTAGCAGTTTTTACAAATAATTCACTCCTTTGTTAATTAATTTGTGCTGACTCACTTAGGTTATGCTGACATGCATTTCTTAACTAGTCAGGCCTGGAAAGGATTTAAAGCCACTGTGAAATTCATGCTAAATTTGGGAGTAAATATTTCCATACTTGAAGGCTGACTTTCATCATATTTTGTGCTGAAGACTCATTCTGCTGGGATGCTGCACAGAAGATCCCTTAGGCACCAGTTTACATATGAAAGGTTCTCTCAGCTATGGCGAGAGAAGAAAATCAAGGTTCACACTTAAACTGTGTGCAAAAAGTCTGTGCTTTTCATCAATTCAAATGCAAGGCAGATACAGAGGGATTTTTCCTGGACATCTCTACAGTAGTGTAAAGCACTTGGAAAGAGCTACTTATGTCTCAAAAAAACCTCAATTGTTTATTCTACAGAAAATGGGTTCAGGCATGGGATTAGCATGTGCCTCCACAACAGCCACCTGCCAACCCACAGATACCATGCAGTTTGGCAAACAGGACTGTAAGGCATGAATAGAAAACATTTTGTGAATTCCTTACCTAAGTGGGAAATCCTAAAGAAGGGAAGGACTGAAAAACTCCTGTGTAAATCCAACTCTTAGCATAAACAACATCAAAACCCTAGACTTTATCCTTCCTGTAATATTCAAATGTCAAAATATTTAACTCCAAATCTGTATGGTGAATAGGACACAGGGTGAGTAGAATGACGAACACTTCAGGAAAAGGCATAATTAATCGTCACTTTTTTCAATGAAAGGAACAATAAAAAGTCCCAGTTACCTTTGTGTAGTGTGTTATGCACAGAGCAAATTAATATTCTGTGAATATCCACACTTTCTTTGTCATGAGAGATTCCTTCCATACAGCAGATTTTGACACAGGTCATCAGCCGCTCTCCCCCTCTATTCCTCAAAATGCTATTTTAGTGATTGGCTTTTCTCTCCCCCTTAAATAGCTTTTAGCCAGCCATTATGACTTAAACAGCAACTGAGACATGATAAATAAAGTAACTGTAGTGTGAAGGGTAGATCAAATGACAAACCATTGGCATCTCACTGCTGAATTTCTTCTTTTACCGCAAACTGCAGTTTTCCTGTTACTACACTTTCCATACACTTTTTTCAGTGGAAAAGTAGTTACGCCTAACTGGTAGTGTATGGTCCTTCCAGACGTCATGGAATCACACATTCAATGTGTAGTATGAACACAGGAAACATTGAGAAAACTTTCCTCTGAGTTTTTGGTATAAGCTTATTGTAAGGTTTGGAATAAAAATTTTATTTTTTTATTTTTTGATGATTCCTGAGAGAATTAAGATGCTGTGCGAAAAAAAAAAAAAAGAGTGGGTGTTCTCACAGGCAGGATAGTCATCTTCAGGATGACAGTCAGCAGGAAATTGTCCCTTTTCCATTGCTTCTCCATGTCTTTGAAAAAATTCCACACTTGGATCTAGGTTTTAAATTCTCAGAGGGGGCCTGAGCATCTTATTTTGTTAGCTGGAAGCTTTGCTATATTCTAAGTATTTAGATTAAAATGGCCTAGATTGATTACTGCTTTTGTTGTCTTGGTATCTTACTTGTTTAGCTAATGAACTATTTGGAGGAGAAAAAGTGCACTTTCAGGTACCTGAAATGGGAGGGCTAACTTCAAGGTTACTGATAGTGCTGTCAGCTGAGAAATACTGACCAGATTTCCAAAGCTCAACAAAGTCAATTAGGAACCAAGAATCCTAATAATAATCAGGAGATTTGGCAGCTTTTTTGTCTGGCTAACAGTCTGTAGTCCCAAAAAGCAGGATGGATTGAAATTAATTTAACCTTTTCTCAGGAATCCTGGAAAGACAAACATAATAACAATAACGATACATGATTTCAGTTTGAAGAACAGAGGAATGCAATGGTTTCTGTTACACTCTTCTTGCACCAACAGGATTGCATCTCTGTGTGTTGCTAGAAAGTGCCCATACAGTCACTGCTTCTCAGAAATGTCCTTGTTCAATTTCCTCAAAAATAAAACAGTGGAGTTTTCACTCCCCAACACACACAAAAATATTTTACAGCCTACAGGTACAATTTTACTTGGTGGCCTTTAAGCTTTTTAAGGGAAGGAGTTCACTTAAAATGCCATATGAAGCCAGCTGATCTACATACACATTTTCTGTATGAAATCTAATACACCTGAGAAAGAGTATAAATTAGATGTCAAGGTCACAGGCTACAACATTGGTTTAAGCTGATAAATTTATGTCTTAAGCATGCAGTAGTTTTGCTGCCAACAGTAGTCTATATTTCAGCTGGCATATCTCCACACATAAGGAATGATGTGCTTATGTTGCAACTGACTTATAAACATGTCATGTTAACAGAGTAATTATAGACTTTCTCGAACACCTCAATTTGGAAAACAACCACTTTACTTTTCAGTGCTGGATGACTTTGCTGTGTTCCAGAAAATAACTCCAAATTTCAACACATGTTGCTTTCTATTCTGCGTCTTTGAAATGGAAACTTTGCAGGGAGATGTGTAAGGTTCATTCATGACTAAGGGACTGTTCTGCAGGGGTAAATTGCATCTTAAATGCACATAAAAGGGTGTTTTGAGTAAATAGTAGACCCATATAACTAACCATACTTAGGGCTCAGAGTTTTCACGAAGTATGGGCTGAAAAAAACCCAGACATTTAAATAAAAACATAAAACTCAAGCCATTCAAGAACAGAAAGAACATCTTTCTATAGAACTGAAAGAGATTTTTATGTAGAGTAGTCTTTATAAAACTGAAAATTTGCTTTAGAAGAACAAAAATCAAACATTAATCTAGTAAATGAAACACAGAATCTTGTGTTTCAAGAGATCTGAAACACAATATGATCACTGTCCACGTGATCACTACTCAGAGACCATGTACGGTTTGTGACTAGCAGTTAGTAGCTGAAGATGAATGACCTCTCTCCCCTACTTCCTGTTTCTGCATAGACAATCTGGGGTTGTTTTGGGTATCTTATTCAATAAGGCTTATGTAGTCTTGACTTGGCTTTAAATCCTCAAATATCTTGTATAAATACCACTGTGGAATAACAGTAGTGAAAAGTTAACAGATGGAGATTGTCAAATAGTTAGTATAATGTCTTAGTCAATATTTGTCTCAGGAGCTCAGTTGTTTTCCAGGAATACAGTTTGGGTACATGCCTGTTCAGAAGACGTAATCCAATGTATCTTTGTCCAGTTACCTGTCATAATTCAGTCTTAAAAGTCTGTGATCTTCATTAGTCTTCATTTAGTAATGCCATAGTATTATGAAGTGCATGGGAAGTCTTCAGTACAGTATTTGTACCTTTTTATTGATAGACATTTCAGGATTCCTAACAGAAAATATTGCAGAATTTGTGTGCAATATTTCTGATTTGTTACAATGTTCAGGGCCGTGTAGCTTGTGCATGACATCACTGGAAAGCACTTGCAATAGCAACTGAATACTCATCTTATGAATATGGTATATCCACCACTGTAGACATGAGTATAGTACTTCTCAATTTCCCTGTTCCCTCTGCAGGGCTTCCTGCCCTGTTCTCTCTGTTACTGGCCACAGATAATTCTTTTTCTCAGACAGCAAACAGGACCATTTTTGTCACCCTCATCTTTCTGCAGACTCAAGCTACTTGCCTTTCTGGAGCATGACACTAGAAGGAGCGGTGGTTGCCACTGAGGGAAGATGACAGCGTCATACTGGCCCAAGTCATAAACCTCATCTCGAGTCCTCTATTTCTGCTGGTGATGGAACATATCCTCCTTTCAAGTATCATAGTCCCTTTCTTTTGTTGCTGCCTGTGTTTGCAACTGTTTGTGAGCCCTCATAGCTTCTGTAGATGGCACCACTGCAAGAAATTTCCAGCAACATGGCCAGCAGCACCACCATCCCTTGAGGTCCCATCTCACTGATCATGTGCCTATGGTGGCATTCCCCTCTTTCTCATCCTTCAGGTCAGCATTAGGCCTTAGGTCTGTTTCACTCATCAGTCAGGATTTCCTCTCCACATATCTCCAGGCTAATGCCTAATTTTTAAGAGTCAATACAGTTGGAAAGCCAATGCTGTCCCCCCTAGAACACAGAGTCATTGCTTTATGTCATCATGTAAGGAGCCACTAAAATACCCTTTTGATTCATGGTTTTGAGAGGCAACACAGGAGAGTGAACAACTATCTCATTTCACTGTATGGTGAGTGGGGCCTGGTCCATGTTGGTCATACACAGGAATAGATGTTCTTCTTTCTTCTTTGTAGCAGGTAAGGATCTCTCTTACTCAGGACTGCAATTTGCAGAAATTCTTGTAAGCATAACAGAAAGCTGTATTCAAATAGGAAGTTCAACCTTCTAGGCTGATATTTATGGATTTATCATGCAGATTGCATGATACATTCCCTCAGGAAACTACAACTCAGTTATGCCACCAAATGTTGAATAGGCAAAATACTTGTATTTCTTTTTGTTCTACAGTAAGCCTTCAAATAGTTCATATACTTATTTTGAACTTAAACCTTATTTTAATTTGAGCCAACACCAGCTATGTGTTGGTTTTTCTTTACTCTTTTAATTTTTACTCTTTTTAATTTTTACTCTTTAAATACTTCGGTCAATACATATGTTTATGTCTATACATGTAACATACAAGTAAAGGTTTTCTAATATTCAAATATGCCTCATGAATGTTATATAAATCTCATGCTTCCCTGCTGAGGCAACTAAACTTCAGTGGAGTAAAGATAATTTACGTTAGAGTAAATCATATAGAATTCAACATTCAGTTTCAAAACTAAAAATCTTAAGGCTATTGTATTCACATCTTCAAACAGCCGGTGGACTTTTATTAGCTTTATATTGGCCTTAATAAAAATTCTGACAGGTGGATCCAGATACTGGGGTGTATCTGAACTGCAAATGTCTTTCCTCTGTCTGGGACATACTAATGACAGGGTCACATTTATAACCAAATAATACAGGCTCAGAACTGCTCAAGAAATGGCTCAGATGTCTAGATGCATCTAACACTTGGACCTTTGCAGTAGAATGCATGGCCACCTTATGATTGTTCAGCTACACTACTAGTTTTCGAAATCCAACATCACACAATGCTGCCATGCAATGCTCAGATTCCCATGAAGCAGCCTTTGTTGCATTCTGCTGCTTTAAGGGTGCAGAAAGGAGAGGAGGCTCCATTTCTCTATTTATACAGCACCTGATTTCCTCTTCACTTTTTTGGGAACTATGGCACCAGATAAGAGTGAACAAATGCCAGTGCAATGCCACACTTGAAATTCTGAATTTCTTAGTATAAAAATACCCTTGAAACTTAAAAGCCCAGAATCATGGAATTAAATATGTGCTGATAATGCAATTGAATAGACCCCCAATACACCATTGAAATATTGCCCTCAAAATATCTCTGTCATGATGTTCTTACATAAGTTGACTATGTAGCCACTTATTGCTCAGAACTCATCTTTGGGCCGATTAGTGATGATAACCATCTTCTCAAGTTCATAAGGTTCATGAGGGTGGGAAGTATGAGTTACAGGCTCTTTCAAGTACAGTAAGTGTTGCAAATCACTGAAAACGAGTAATAATTTTTATATTTTATATTTTTTTACCCCTACTCTGTAGGGGAAAATCTGTTGCTTTTGACCTCAGGTATTTATAGTCTGTGAAAATAAATGCAGAATCATAGAATGGTTAGAGTTGGAAAGGACCTTAAGATTATCTAGTTCCAACCCCACTGCTATGGGCAGGGATGCCTCACTCTAGACCATGCCTTCCTTTCCAGGTATGTGTTCTTCCTTGGGCTGAGGAGTAGTAGGTCCACTTAACTTCTCCACAGAAAAAACTAGAGCTGTGTGGTATTTGGTCAGACACCAAGAATAAAACCAGGCTCTCCTGAATTCGCAACCACCCATTGAACCTAACCCACCATACAGTCCTGTGCATATCCCTCACATATAAAGTTTGAGAATTTCAATTAACTCTTGGCACTTCAGATTTTACATTCAATTGCTAACGTCTGACTTATGGGGATGCTGGCAATTCATAAGCTAAGTTAATTAAAAAAAAAAAAAAAGTGCATCAGGAGCAAATCTAAACCCAGGGTTTTGGTCTCTGTGGGTCATTTAACTGGAATGTGAAGCACCAAAGATATAGCCACTTCTCAAGGGTCTCATGTGTGAGATGGTAGCAACAGAGTATTGTGTTTTAGACAAGGGAAATGAGCAAAAAGAAACAGACCAACCCAAATAATGCACAGCATTCTAAATAAGCACAGATTATTTAGATAAGCACAGCAAAGTACTGCTCTGACTTAACTGTTTAAATAAACTTCTGATGAAATAACCATGCCTCCTGCTAGTTTACCTGCCAAAGTTGACTTTGAAGACAAGGACCCCAGTCATTTTGTAAGGAAATCAATGTTTGCATACCCAAGGTTGGTAAAGGTAATGGTTTTGGCTGGAAAAGAGTTAATTTTCTTCCTAGTAGCTGGTACAGTGCTATGTTTTGGCTTCAGTCTGATAATAATACTGATAACACACCAATGTTTTTGTTGCTGCTTAGTAGTACTTTTATGAGAGGCTTTTCAGTCTCTCATGCTCTGACAGTGAGGAGGGGCATAAGAAGCTGGGAGGGAGCAGAAGCAGAACACCTGACCTAAACTAGCCAAACGGCTATTCTGTAGCGTACAATATCATGCTCAGGATATAAACTGGGGGGAGTTTACTGGGAGCCACCAATCATTGCCTGGGGACAAGCTGGACATTGGTCAACAGGTGATGAACAATTGTGCATCAGTTGTGTATCCTGGGTTGTATTCCTTCTTCTTTTTTTTTTCCTTACTATAGTCATCGTTATCATTATTATTGTTGTTGTTGCTATTTCTATTATTATTATATTTTACATAATTTCAATTATTAAGCTGTTCTTATCTCAACCTGAGGGTTTTACATTCTTCTGATTCTTGTCCTCATCCCACCTGGGGGGAGGGATGGGACAGGGAGTGAGTGAGCAGTTGTGTGGTATTTAGTTGGCAGCTGGGGTTAAACCATGACAGCGACTTCATGCATTTCTATGGGAGTTTGTGCAAAGGAAGTAGAAAAACTAAAAAAATGAGCCATTTTGCTGATGAAGTGTAACAAAACTTGAGTAGTTTCCCCAGATCTGCTCATTCCTGTAGCATCCCTGCTAGGATTGGCAGAAACCTTTGTTCTTTCTCCTTAAAATCTGCTATGTAGCCAAGCTTGGCTATGTACTCTGTCTCTTATGACTCTTCTCCTGCTTGTAGCTGTATGAAAAATTAAAGAACTTAGTCATCTGTGTACATCCTACAAAGTATTTTCACATGGCTAGCCCAGTTAATTGATCCAATAAGAATGTACTGTCATGCCTGAAGCAGTTCAGACTTTAATAGATGCCTTGCACCTCAGCTTTCCCTCTGTTGGCCTTGGATTAATTTGTGTATTTGTCATAGCAAATATTAAGAGATTCTTTTCTTCCCCAGATTTTTGCTAATACACAAAACTGCTTGGAAACATTTAGTTTGCTGGAATTCACAGAGCTCCCAGATCTAATGGAACATGTACCAAAAAAAAAAAATGTTTAAGAGCCATTCTGTGACTGTTTTTGTAGGTATATTTTATCTTTTTGAGCTGTGATTACTCAGGTTATTCTCAGAGGGTCAGAATTCCTGAAGAGTTCCGCAGCCACAGTGGCAGACAGGCTTTCAAAGTGGTTTATTTCCCATTTTAGACATCAAAATTATGGCACCCTCATTCATAAAATTATACAATATGCAGTCTAGATCTTTTGAAAATGTGGCTATGTTTTATCTAAATGATAAATTGAAGTTGCACCTTTTTTGTGGGGGAAAAAATGAAGAAGTAAAAATAAAATAATGGAGCACTGAATAAAAGTCTTAAATCACTGAAAAATCTCATCTTCAGCGAGAACTATGTTCTGTACCATTACTTTTCTAACAGTAGAGCGTGAGCAAAATCCTAATTCTTCACTTATTCTATTTTCCTACAAATTCAAAGGAGCCTTTCATCTTAAATCATTTCTGTGTCATATCTATTATTAGTGCTTGATTATGCAGTCTGCTGAATTCAACCTTTGGAGATGGGTCTCTCAGAAGTGTCAGAAAAGCTAAACAAAATGTAGACAACTGAACCCAGAGTTTGAGGCAAATAATCTTGCAGATAAAAATAGCTGGGTTGTACCCTACTTGCAGAGACAATAATGACGAAAGAGTAAAAAATACTGTCACAAGTAGCTGTGATTGTTTCAGGTTTTTTTTTGGTTTTGAAACCACACACTGTATGTTTTTCAAGAGAGTGTACAGTAGCTAAACACCAGATACACATCTCTGCCTAAATACTTAATCAGCTGTATTCCTGCACCACAGTAGCCATGGCACATCGTTGCTTTTGCTGCTGCAAAACCAGGTTCTAATATTTTGCACTGGCAGCATCACAGGAAAATCAAAAAGTAGAGCTAGTTCAAACTCAGCCATGGAGCTTCATATGCAGAAGAGCCAATATTAGCATCATTAGCAGAAGTATGTATTCTGGGCCCATTTTCTCAAGTCTTCAGTGATCTGCCAGATCAGTGGTCACCAGACTTGTAGAACTGGAGACTTGAAAGTCCTCTGTCCTTTTTTGTCATACACAGCAGCTTTCAATATCTGGCTGAAAAAATGCATAAACTCCACTTAGTTTGGTGAAAGATTTCCTGTAATTTTCTTTCAGTATAGCTCCAAAACAGAAATCCAGTGTCCTAAATCCAGGCCCTTTCTCTATCAACATAAATTCAACAGGGGTGAACAAACAAACTAATTACTTTTGACTGCAACTGTTTTTTACAGTTTTCCCTCCACTAAGAGTACACATGTCGAAACTATTTCATCATCAACTTAACAAGAAGAGTGAGCAGGACAAAATCTTGCTGTGGTTAGCTTAGCACAAAAATTTCCTTGGAGGAGAAACCGCAACATAACCTAATTGCTAGAATAGGCCAATTACTTCAGGGGTGTTAGAACAAATTCATCCTTGAGACACCCAACTGTCAGGGCCCTGAGAGCACTCACAAGCCTTAATGGATCTCACCAGCTTCCCATAGGACCTCTCATCGCTCTTGCTCATGGCTCAGAAGCATTTCAGCACCCTGAGGGACTACACGTTTGGTCAGACGTATCTGGCATGAGTTTGCCCTGGGTCCTGGCTCAGCTTCCCTGAGGGAGCAGGTAACTCCCACTGCTGCTGAACAGTAAACTGCTTGGTTCATGCTATTTGAGTTGCTCACTTCAGAATTAACGTGGAATTTCACTCATTGCTTCTTTAGAAGACACGTGAAATTATGACATAGAAACTGAGCAGGACAGCATAAAGATGTTTTAATAGAGCACCAATGCATCAAGTTGTCACGTGTTCATTTGATGCACCATAATCTGGAACTTCTGAATATATTATACATGTATGTATAAGCACTCACCTGGATAGGTGTGTGACTGCTAGCGCATGAAAATAACCTTAACAAGGAAATAAATGCAGTATTTTAGTTCAGTCATAGTATCAACCTAAAGGTGAGTGATATGTGATAACTTATACAATATAGCTTAAATTGATCCGATGATTTGCTACCTACAACTGCTACTTTCCACTCCTTCATGCCCTTCTCACTGCTCATTAATGAGAGAATACTGAGCATGAACACAGGTTCCTTCTCACCAGAAAGAGTAACTAAATAGTAAAAGTTGTACCACATTTCTAAAATTCTATCACGGAAACTAAATGTTATGCTGTTAAAAATGGCATACATGATGGCTGCACCTTTTCATAATAAGTAAATAGACTCCAACTTGACTTACAGCCATTTCTACTTCAGAATGGTAAAAACATACTTAGGCAGAGCTTTAAATTGAAACAGCAAATTCATTGGTGAAATAATGACAATTATGATGATAATAATGATGTTGATAATAATTCTAAATAATTCATATTAGATTTTTTACATAAATAATGGTAAAATATGATTATTATATTCCCTTCTTTTGGTAAGGTCAACTTAATTTCTCGACTGATGTTTCACAAGGGGTGTTGCTGTGAGGAAAAAGAAAGTTAAAGGCATTTTTACTATGTAAGAAAAAGAAGGGTATAGAATCAACTAGGCTGGAAAAGACCTTTAAGATCAAGTCCAACTTTCACCCAAGACTGCCAAGTCTACGACTAAACCATGTCACTAAAGCCATCTACACATTTTTTGAATGCTTTCAGGGACTGTGATTCCACCATTTCTCGAATTCTATATTAGAATAATATTTCAGATTATAAAATTACAAGAACAGAAAATACAGCTTCTTTGTATGCTGTATAAACTGCTAAGGATGGGAATATGCCAAATAGTTGTTTGGAAAGGTGAGACTCTAGTCAGTGTACTTAGCAGGAGATAAACCCAGCATGTTACATTCTGGAGAGTGACTGAAAACTCTTGCTATATGGAGAAGCAGAGAAGAAGCAAAGCAACGTAAATTTACCTCTTTCTATTATTCAGAGAACAGCTGGTGTTAAAGGTGGAATTTTGCTGGGGTTTTGTGAAGAAAGGGAAGAACTGTTCAAAAAAAATCTTCCAATAGTACTTGAAGATAGCATCTTCTTGCTCTTCAGATTAAGTACAAGAATTTCCACTGAGGAGCACTGCCATTGCTGTACTAGAGTCAATGATAGTACATTAATTTATAATAGCCAGTTATTCATGATGCCTTGCAAGCAGATGAAAATGCAGGCATTCCACTCATATGATGCTGTTGCTGTGTTGTTCCTTACAGACCTACATTCTCATTCAACAGAACCTCTGAGAACATGTTTGAACAAGAGGTCAGACAAATTTATGGAAGGGTATGAAAATCTTGTTATTACTTATGCAGAGCCACATGTATTCTCTGACTTTCTGTCAGGGAAGAATAAATTATGAAAACAAAACAACATCCCTTGGCTCAAAGACCTTCCTGCTTCTGAGTGTTAAAAGAGTATACGCTGGACATAGAGTTGATAAAGATTTGGAAATCCTCTTATGAATAGATTATGAAAAAAAAATGATTTCAAATCATCCAAAACCAGGAAGTGAACTCACTTGCTTTTTCTGTAGTGAATATTCCAAAGCAGACTGAAAAGCTCTGAAAACCTGAAAGCCACGTTTGAGACAACATTCACAGAGACAACACACATGTTGACTAGGTCAGACAGAAAAGTGTTTTTCACAATTCCTCCCTGTCCTTGGTTCAGCAGTAGCAGTCATTTTTCTCCTTCTTAGTAGCTGGTGCAGTGCTGTGGTTTTGACTTTTGGCCTGGGAACAGTGCTGGTAACACCAATGTTTTCAGTTGTTGCTAAGACATGTTTAGTCTGACCAAGGACTTTGTGAGTCTCATGGTCTGTCAGGGAGGAAGGGAAGCCGGGAGGAAGCAGAGACAGGACACCTGATCTAAACTAGCCAAAGAGGTATTCCATACCACAGCATGTCATGCCCACTATATAAACTGGGGGCAGTTGCCCCGAAGGGTTAGATTACTGCCAGGGTCAGGCTGGGTATCAGTCGTGGGTGGTGATTGGTTTTATTCTCTTCCCTTGTTATTTCCCTTATCACTATTATTATTGGTGGTAGCAGAAGTGATTTCTGTTATACCTTAGTTACTGGATTGTTTTTATCTCAACCTGTGAGAATTGCATTCTTTTGATTCTCCTCCCCATACCTCCGGGACCTGGGGGGGAGGAAGGGCAGGGAGTGAGAGGGTGGGCTGCATGGCTGAGTTGCCCACTGGGCTTAAAGCATGACACTCCCCTACCTCCTTAGCTCTCCTATGCACGTCGATTCTTGCAGGCTTGATTTGAGATGATCCACTTTCCTAAGTGACAGGAAAGTTGTCCACTCATGTCTGGTTATAAGGAAGGGGTCTTTTTATCCTTTTTTAAAAGCCTGAATGGTTTCCCCCCAGGGTTTCTCAGTCTTTCTCAAAGAAAAGCTCTTTTACGTACTGTATCCAGCTTGCATGCTGTTCTCTGCAAAATTTTTCTGCGGCAGACCCATGGCGGAGTCTGGCCAGAGGGCATATGCTGCCTGCTCTCCCAAAAAGAGTTTAAGCCAGACAAATGACCTAGTAGAACAAGTGTTTGTTGTCTCGCTGACACAGGTGTACACGTTGGAAATATCCCCTTCCTACTTTCTTAACTATTGATTACTATGGTGTCAGGGTAAATTTGGTATTTTCATGTTAGAATCTGACCAGAGTAAAAAGGAAGGTAAGCCACATAAAGAGAAAATACACTGTTTTGGGGGCAGGCATGGTTTTAGTCATATCCCAGTTCCAGGCCTAGTGATATTAAATCTTGTTTTTCATAATGAGATCTGTATGTGCATTGATTGTTTTTTTGTGAGGTATATGGCAAGACAAATCATACACTAATTACATAAATTGATCCAGAAAGCCAAATTAAGTGGTTATAATCACGAAGATTCTGTAACTTCAAAGTTACAGAACTTGTAATTTGGCCTTGAACTAGGTTTTCACATCAAAACTGCATGGCTTAAATATATAAACCAGATACATCCATTCATGACCAATATAAAAAAAATAGACTACTTATCACTATTTGCTTTGCAAAATGATTGCTATCATATTTGATGAATTGCTATCCTAGCAGAAGTTGGACTTGTGGTTCTGAGAAAGATAGGCAAGCTTCTACAAAAAGTCTGAAGTTCTAGGCAAAGTTAAATTTATTTTTTCCTTAGTCAAGATATTGTTGAATCGTTGAAGCCTTATAAAATTTTGAATAATGTCTTTGGTTTACTAATGGCATAATCCTTCAAAAACGCAGTGTCCATCATGTTTTACAATTTAAATTATTGATCTCAATATGATTTACAGCATTATTTTTTCTATATTTTCAATCCATACATGTGCCAGTATGTAATCCCCGGAAGATTATTCATATTTCAGGAACTCCCACATCAGTATCATAACATGAAAACCCAATGTTGCATACAATATTGAAGTTTTAGGACAGCATCATACAGAACACTGATAAAATCCCAGCCATTTAGGATCAACTAATTTCAATTTCTAGTTCCATTTTGCTAACACAAATAGGGGGCTAATAATAAACATCTAAAGCTAAGACTCTTTTTAGCACCTTCTAGACTTTCCTGTTTTTTATCAAAAGCAATACCTGAATTGCCAGGAAGTATTCAGAGTTGTTTGGTTTGATTTTTTTTTTTCTGATACAAGTTAGGGGTGGAAAAGTGTGAATGGTAGAATCATTCCTCTTAGTTCTGTGGCCCAAGATCTCATTTATGAAAAACTTTGAGAGTACAGACAGAAAGGAAAAAAGGGTATAAATTACTTAGATGATAGTAACAGTAATAATAATCAGAAACTTTAGGAAAAAACTAATAAAGATTGTAACTGTACACATTATTAACCACTGAACGCATTGTCTAAAGCTATAAGCCAGGCAGAAGTTAAGGCCTCTGTTTCTGGGTCTGAGAGTGAGCTTCTGTGTCTTAGCATGCTTTAGACTTTAAAAATCTGGTAATACTTCTTTTTAAGTTTAACATTTGAAGGTATGAGGCCTTCAGAAAATCAGTTGATATCTTTGGCTCTGAAGAGCCATAGAGCCACGAAAATAGTGTCTGCTGCATAGTGACAAGAAAATAGTGTCTGGTAATTTTCCATTACTTTTCCGCTTTATTAACTTTTCATTATTATTATTTTAAGGTTTGGGTTTTGTTGTTTTGGTTTTTTTTTTTTTTTTATTTTCCTTAAGTAAGAGTGTTCTAAAAGGAAAATATGATCTGGTGTTTTCTATCAGATAATGATGTTAATTCTTATTTGCTATTACTTGGATGACTTTTCTGTAGATAATGAATGATTCACTTTTCTGTAGATGATGTTTCTTAATTATATACAGAAGAGTTGCTAAATGCAATAAGGCACCAAAGATACAGTGGAGCCATTCAGCGCAAACTTTGAAAGAAACTCCCAGACAAGTACTATGTGTGCATATTACCTTTTACTATGCTCTGTAGCAATGAGCTGCTCACAGATATTTGACAGGTATGCAAGCAGGCCCATGTTGGAAGTCACTAGGAGATCAACATTGCCTTCCATTCACTGAAAAACAGGTTATTGCATAAGGACAGCTCTTGAAAGAGTTGGCAGTAGAGAGCGTCTCATACAAAAGCAAATGTTAGCATATATCTGCTGAATTGAATAGCAAACACAGGGTGACATTTCCCTATAGCAAGAAGAGTTTTCAAGTTCTTTACTTCCTAAAGTACTTGAAAACAAAGGCAGGCTACAGTTAAACTTCTCTACATCACTTTAGCACTGTCATGCCAAAGGGAAACTTAATAAGGAAAAAATCTGGGATTTCCCAGTATTTCCTCAGTGCATTTCAGCAATTTGGCTCAGTGGCAGACACACAAAAGATGCCTATGCTGTGTTACACAGCACATGCTGAGCCGATAAACATCTTTGGCATGGAACACTTCTGTATGTCTTAGAAGGAGTACGGTCATGCTAACCCAGGAAGAGATAAAGCTTTTTAACAGAGCTATTAGCTTGCGGAAAATACTGCCTCAGTGCTGTTCTGTTCTCAGCCCATGTAGAAACAACTAGAGCATCTTTGCAGAACAGCATATACTACCTGAGTTTCAATGCTGATTGAAAAGGGGGCCAAGGCAAAAGTGAGGATAGATGCAGAGCTACTCACATTCTCAAAAAAGGTGGACTAGTGTTTATACTGCTACTGCTACATTTAAAATGCTGAAATTTTGGTGGAGGGAAAAAGAAAAGCATCATTTTAGCTAGACACCAGCACTTGGAAAGAGAAGAAAGCAGAATATAAACTGCATATAGTTCCATCTTCATCATCCACCATGTGATACAGCAGCTCTGTCTGCTATATGATGTTACTCACTGGTGGTATTGATAATGCATAAATTTACACTGAGCTCCAGGAGCAGCTCCTGGTTGCACTCCAAAAGGGTTTTGGCTCCACCTACACACTGCACTGTGCTTTCTTCTTAGCCACATTCTTCCTGCAAATTAAGGCTGTCTTTAGTGTTTAGTGTAGTACAAGACTGTAAATTCAGAGTGCAAGCTACTACACACTGACTCCTTCATATTGGCAAGCCCTTAGGTTTCTGAAAAAATAATTGGCTCTCACACCAGGTATTTTGAAACCCCTTTAAGGAGGTTTTGAAAGAATAATCAACAAAATTCAAAATAGTACTTGGAAGAGAAGAGAGCAGACATTAATTTTTAACTTTTCTGAGCTATGACAACAACTTCAAGGCATTTTTTTATTAACATTTTATCTGTCATTGTCAAAGATTGCAGGCATACAAGTATATTGCTGTCTTTTAAATCCATTTGACCTATATAAAAAAAAAAAAAAATCCTGTACTTGGATAGAACTTGTTATTTAGTTTCTGGGTTTTTTCTATCACTGAACTCAGTAAAAGTTGTGTATGCCCCATCTTTTTGGATTGAAGGTCTGTATACCGGGACTTGAACTAGCCTCTCTCAATGGCAGAAACAAATAGAAGCAGAATCTGGAACAAGGGTATTCTGGTCTCTGTAAATCTTTTGGTTGATATTTATATTAAAAATCCCATTCTATTTCATACAATGCTAATAAGATAACATAGTGGATGTCCAGACCTTGGAAAATAAGGTGGAATGATGTCAAGTGACATACTTCAGTACTTCACAGTACTTCTGCTTTGTTGAGCAGTTGGGAGAACAAGAGGTTTGTTCCATCCCAGCTCCATGTAGTTTAATAAAGAATAAGTATTAGTTCAGGACATCATCTATTCTTCAGCACCACATATACAAGAAGTTTTATAACAGTAGAGCTGAACGGGTCTGCACTGACAAATGCAGCCACAAATGCTTGCAGTCCTCTACCCACACAGAGGCATACTGAGAGAGATAGCGGAGCCTTTTGCTGTGGGAACAGTGATTGTAAATGTGTGTATTTCTTGAATGCAGCACAAAACTTTGCTTTTCAGCATTTTTATTACATCATCGAAGAAATAATAGAGCTAAAAATATAGGGACTACACAGTCTACTCCCTGTCTAAAAGAAAACTTCAATATTGCAGGAACTGATCTTGTTAACATTCGGACAACACATATATAAAGTTATGGCATTTGTGTAGAAGTAGACATAGAATTTTTGAGAAAACTTATAGGAATGCTCTTAACTTAGGGATTTAAAATTAGTGTAAGGAAATGTGGGGCTTGCTGCAATGATCAAGAAAAGGTAAATCTGAGTTGCCAGTACAGTACTTCCAAGTCACTAACTTCAAATGTGCAAAAACTGGGTACTGTAAGATGCTATTATGCTCTGTTTGGAAGTATGCAGCACTTCTAGGAGATGGCAACAGCTGTTTTTTCCCTCTGGGGGAAGTTCTCCAAGTGTTCAAATTATGAAACTTTTTTGATTCTGTTATTTTGTAATCAAGTCACACCTTGTATATGAAGAAACTCACACTTACATTTCAATATTAAACTTCTTTTTTGCCCCCTCAAATATGAGAAAGGGTTTTTTGTTAAGTTTGAAAAAGGGTATTTATGTTCATCAATATTGGCTTTGAATGGCACTAGATCTAATTTCAACCATTATCTTGGCTTTTTCCATATTTGGTCACAATAAAAAAAATCTTCTGTTTAAGTTTTTTTCTATTTTAGCTGAAATGCTTCTGCTTAGTTAAAGGATAACCAAACAATTTAAAATGCTTTACACAGATTTTTATGCACACTTGTCTTTACAGAGTTACTTCTTGCTCATTTGTCAAGAAACAAATTATAACCATGAGTTGGAATTAGGGTACTAACTTATTGTTTGCTTTCACTTCAAACCAGTCAGGCAGCAATATACTTTTTGCACCCATACAACATGTACACACAAACAGGTGTAACAGAAGCACAAACACTAGGCACAACTCTGTGTTGGGTACATGGATGAGTTTCCAAATCATGGGCTCTTTGCCAGCCCCACAGGAGCATAGCTGAGTACAGGATTTCTTTTAAAAAATGAGAATAAGGAGATTCCATGAAGTAAACTATGTGGCAAATACCACTGAAACTGTAATCAAGGAGGCAAGGAATATTACTTGACAAATCAAGTCCTAATAAGCTTTTGACAGAAATCTTCGTTCTTTATGCCTGACAAGCAGAATGAACAGAAGCACAGTAGCATCAGTTTGCACTGCCTGAAAGGATACTGCACAAGGTGAGAAGGAAAGGCTGTGAGGCTAAATCCTGTATCTGAAAATGCTTTAAAAAACAAGACAGTATCTGTGTTGTTATCCATTAAATAGACAAAAAGAAACAAACAAAAAAAAAACAACAAAAAAACCAAACTAAATCAAATGACAGAAACCACCAACCCAAAACCCCAAAATCACAAGCTTTAGCTTATTGAAAAGTTCTTTTGAGGAGTGTTAGAAGAGATTGCCCAGAGAGGTTGTGGAGTCTCCTTCCCTGGAGATATTCAAGAGCTGTCTGGACACATTCCTGAGTGACGTACCCTGGGTGACCCTGCCTGAGCAGAGGGGTTGGACCAGATGACCTCCAGTGGTCCCTTCCAGCCTCAACAATACTGTGATTTTGTGAAAAGCTGAAAGAAATAAGAATTAATAACACCAAAACAAGAGAAGCCATATTTACTTCAATGTCAGAATTGCAGGATAAAGAAGCATATTATAAAACAAGTTACCTGCAAAAGGGACAAATCCTGAAGTTGTTAAGGTTCTCTCTGTGGCTTTCAGTTTGAATGTTACATGCAGTGTTATACACAGGCCCTAGGTGGTTAAGAACCAAGGCAGCACAGTAATACTTTGCATTTATTCATGATTATTTCCCTGACACAAGCAAATTCAAACTACTTCTGTGAATGATTTAAAGAGCAGAGGCTAGGGAGACATATTGGACTCTGTTATGGCTACACAACATCAGTGTTGTTACCTTAGTTACACCACAGCAATCCTTGTGCGGATGGTGATGTTTGAACCAGAATTAATCCTCCCGATGTTGCAATGTTGGTAGCTGAAGAAAACATAATGTTACTACTAGTGTGAAGATTTTCTATGCCTGCCATTTGTATTTCAAAGTATGATGGATGTGAACCAGCATGTCAATCTTATTTTAGAGGCTGCATTTCAACAATCTGAAAAGATCACTTAACTGTACAAACCCAAATACAATAAGAAGCTGGCCAGAATGTAGAAATCACAGAGTTTCACTGTTTCTTGTGATTCTACAAGAGTGTATCGGGATGTGAATGAATACTGACATTCTTACTCTGGTACAGTGCTGAGGTCTAGTCTGACTCTGAGAACATCAAGGGAAAGAGAGTTCCTGTCTGCATCCCCATCTGCAAAACTGACCACTATGGAGGTGGAGAGCATCATTCATCCTTTCCAGAGGAAGGTAGTAAAGATGTATTTGTATACATGTAAAGAGGAGGAATTCCAGCTGGTTCAGCCTGAGTTTCATTTCAGCTACAATAATTGAGCATTATATGACACTACAGCTTTTCTGTATGTCCCTCATCCTGTTATCATTTTCAGAAATGCAGCTACCTACTATGTAATAGAATCATAGAATCATAGAACTTTCTTGCTCACCTGAGACCCTGAAGATCGACTCCAACTGTAAACTGAGCACTGCAAAGTCTACCACTAAACCATGTTCTGAAGTACCAGGTCTGCATGTCTTTTGAATAGCTCCAGAGGGTGACTCAACTATAAGGGGTCTTTGTCTTCTATTTCTGCTTATGCCAGTGTGATGTGCTATAAGTGTTTTCAAATCTCAAATGTGAGACTGCACAGCATTGTCCAAAATATTAAGCTTTCATCCAGTTGTCATGGTTTAAGCCCAGCTGGCAACCCAGAACCACACAGCAGCTCGCTCACTCTCCCCCACTTGCTCCCCTGCTCCTGGAGGGACGGGGAGGAGAATTGAAAGAATGTAACTCCCACGGGTTGAGATAAGAACAGTCCAGTAACTAAGGTATAACACAAATCAATACTGCTACCACCAATAATAATAATGATAAGGGAAATAACAAGGGAAGAGAATACAACCTCTCACCACCCACCGACAAATACCCAGCCCAACCGAGCAGTGATCTAGCCCTTCGGGGTAACTGCCTCCAGTTATATACTGGGCATGATGTGCTGTGGTATGGAATACCTCCCTGGCTAGCCTGGGTCAGGTGTCCTGTCTCTGCTTCCTCCCGACTTCACCTCCTCCCTGGCAGAGCACAAGACCCACAAAGTCCTTGGTCAGACTAAACATTACTGAGCAACAACTAAAAATATCGGTGTTATCAACAGTGTTCCCAGCATTGTTCCTGTTTGGAAGTATGCAGCACTTCTAGGAGGTGGCAACAGCTGGTTTTTCCCTCTGGAAAAAAAAATATATAAAAAAAACTCTGTTCTCCAAGTGTTCAAATTATGAAACTTTTTGATTCTGTTATTTTGTAATCAAGTCACACCTTTTATATGAGGAAACTCACACTTACATTTCAATATCAGCTTTGTTCCCAGGCTGAAAGTCAAAACTACAGCACTGCACCAGCTACTAAGAAGGAGAAAAATGACTGCTACTGCTGAACCCAAGATGCCAGTGCATATAACACTCAAAGGAAAAAAAGTTAATTAATGGTTGAGTCTAAAAAATTAAATTTCAGTTCCTGTGAATGGAATTTTGAATAGAATCTCAAGAATTTTTCCATCATTCTACTTTCAGCTTGGTATGAGGAACCTCATTGCAGAGCAAATATCCTGACCCTCTGCAGAACTTCAAGCAGATATTACCAAGTTTTCATTTCATTAAAGGAGACACTCACAAGTGTTCTAGCTAAATGCTGTATGCAATGAATTCTGTCTAGCATCCCTCTGAAGGGGGGGAGGATTATTTTATGCATGGATACTGTGACGCCAAGGAACTAATCATAATAGTCAAGGCAACACATGAGTTCTGGATTAGTTAAAAAAAAAAAAAAAAGTATTTCTCCACTATTTTGCATCATATAGTGGGACTTGAATTTACAAGTTCCTGTCTTCCTTCTGTGCTCTGGCTATACAAAAATACTTGTGAATGTAAGACTGATTTGTAGAACACGGAAAGCAATATATCATAAGTCACACATCATAGTTTGAATTGCAGGAAACCTTTTATCTCTGAGCTGCATGCTGGTGCAGAGTTTCAGCGTTGTTACATAAGTTTTCTCACATACAGACTTGGGAACTGTGATACTTTCCAGTTTTCTATCCGAGTGATACATTTGCATATTCTGCAGACAAATAGCCGTAAACTGGTAACACCAAAGTGAGGCTGAATGGGGCTTTGAGCAACCTGGTCAAGTGGAAGGTGTCCCTGCCTATGTCAGGGGTGTTGGAACTGTATTATGTTTATGGTTCCTTCCAGCCCAAACTGTTCTATGATTCTTTGATTCTATAAACATTTTTTCACAAAACATCAGTATCCAATAAAAGCAGACAGATACATTTAAATCAACACAAGATTTTTTTTGAACCAAAGGTAATGTGTATATGCAGAATTTATTGTAGTTTTGATATTTTTTAAATTTTTTAGCTGAGAGTACAAGAATTAAAAATGAAGACAAGAAAGCAGAAAGTAGATGTGTGCCGTTTATCACTTTTGGCTTCACTTAAAGCCTATACAAAGGGCTAATCACCTGTAAGGTTTTACCTGAAAATGTAGGCAACTCACTGTTTACAAAAGCAATTTTTCAAAATTAGCATTTCATGTTTCTTCACTCAGTCTTTCACTGCAACTTTAGGTGAAATTCTAGAAGTCTTTACCTAAGATTCTTTGCCTTCTTCTGAGTCTAAAATAATTAAAGACTGAATTGCTATGAAGTATTGTTAATTTAGAAGCATCTATAGATGCAGATATATCATCATTCCATAGATGTTGAGTTTCCACTGCCAGGTGTAGAATAAGAAGTGGCTCAGCTGAGCAGACATTAATTCCAACTCTAAGCATTTCATAACAGCCTCAGGTGAGCAGTCTGAGCCAGACATTTTTGACACTCTCACATGGTTATATCCCATTAAAACTGTCTTTAAAACTTTCTCATTAAAACTGTCTTAAAAAATTCAACTTCCCAGGAAGAATAGACTTAACCAAAGTGAGGACAGAAACTCTACATAAAATTACGGAAAAGTGCTAGGAAAAAAATGCAGTAATCATTTACAAATCAAATGCAGTATCTCCACAACCCTGATGACATCAAGGCCAGGGATCTACATCATTCTTACTGGTTCAGTATGCATCCGCTTTAATTTGTGAAGAGATATTAGTCGTATTCTTTAAAGCATGGCTTTGCAAAGACTAATGTCTCTGTGTAAGGATACTAAAATCGCCCTTTTGCTATGGCAGTTTCGTCATTTTGGATGTCTGCCAAGCACAGATAATTAATTCTTACTTATGCCTCCTGACAAGAATTTCTCCATATAATCACAGTTCTTAAAACAAGCTATGTTTCATTTTAAGATTCCAATTTTAGCACGTCAGCACTCTTTTTAATATTAACATTGATTAAGAAGTATAGGCATAGAACATCTCTGGAAGGTGTTTACTCAAATAGGCTTTGAATATAGTAAATGACACTTTTCCTGTTTCATTAATGATTAACTAATTATTAAGTGTAATACAAGAGATTCTCTAAAGAAAAAGCATCCTTTAATGGAAGAATATTTGTAAACCACTTTCTAAGATGATCATGTGATATTGAATATTCTTTATTACAGTAGAAGTATTTTTCCCTCTCTTTCACTTTAAAGCCTGGAAAAGACTCCTGTCTCTCAGGGCTGTGACAACTAACTCTGAACCTTTCAACAGAAGTTTTTGTGCCAGCCTACATCTTCAGTTGACTATTCATATTAAGAGATGCATAATGTAGTCTTATTAGCTACATCCTTTTTGTATGAAGAAGACACAGACTGGTATTTTATAGAAAATCCTGGAAAATAAAAAAAGAAAAGATCATGCCACACAATGTACACTGCTGCAAATTAATTATACTGTCATAATCCATCAGCAATTTCCCTGGAGAAATAGGCATACAAAAGTGATGTCTTTCTTTTGCAGATAAGAAAGTGGAGATGTTAATTTCTTCTTTTCTCCTCAAGCTTTAAATGATGGTAGCTCATATATCAGAGTCCCTTGGCTAATTGTGCTTTTGATCCATTCTGATTGCCTGAGCGTATATTTTGAGATCAATACCAGTTAGGTCATGTGGCCTGGCTTATCTTCATTACCTGCAACTTCTTTTCTTCCAGGAACAAATGGTGCAATAGACAAATGTGAAATCCTCTTACAGCACAGTATTATTTATGCAGAATAGAAGAACCTGAGAGAAACAGGTGTCCAAAAAAAAGAAATAGGCCATGCAAATATCTAAATCTGTTGAATATATGATTTTTTTGTATATGACAACTCTAGTAGAAACAACTTTCCTTCCACTATGTACATCATCCTGAAACTGTTCGGTCACTTTACTTTTCTGTTACTTTACTTTTCTGTTAACAGTTTTCCTTCAATTCAAACACTCAGTGAAATGATACTTGTATTCATGCACACTCATATCAATCAGCTGCAACAGACTGTTATTCTTAGATAACAGATAACAGGTACACAACTATTGGCAGGGATACTCATACAAGGTTTGATTTCTCAGTTTTCTCATCTAGGGGTTCAGCTGTCAGGGTTCTCATCTAGGGGTTCAGCTATAGAATCATAGAATAGTTAGGGTTGGAAAAGAACTTAAGATCATCTAGTTCCAACCCTCCCTGCCATGGGCAGGGACACCTCACACTAAACCATATCACCCAAGACCTTGCCCAACCTGCTCTTGAACGCTGCCAGGGATGGAGCATTCACAACCTCCCAGGGCAACCTATCCCAGTGCCTCGCCACCTTAACAGGAAAGAATTTCCTTCTTATATCCAACCTAAACTTCCCCTGTTTAAGTTTTAACCCATTACGCCTTGTCCTGTCACTACAGTCTCTAATGAAGAGTTCCTCTCCAGCATCCCTGTAGGCCCCCTTCAGATACTGGAAGGCTGCTATGAGGTCTCCACTCAGCCTTCTCTTCTCCAGGCTGAACAGCCCCAACTTTCTCAGCCTGTCTTCATATGGGAGGTGCTCCACTCTGTATTGTCTGTGTTCTAACAAATATGAAGCAATAAGGCATATTTTTAATAAGACTATATGTCACACTACATTTATGTCCTCTAAGGTTTCAATAATAATTTAGATTTAAACAAGAATTTAAACTTTCAGGAAATACAATACACAATATACGTGTATTTCTGTGCTTTGCTGATTTCACATCATATGAGGAAAAACTAAATCTTGAAAGAGGACATTTTACTTAAAAAAACTCAAACACCACAAAAAATAAAACAGGAAAAAAAAAACAGCAACCCAAACAAAAAGAAACATCAAAACCAAAAAAAAACCCAAACCCACAAACAGAAACAATAAAACATGATACTGATTTATCAGATACAGAGGATCCTGAAAACTAACAAATCGACTTGCAAATAAGAAATTTTATATACAGTAACTAATTTAAAAAAATAATAATGCTATTGACATTGAGGAAGAGATTAGCATATAAGCACTTCAGACACAGTTTCTTTATGCAAAGTGTAATTAAATTAGAACTTTCAAAGGTACTGAGCTTTCATATTTTTCTCAAGGCAAAAGCCCAAACAAGCACAACTCTAAACACATGCTACTCTTACCACCACGAGGTATTTTGTAGCTACAGGAGGATTTTAAGCAGATGCTGTCAAGTTTTCAGTTAATGTAGAACAGCATTAGAAGTAATAACTCTGAATTCCATGGAACAATGCAGAAGGTTGCTGCCATGGTAGAACTGCTCAGGGAGTATGACTTGATACAGGATTTAAGGCAAAGTAATAATCTGGGGCGTGTTCCTCTAACAGAGACTTACCCTAGTTAGTAGGATTGGTAGAGAGCCGTTACAGATTACCAGGTGAGAAAAAAATATAGTCCAACACCTACACCTGCCAGGCACAATACTGGGGGCCTTAAAAGTGGACACAATTGTCAGTCCTGTAGCAAACACTGTATGGAAAATATTTTCAGCCTGTACAAGAGTAGCAAAGGAAGATATCACTAAGCAATACTGCAATTCAGATATTATCACTTATCAATGACACTGCACCTGAGACTGCTCTTAAACAGATGAGACATCTGTCACAATGCCATTGTATGCATCCCACAGACTTGAAAGCTAGTTTAGACATATTTAAATGATGTTTAGAACATTTTTAGGACATTTTTCTAAAATAATTCTTTTATCTTTTGCATTACCCAGTCTGTAGCTCACATATATTTTGGTAATTTGTTGTTTTCATTTTGCAGCAATGTTTGGAGTCTGCAGTTCATAAAGCATGTTTGTAGAGAAGCAATACTAGAAATCAACTCATGAATTAGCCCAGCAGTGTTAAACAGTTCTAGATACATCTTTCCATTTTAAATTCATGGTAGCTACTCAGACTTAAGACTTGTTATTATTAAGATGCATATATCTCAGACATTTAAACCTATATATGTCCTTTTGAATTTTACAAAGCTGCTTCCTACATTATGAAGAGCAAAAGCTTTTGTTTAAAAGAACAGATTCCAGAACTGACAGATTATGTAACTATGCTTCACTCCCTGTTTCAAAAAAATTTCCTTTAATATAAATTAAATACCTATTATTCAGCTAGCTAAAAAAGAATAATCTGTAAAATGAAAAGTTTTTATTTTATGCCACAACTGTTTACCATGTTTACTGTAACAAAACTTTTGAAGCAGCTGAATGATGCTCTTATTTTTCTTTTTTTCCCTTCAATTTTAAGTTAAGTATTCTTCAAAAGGTTGGCAAGCCACTCTGCTGCAAAACTTAACAGACCTATTCCTTCTTAATTATTAGTCCTAGTACTATGGATAAAAATAGTTCATCTACAAACAACAACAAATCTGTTGTTCATAGTTGGTAGTCATAAAATTTGTCCAAGGGAAGAGAAAACTCTCAGCAACAGCACTTCTTCAGCCCTTTTACCCATAAAAGATTACATTAAAATCTGAGGGAAATGCACATATAATAGGCAATGAAGAAGAAAGTATAAAAATATGGAATAGGTTAATAATGTCAGACTGACAGAATTATAGATTGAATCCATTGCTGCTATTACAAATGGTCCTTCACAGGACATCTGACTAAATAATATCTACACACATGATGGATTCATTAACATTCTGCAAACTTCTGGAGGGCAGACTTTGGCCTATTTAGGGCACTGATTAGCAGAATCCATTGGGAAGTAGTCCTGAAGGGCAAAGGAGTCAAGGAAGGCTGGACACTTTGCAAGAAGGAAATGTTAAAGGTGCAGGAGAAGGGTGTCCCCATGCGCCAAAAGACAAGCCATCAGGGAAGAAGTCCAGGCATGCTGAACAGAGAGCTCTGGCTGGAAATTAGGGGAGAAAAAGGAGAGTTTATAACCTTTGGAAGAAGTGGTGGATAAGTCAGAAGGACTGCAAGGATGTTGTAAGGTTATGCAGGGAGTAAATAGAAGGGCGAAAGCCCAGCTAGAACTTAATTTGACTGCTTCAGTAAAAGACAGTAAAAATTGATTCTTAAGTAGATTAACAAAAGGAGGGCTAAGAAGACTCTCCATCTGGTATTGAATGCATGGGGAAACATAGTGACATAGGGTGGGGAAAAGGCAGAGGTATTTAATTCCTTCTTTACCTCAGTCTTTAATAGTAAGACCATCTTTCACAGGGTACACAGCCAGCTGAGCTGGAAAACAGAGATGGGGAGCAGGTTGAAGCCCGCATGCTCTGATTGATGGCTATAAAATATTCAGAAGGAACAGGTGAGGAAGGAGAGTTGGGGAGCTGTCCTCTATGTCAAAAATAAGATTGCACAGAACTATTTTTGAAGAACAGCAAGGCATAGGCAAACAGCTTATGGGTGAAAATTAGAGACCAAGTCAATGGAGGAAACTTTGGTGTCTACTACAGGCCACCTAATCAAGAAAAGGAGGTCAATGAATCTCTTTCTTCAACTGCAAGAAGCATCATGCTCACAGGCTCTGGTCCTGAGAGGGGATCCAGCCACCTGGACATCTGGTGAAAAAGTGCACCAGCAAACTGAAACCAGCCTGGGAAACTACTGGCGTACATTTAGGACAGATTCCTAGTACACGTGATGGAAAGCCTGACCAGAAGAGAGGAACTGCTGCACCCGTTGCTCACTAATGCAGAAGAGCTTACTGGTGATCTCAAAACTGAAGGTAACCCGGGCTGCGGTGATCGTGCCTTGGTGGAATTCTCAGTCTTGAGGGCTACAGGATAGGTAAAATAGAAAAGTAGAGTCATGACCCTAAATCTCAGAAGGGCAAACTTTTGGCTGTTTAGGGCACAAGGGTGTGGGATCCCTTGAGAGACTGCCATAAGATGCAAAGGAGTGAATGAAAAGATATTTAAAGACATTTTTCTAAGGGCACAAAAGTTCTCAATCCTAGTATGGAACAAGCTGGGGGGGGGTGAGAGAAGACCAGTAACGTCAAGACTTCTTGGCCAAATTGAAACACAAAAGGCACAGGCAGTGAAAGCAGTGATATACAACCTAGGGAGATTATAGGGAAATGACCCAGGAGAGAAGGGAGGGCATCAGGAAAGCCAAGGCATGGCTGGAAATTAAGTTGGTGTGTAAAATAACAGGAAGGCTTTCTTCAGGTACATACGACAAGAAAGGAAGATGAAAGAAACTTTACCTCCCCCTTGAGGAGCAAAATGGGAGACCTGGCTACAACTGACATGGAGAAGGCTGGAGTACTCAGCAAGATTTTTTGCCTCCACTGACAAGGGCTCCCAATGCCACCCAATTCATAGGATCCAAATGCAGGGACTGGGAGAAGATCAGGTTCAAACTATCTAGGGAACCTCAATATGCCCAAGCCCATGGTACCTAATGAGCTGAGATCCTAATGAGGATCTGGGAAATGACAGGCCTATCAGTCAGACCTTGGTACTGAGGAAGCTTATGGAGCAGATCGTGGTGCACTACAGGACAACCAGATGATTAGGCCCAGACAGCATGGGTTTATGAAAGAGAGGTCCTGCTTTACCAACCTGATCTCCTGCTATGACAAGATGACCTGCTTGGTGGATAAGGGAAAGGTTGTGGATTTTATTTACCTGGACACTGTTTCCCACAGCATTCTCCTGGAGAATTAGCCTAATTAGTTACTTGACCAAACAAATTTAAAATTCCTATTCTCTTGGGCCATCACAAATCTGATACCTTCTCTGTAATCTAACAGAAGTGACTGTCTATGCTGAGTTGTGTAGTTACATCGTATTCAGTAACGACTGAAAGTCAAACAGTTGTGGTGACATGATGAAACTTAAACAAATCATTCATAGAAATTAGCATTTAGAGTCCCAGTCCAACAAAATAATACATCCATCCCTTACTTCAGTAAGAGCATCCTTTATTTATTCATAACAACAGACATTTCTTTTGTGTTTAACGCAGGCATTTTCTGAAGTATTTGCTTTTCTGGAGCAATAAGTGTTAGCTACTTGGAAGAAGAAGTTCTGAAGTCTTTTTAGTTGGTTAAAGCCTTGTGCCTTTAAGTTTAAAAATGCAGTCATTTTTAGGAATGGAACATGTGAAAGTTGTGCAGGAAGGTGCAGTGACAAATCATGAGTTTACTTAGATATTCCAAAAGACAT